>NC_137072.1:77753500-78283351 GCF_951640355.1 Cnephaeus nilssonii | reverse complement strand
CTCAACACAAGGAACTGTCTGCTAGCAAGGCTGATATCTGATAGCTGCTATGATGAGGAAGGCCAGACTCTGAAAAAGGATGTGTAGCTTTTCTCCATTGGCCTTTAGGCATAATCGTTTTACACAGTCCTTTACAACTTTAAATGTTGGATTTTAATGTTGATGGTTTTTATTAAACAATAATTGCTGTTTACTAAATACAGCTTCTAAAATATGATTATTTCATCTCTAAATAACAAAAGATATTGTGAAAACATCATGTACATGTATGTTTGCACACTTGGGTTAGTATACCTTAAGTATAAATAATAGAAGTAAAATTCCTGGTTTAAAGTAAAAATACATTTAACATTTGATAAATAGTAACAACTCCCTCCTAGATAGTTGACAAGGATGGCTTTGGGAATCAAGGGCAATGTTTATGTTCATAAACCATCTGAGAACTAACACCATTTTAAATAAACAACTTGAAAAAATATTTTTTTACAAAAAATTGTCAATATATTTTATTTATTATGCGGTTTTTAAATGTTATAAAAGAGAACTCCAATATCTTGGAACATTAAAAGTAGGAGAAGAATCAAAGTTTGCTAATAGGGCAGGGGAGTAGTGAGTGACAGGCAATTTCAAACCAAATGATTGCATCTTTTCACAGGGTTGTCATAGCTGCACCACCAAGGAAACTGTCACATCTTCAGAGAAGCCCTGATTTTAAATAGTTCCTGTCAACTTCCTTCATTTTGTTTATTTCATCTGACAAAGGTATCTACCTCGTGTGCTAGGAACAGTTTCATAGTAGTAATTAAGAAAATGTCACGAGCAGAGGTTGGTGGCAAAATATTTTTTTTTGTCATGTCTTTCATCGTACATACAACTTATAAACGGAGAATATCATTGTGAATGTTGAATAGGATCTCTAATAAAAATCATACTACTTAGTAAGTAAAATCTCATGAACAAAATTCTACTTTTCAATGGAATACATTCCTTAATTGTGAAAATCCAGAATTGAATTCAGTACACTAGTATCACCAACTTATATTTTCATTTGAGTCATTGCCCTGTTTTCATCAAGTTAACTACATGTTTTTGTTACATTATATTTTACCTTCCTTCCTCTAAATACATATATCACAACCTATATTTCCATGACAGCACTGCAGTAATCAGAATGAAAAAAAATGGGACTATATTATTTATGGTTAGCTAAAATGAAACCGTCAGCCATGGATGAGACACATACTGGGAGGTATCTTAAACCATATGCTAATGGAAAGCCTGAATGTAGTGAAAACAACATAAATTTTAATACAATCATCTAAGTACTTTATCAAACCAAATTGTATTTTGGAGGATCACTCAGTCGAAATGTTTACTATGTAACTGTTAGATCAGGATATCTCAGTGTTTGTTGTACATTGAATTTGTGGAATATTAATAATCATCGCAGGTTAAAAAAGTTTCACGCATGAAGATATTTGGAAATGTTTATTGAAATAATGAAAATCACTTTTAAATGAAGAGCATTTTCAAAATCGGCGAAGGTCTAGGCCTTTACCTTACTTGAAAGGTAACAAGTCAGCCTGCCACAGTCTCATGGATGCTACAGAAGGCATGAGACTCCTGGGTCAGAGACAAATGGCTTTGTTACTCATGGCACAGCAGGCAGCAAGAACATCAGCATATTGCTTCAGTTCCCCTTGTCCTTATGAACGTGGAGGCAATGTGAATGGGCCCCGAGGAAATCAGCACGTGCAGTGGGTTGCAATACAACAGAGGAATCCTGAGTTTAGGAGAATCAATTTCTTTGTAATGGGCAGTAAACATGCTTCTCTTTTGCTCCTGTATTTCAAGGCTGTTCACTATGCAAATATACTAGAAAACATAGTCCAGATTAAAGACACCTTATGCCAACTCCCACAAAATATTCAGAAATGCAACACCCCATGGAGAATTGTGTCTTAAGAATCTTTTTAAATGCATATTTTCATTGTGAATCCGAAGGATGTACAAGTGAGAAGGCTAAAAGGCTAATTCCAATGTAACCCTGATGTTTTTTGCGGGGGTGGGGTGGGGGGTGGGGCAATCTGAATCTGTGTCAGTAACCTCACATACATTTCTGATAACCTCTAATTAAGTCACTGCCCCTTTCTCCACAATCTGGTCTTGCAAGACCTGTTTACCTAAAGTACTACTCCCATTTTAGAGGCCATAAACCTTGAACAATACACAACCCCTGGAGGGGGTTATCAGCACTGGTGCCAGGCCAGGCCCTTAGATATGGTCTCAAGGCCCCCATCCCAAACCAGGGGGCTTTTTGCAACACCCACGAAAGGTCCAGAAGTCCCCATCCATATTTGGGGGACAAAGAAACCAAAGGGGATAAAAGAAGGGCTTCCGCCATATTGGTTTGCTCAGACTTTGGAGGCAACTCCTCTGAGACCGCCGGCGTAATAGCAATGTGCAACTCCATTTCTCTAAGAGTCGCTTGGGTTTCTTCGGCCTTCTACAACACTAGGATTTTCCCAAATCTAATTTGAATATGAAAATCATGTATTTGTGTGTGTTTAAAATTGCTAGAGGATGTAGAAATCATAAAATAATTGAAATTTTCCATTTCATATTGAAATGGAATGTTTGGACTGGAATGTAGGCAGGCTTAGGGAATTTTTAGAATTGGGGTCCATGGAAAAACACAGGGCTACAGATTGGGAGAAGGTACATCTCCATAACACAAGGAAGCCAGGTGTAGGGAGCAGCAACAGTTGCATTTACATAAGACAAGGGAGCTGGAAGTAGCCAAAAAGTTCTATATTTACAAAATAAAGAAGAAGGAAGAAAGCCAGAAAGAAAAGAACAATGAGGGAGGAGGGCATCACATGTCCCATGTGGTGTTTGACCTTTGAGTTCAGGAGTTGCTATAGTGGCCAATCAGAGGGGATATCCAGACACAGGGACTTGCAGCCTTTATAAACTGTGGGAGAAAGGACAGGGTGGGACCCTTTCCCCCTCCCCACGTGAGAGTCCATTCTGTGGGACTCTTTCCCTCTCCCCATGTGGGAGTCTGTACTTGTTCTTCAATAAATCTCCACCTTTGCTATACTACTTTCTGTCCGTGGATTCATTCTTCGACTCTGGTGGGCAAAGAATCCGGGTTCCAGTACAAAAATTCCATTTCAGTATGCTGGCTTAGATTGCCAATCAACTTGACATTCTCTTACCATTGAATCCTTAACTATGTTAAGGTATAATAGGAAATAGAACTCTTTCCTGACGTTTAATTAAAATGTTTACTTTGATATAATGGTCTTTATTTGAAACCCAGCTCCAACACTTACTGTTTAGATATAGGAAAAAGAGCGGGGGAAACTCCAGAACTTCAGGGTATTATATGTAACATTTTACCTTGTGAATTCATTTTTTAGTTAAAATAATATATGTAAACATTAATATTTATGTTCATAAACTATGATCCTATTGTCTAATAAATATGCATTATATAGTATTATATTAAAATATCTATTATATATTTTTATTTTATAAAATATCATACCTAATAAAATGGTAATATGCAAATTACCATCACTCCGCTACGCCCACGATTGGGCCAGCGGGAGACATAGGGGGCGGGACTCGGGGTGGCTGGGGTGGTGATTGGGCCGGCAGGACGCTGAGCTCGCGTTGCCAGCGGCGACGCGAGCTCGGCGTCTGCGCCATGGCTGTGCTGCAGCACAGACGGGCTTCTGGAGCAGAGAGCCGGCGTTTTGGAGGTTTGGAGGCGGCGCGGGTGGGTGGGCGGGCGGGGCGGTGCGGCTCCCGGGGGAGGAGTCTGGCGGCAGTTGGGCCGCAGGAGCGCGTGGCGGTGTCCAGGTGTCCCGGTGTCCGCAGAGGAGGCGGGGGCGGCCCCAGCATTCCTGGGTGGGAGGTGAAGGCAAGACCCCTGCCTGGGCTCCGACCGCAGGGGGATCACGCCCCCGCCCCGCCTCGCCCTAGGGGCCCAGGGACTTCGGAGCTGCCGGCCACACCGGGTCCCGACCAGCAGACAGACAGCCTACACGTGCATGATTAAATCATGCACTGGGCCTCTAGTTAAATTATAAATAACTATAACATGAATCTAATATTATATTAATATAAAAGTGCTAACGAAAGGCTGAAGGGAAACTGAAATAAGCAGTGTATACATGCACATGCATAGACACAGATAAAACATTTACTAAAAGTGACAAATGCTAAAAACTAAGGAATTTTAAATTTCAAATAAAGATCAAATTTATGATAGAAATGGTAAAAATAAGGATCAAAAAACATTTAATTTTAAATATTTCACGTTTGCTTTTAAATTATGTGTTTTAGTGTGATCAGAAAGCAAAGTTGTTAACTGTTCCATCATACTTAGAGTCTGGAAGCAAAAATATTAATACTCCACTTAAAAGATGTAAGTACAGCCTTAGCCAGTTTGGATAGAGTACCAGCCTGAGGACTGATGGGTTCTGGGTTCGATTCAGGTCAAGGGCATGTACCTCCCTTGCAGGTTCTATCCCTGGCCCTGGCGTATGGGAGTGGGAGGCAGCCAATCAATGTGTGTCTCTCACATCAATGGATCTTTCTATCTGTCTCTCCCCCTCCCTTCCACTCAATAAAAAAATCAATGGAAAAATATCCTCAGGTGAGGATTAACAACAACAAAAAAGAAAGATGTAAGGACAACCTCTTGGGAATGAGATTGATGACATTTGTTTCCTTCCTGGTCTAAATAGTTGCATCATATGCCCAGAGCATTGGTCTTTCTCCCTATTAGCCCATATGCTCAAGATTATATGAAAATAATACCAACAGCCAAGTTTATATTTGTTTTATTTAGTAAGAATATTGTAATTCATAGGAGCCACAATCATGTTAACATTAACAATTTAGAAATAATTTTGTTTTATTACTTACTAGAGGCCCAGTGCACAAAATTCGTGCACAGGAGGGGGGTCCCTCAGCCCGGCCTGCACCCTCTTACAATCCAGGACCCCTTGGAGGATATCCGACTGCCTGGCTCCTAACTGCTTGCCTGCCTGCCTGCCTTCCTGATTGCCCCTAACCACTCTGCCTGCCTGCCTCATTGTTCCTAACCACTCACCTGCCTGCCTGATCACCCCTAATTGCTCGCTTGTCTGCCTGATTGCCTCGCCCCTAACCACTCTGCCTGCCGGCCTGATCACTCCTAACTGCCTCTGCCTTGGCCCCTGCCATGGCAGCTTCATCCAGAATGACGTCCGGAAGGTCATTCAGCTGTCCATTCTAATTAGCATATTATGCTTTTATTATTATAGATAATGTATTGTAATATGTGTTGAAATATTTTATAACTAGAAAAATAATTTTCCTTTATTAAAATCTAAAACAAAAGAATATACTGTTTTAACCAAATTCATTTTAAGATGCATGGGGCTTACATTAAAAATAACTTTAGTAGGATCAAAATAACAGCATCCAAGTATAATATTCGTACTTAATGTGCTCACTACTTGTGTAGTACTCAATTGTTTTATTGTGTGTCTATATGTGGATAGTAGGTAATTAATAAGATAGGAAGAGCATTTTTTTCTATTTTACTATTGATTGCCTCTGCCTACTTATGTGACCAAATCAGCTAAAGTAAAATATATTTTTAAGTATGCAATTTAAAAAATTATTTAAAGAAATTGGTCTTGCCGATGTGAAATGTATAAACTACCAAAGTTTCAAAATACCTTGGCAGCATTACCTTAGTTAATGAACTTGGCATAAAGATTCTTCAGATGAGATATTAAACTAAAATGTTTTCTGTAAAGTCAACTATTCTTACATGTATCTTTCCAGATGGCCTTATCCAGGCCATCATTTTTCAGCTGTCCATGAACAAATGCTAGGCCATCCATTTGTTTGGGAATTACTTTGCCAGAATCATTAAACCCATTTTGATGTTAGTGAGGTGGGAATTACATGAAAAGTTTGAGACATGTTTGGAGATATTAATGAAATATTTGAACAGGTAAAGTGCTTAAAATAGAGACTATCTGTGCATACAAGAATACTAATTTCTCAAACAAGGCTATTTGCTTGGCTACATGGCCTTAGTTTAGTTAGATGTAATTTTGTTCAACCCTCTATAGGTTTTTGAATATTTCCTTAGCAAAAGAAAATGAAGCATATTATTTTTAGTCAAAATCATCATATGTTGGACAATTTTGGAGACTTTAAAGCAGTATTATAAGTAAAACGTGAATAAAGTATTTTCAAACAAAAAAATGAGAAACGTATCTGACAATGATTGTTCTAAAGATGTGTGTATTTGGCTACTTAAAAAAAATGTTTCTGCTAAGGAGAGGTAATAGATCTATTACTCTTGAAAGCAAATAATCTTTACAAACATGTGGCTTTAGGCTCTAGAGATAAGGTAATCAAGGAGTTAGATATAGGGAGAATAAGAATTTTTGAAATGTAATATAGTTTCTATCCTTTAATATATTTTAGACTATGTATCTGTCTCTATCTCTGTCTATCTAAGTATGTGTTTATGTGTATATTATGTGTCCAACTGCTATCACTCACCCTTTTTTCCAACTTCTTTTTCTTAGAACTTGAGTTAGTCAAAGGCTCTGAAATAATTACTTATTTATTAAAAACTAGTGGCCAAGTGCACGGATTCATGCACATTGAAAGGAAATTAATTAGAAGAAATATTTTAATATCACTATTCACCCTTCCTCTATAATAGAAGTGTCAGAGATGAAAGAAAATTAGTAAAATGTATATGAAAATAATAATAAATTAATTAATAAATAAACAATAACTTGATATAACAACAACAAAGACATGACATAAAAACAACAAAAACATGATATAAAAACAACATTGATAAAAACAATGACATAAATTGATTAAACTTATTCTAATATCTCCCTGTATACCACATTAAGAGTAAAAACACGTTCACAGTGCTTGAGTAATTTCCCTTGTAATGAACTATTTACAACTTTAACTTTAATGTCACATGCTCTTTGAACTCGAGAGAAAGCAATATATAACTGACCATGTCCTGAAAATGGGTTCATGTAGGAATATTCCTACTCTGTCTAGAGTTTGTCCTTGTGATTTATTAATAGTCATGGCAAATGCTGGCATCACAGGAAACTGTCTTTGAATTAATTTAAATGGGAGGCCAGTGTCAGCTGGGGACAAAGATTGCACATGCACAAGTCAACGTTTATTTGTAAATTGCCAGTGCGCATCATATGTACCTATTGGTTGGTCAGATGGTCGGATGGATGTATAGTCAATCACTTAACCTTTTATACATATATAGGTCATTAGGGTTTTAATTATATCCTTGGAAGTTATAAAAAAAATCACTCTGGCAATATTAATATATACCATATCAAAATTAGTGAACCAAGTCAGGTTCTTTTTTATGAAGCTATTTTATTAATCAATTTTATTATCTAAATAAACTAATTTAAGTAAAAAAACAAATACAGTTGAATTTCAGTGAAACTGCTCTATAGAAACAAAGTAAAATGCAGTCACTTATTTCAAAGACCAAATGGAAATGGTTAAATTATGCACATAATAGAAACTTAAACTTACAGGAATATACAGCTATTCCCATGAATTAGCAGAACACCAGCCAATCCCCCATGCTTGAAATAAAGTCATCCTTCTGCTTTGTTTCTTTCAGTATGCAGAGTTTGGCATTTGACAGTTCTTACACAACAAAAAATATCCATTTTTTTCACCATCAGTTGATATTAACTATTCCTAATAAAAGTTAAAAATATAAAAATATAGAAAAGAGACATACCTGATGATTATTAGAAAGCAAAAACAAACAAAAACTCTAGCGATAAACTTTACCAAATCAGAACTTTACAAAGATATTGGTACAAAGATATAAATTAATTTGTGTAGAATGGAGACTAAGGAAATTGGTTAGGACACTAAAATTGAGCATAAGTGAATGTGTATGTTTTCCATATATTCATTCATTCAAAAAATTTTGGAGCCATAGCCAGTGTGGCTCAGTTGGTTGGAGCATCATCTAGTACACCAAAAGGTCATGGGTTTGATTTCTGCTCAGGGCACATACCCAGGTTGCTGGTTCCATCCCTAGTCAGGGTGTGTACAAGAGGCAACCAATCAATGTTTCTCTGTCACATCAATGCATCTCTCTCTTTCTCTCTTCTCCCCTCTCTAAAAATACAAACTAACATAAAAACATATCCTCAGGTAAGAATTGAAAAATAAATTTATTGACTACCTGTAATGGGCTAGGAACTATGCTAGACATTGGTGGCACAATGGTGAGCAAACACTAGATAAATAGGGTCCCTATTTTTATGAATAGACTAGTGGGAAAAACAGAGATTAATATTGAAAAAACATAAAAGTTTAACCATGAAATATGCTACAATAGAAAGGTAGATGGTTTTATAAAACCATAAAGCTAAAGAACTTGGAGATACCTTCCTTGAAGAACTGTTAAATGAGTGGAAATATTAAGGATCACTAGGAGGAATCAGACAAAGAAAATAAAGAGTAATCATGCAGAAGAAAAAAAAATGTCAGTGTTCTCAAGTAGGAAGCATCATGGTGCATCTGAGAAAGTGAAAGAAGGCCATTGTTCCTGAAAGGGAAGTTGGAGACAAGGAGAGAAAGGTAGGAGAGGGGCCCTGCATATCATGTTAACAACTTTTGTTTTCTATCCTAAAAAACAATATACAGATGATGTATTATAGAATTGTACACCTGAAATCTATGTAATTTTATTAGCCAATGTCACTCCAATAAATTCAATAAAAATAAATTTTAAAAAATAAATTTTGTTTTCTGATGTAAGAGAAGTAGAAAGCCACCTAATGCTTTAATCGAGGCAAGTTGTGCCATAATCATATTAATCACACTTTCATTTTAAAAAGATAACTCTAATTACATTTTGGATGACATAGTTGCAGGGAAGTGAACAAGTCAAAATCCTAGACATTTTAGAAAGTTCTTGCAGCAAGCCAAATATGGACTATGTAGTTGTGATGGATGGGGAGATCGAAAATTATTTAAAACATATTTCATTGATAAAAAGAGAAAATTTGGTAAGGGATCAAATAAGAGGTGTAGAGATGAGATGAGGTTTCTAGTTTTTATAATTAGCTAGATGGTGGTACTCTGAGATAGAGAAGTCTGGGCTAGAACAACTGGGGGTAATGGGGAGAGATGATGAGTTTAACCCTAAAAGTATTGAGTTAACCTTGGTGTCTTTCAAACATCCAAGAGGAACTATCAGAGTATCTGACAAATACATAGGTATGTTGCCCAGAGGTGAGGCCTTGATGGAGATTTACATTTAGAAGTCATTTGTATATAGTTGACAATTAAAGCTGTGATTAACAATGAAATTGCCAGGAGAAGAAATATAGAAGAAAACAGTGTAGAAGCCCCTGGAAGAACTCAGAAATTTGAGAGAAATAGACAAACTGGCAAAAGAAATTTATAGATGTTATCTATGTGGTAGGAGAAAACCAAGGTTGATGACACAGTGACCATAGTTAACTACTGATTCTGAAATGGTAGAAAAATGAGGATGAAAACTAAATACACCAAAAGTGTTTGGGTATATTAACATTAAATTAGGCTTAGAGAATTAATGTATTTACTATATAATTTTAAGAGGTAAAATTTTTCATCTCATCAGACCGAAAAGGGTCCTTCTAATAGGTTTACTCCTTAAAATGGAAAATTCTCAAGTATTAAGGCACATAATTTTATACAGCACAGGAAGGGGATAAAAATATTAATCCCACAGTGTGTCTTCTTAGAGTACACAAGACAATATTTTTTCACATAGTGTGGCCTCAAAAATGTATTATTTCAATCTCAAAAAAATATGTGTTAGATAAATTTATTGTTTATTACATGTTTAGACATATCTAAAACGCTTCTACTTCAGTACTGCCATGTGTCATTGTGTTCACACAAAAATTATTTCTTCCAATGGCTTTTAAAAATTATAATTAGCCTGGCCAGCATGGCTTAGTGGTTAATTGTTGACCTATGAACCAGAAGGTCACAGTTGGATTCCCAGTCAGGACAAATGCCTGGGTTTCAGGCTAAATCCCCAGTGTGGGGCATGCAGGAGGCTGCAGATCAATGATTCTCTCTCATCATTGATGTTTCTCCCTCTCCCTTCTCTGAAATCAATAAAATAAAATATATTTTAAAAAATTATAATTAATTGAAATAGTTACTAGTACAAAGAAGACCAGTTAGTGTTGATAGTTGTGTCCTATAAACCATGTTGAATCACTCTCATCTACATATTTATCTGAAGTCACAATGTTGACAAATATTATTATATACATTTATTTGTTCTAACTCTTTTTAAAACCCAATTGTATTTTCCCTTCTTTCCTAGCTGCTTCATTTTCTCCTACTGCTTCTACTTTGAATCAGTTAAGTATGATCATGTTTCACTCAGTGCTAAAGGATACACACAGATTTAGCTTCATAAATACTAAGTTGAAACCTGATAAGAATCACTGTGGCCCTCTCCAGATTGATGGGCCCTTTCTAGGAAGCTTTAATGTGCACATAAAATGTCAACTCTGAAATAATTTGCAGAAGATTAGTTCCATGGCGATTCAATTAGATAAGAATGGGTATTAAGAACTACCTCGGTGGACTTATTTGTACCAGTCTGACTTATTGGTCATTTTCATAAAAATCACTGAAGTGTAGATGATCAACTAGCAGGAGGAATAGCTCTCAAATGCCCAGCCCCCAATGATTCCAACCTGCCTGCCTCTGGTTGCTGAATGCTTTTAGTTTGCTTAAAGTATTTCTCTGTTACATTTATGACCCAGTATTCAAATATGCAGCTATCATTGCTGGCCTTTGGCCTTGAATTCTTGCACCTGAATTCCAATTGTCTTCATTATATTTTGTTTCTAAGTGAGAGACCTTACTATTATTTGTCATCTTAAAAGTAATAAACTGGAGACAAATATGTCAAAATAGAAGACATTTTTTGCCTGTGACTGGTGGAATTATGGGTAACATTTCAGTTTTGTTTCACTTTTTTTATTAAATTTTCTTTACTTTTCAAATTCTTTTGTCAACAGAAAACATAAAGTGAAATAGATTTAAAATGATGAACGTATACTATTATATCAGCCAGAGAAATAATTTAAAATACCCAGAAATAGTAAAACAAGAATTTCCCTCAAACCCAGAAAAGATCCACTATTATTTTAGTTGAGACTAGGAGTATCATCAAACTATTAACCTTAATATATGAGAAAAAGTGTTAGACACAAAGAACATTTACACATAAGTAAAATAATATAAAGAATATTTACTGGTATTGCAGTGTAGTAGATTTTAATCAGAGAATCCAAGGATGGAAGTATATGCTTTTCAATTAATACTTAATGATTTTTCAGGAGTGGAGATTTTGTGAAACATTTTTTTTTCACTTTCTAAAGTCTTTGGAACAAAGCTCACATTCTTACCTTTACTACTGCTTTTTCACTTCCTGATTTCTTCTCTTTGAGCTTAAAAAAAGATTATTTTTATAAAAGAAATTTTATTTTTTCACACAACTCTCTTCCAACATTATTCTACTTAAATGTTAGGAAATGCATTGAAATAGATTCTACAAAATCAGGTAAACTGAACGACAAAATTAAGCCTTTAATATATTAGTATTCAGTACTTCGGTGACAACACTGGAGTCACTTAGAAATGGGTTTTTTAATATTAAATTTAACCTGATGGGAATGAGTGTGGTGACCAAGATCCTAGATGAAAATACTACATGGTCGTTATGCGTACATATGGGTACAGATGGAAGCTAAATTAAGGGAGAACCTTGTGTGTAATGTATGTTTGTTTATTATCTTTTTAAGTAGAAACAGCATAGTTAGTGCCCAAGTGTTTTAGTGTTTCTCTGCTAGATTTTTTTAAAAAAGGCACATGAAGTCCAACCTCTCCCAAGTGGTACTTACACTGCAGAATTACTCCTTCCCTTGACCCATGACCACTCCCACTGTTTCAGGGAAGAGCCATTGTTCTCTCAGAAATGTACTACTGGCCCCGGGGCACTGCTGCAGCTGCTACCACTATTCATACAACGCCATCTCTGTCATGTCCCAACACTTCACCCAGCTCCACTCGTGACCTTGCACCGCGCTCCATTCCTCAATGTGCTAGAGACAGGTTTGGTACATTGAGGTCAGAAGCTAATGATTAGTTATCTTTTCTTCTATACTTTGATAAAGTTACTTTTACTCTTAATCCCATTTCTACCAAGATTTCAGTGAAACCACTGTTGCAGAGTTATAATGAAAACAATATAACTATCCATGAGTTCATGAGGTGGGCTAGAGAAGGATTTGAATGACAAACCACAGGACACTGAAATCATTTCTTCTCTCTAAACTTGATACTCTCTTATAAAGTCCTGTTTGATCCCACTAAATCCATCTTTATTTAAAAGCATTTAATTTGTGCAAAGCGTGTTCCAAATACTTCATTAACATTAACCCACTTAATTCTCACTGCAATGATAAGAATCAAGTACTGTTATTAGACTCATTGCACAGATAGGAAAAGCACAGCAGCAAAAGGTCATTTGCTCGAGGTCATACAACTAATAAAAGGAAGGCTCAGGCTTCAAACCCAGGAATGCTGGCTCCAACCCTGTGCTCTTACTGCTCCACTGAGGCAGGCTGCCTCTTTCCTCATGGAAAGTAATTCAGTATCTTATGTAAATAAATACCTTGCAATCCTGACCTACCAGTTGACCATACACTCCAGGTTAGTCTGAAACTACAGCCCACTACATGGACATCATGTCCTTGAAAGGTTTCAGTCATAAGAAATTTACTGTGTTTCTCAGTGCTTATCCTTTTGTCTCAAAGCTAAGGAAGTTGCTCTATTGTATATGTATCATCATTCCTTGTAATTCTAAACATTCCTTTTATAATCACACTAGAGGCTCGGTGCACAAATTCGTGCACCAATGGGGTCCCTAGGCCTGGCCTGCGGGATCGGGCCGAAACTGGCTCTCAGACATCCCCCCAAGGGTCCCGGATTGCGAAATGTGCAGGCCAGGCTGAGGAATCCCACAGGTTCATGATCTGGGCTGGGGAGGGAAGCAGGAGGTTGGCCAGCTGGGAAAGGACCTTGGGAGGGTTCCAGGGCATGCTTGGCCTGTCTCACTCAGTGCCAATCAGCCAGACCCTAGCAGCAAGCTAACCTACCAGTTGGAGCATCTGCTCCCTGGTGGTCAGTGCACATCATAGCAAGCATATCATTAGCATATGCTTTGACTGGTTGAATGGACGACTGGACCACCAGACACTTAGCATATTAGGCTTTTATTATATAGAATTATCTTTTTTTGTGTGTGAAATGCTAGGCAGGAAGCATAGAATTTTGCAGAAAGATTGCCTGGGTATGAATCCAGACCTTTACTTTTCATGTAACCTTAGGCAAGTTATCTTCTTTGTAACTCAGTTTAGTTATGTACAAAATAGGGATAAAAATAGAACTTATTTTTAGGGTTGATATGGTAATTAAATTAATTAAAGTGTGTAAAGCACCTCAACAATGCCTAGCATGTGCTAAACATATGCTAGTGTATAGGTTATATAAAATGTGTATAGTATGTTACCGTTGTTTATGCTATTTGGCCTTTGCTAATTATTGGACAATTATTATTCATATTTTTTTGTAATTCTATGGGGGGTACTGAGAGTTTGTTCCCTAAGTATCATAAGTATAGTAAAAAAAAAACAAAAAAAAAAAAAACAAAAAAAAAGTTACTTATTAAATCTATTTACCCATGCATTGTTAAGATGCCAGTTAAAACTTGAGGACAGCCCAGCCAGTGTGGCTCAGTGGTTAAGTATTGATCTATGAACCAGGAGGTCACATCTCCATTCCTGGTCAGGGCACATGCCCATGTTGCAGGCTCTACCTCCAGTGTGAGGTATGCATGAGGCAGCCAATCAATGTTTACCTCTCATTACTGATGTTTCTATCTCTCTCTCCCTCTCTTTTCCTCTTTGAAATCAATAAAATATATATTTAAAAAAACAAAACTTAAGGACTTAAGAAAAAAAACCTGGAATATAGCACAAATTACTATGGGTTGCTTGTAGCCTTGGCTTTGTGTAATACCTCCTAGATTTTAGATTGTCTTCTAATTATGCAGGAGTTACACATACCAATTTATATATATTTCCAAGGGTAAACTATCAATGAAATATGGAAATTTTAATCATTTATGTTAACTGGTTAATTCACAAATAGAATGAGATCAAACATATTTAAATATACAAAACACAACATATTATGGCCCATATTTTCTACATTTTAACCACTTCATGTATAATGGGTCGACACTAGAAACAACAGGCCAAATTATATATATAATTTTACATAGCATATATAATCATGAGACTAGAATAGCTACTTTCTCATGGAAATGTTTTATCAAGTGGCATTTTAAAACTGATAAACTAGTAGGATTTAATAATATGTGATTACAAATATATGTGATCACTCATGAACTAAGGTCAAATGTAAGATGATTAATTGAGTATCCTATATAATAAAGAGGTAATATGCAAATTGACCCTCACACCCTCACAAGATGGCTGCCTACAACCAGGCTGGCAGGGGGGTTAGTGAGGGATGACCAAACAACTGAACAAGCAGGCTGCATGGGGCGACCAGGTCAGAAGAGGGGTTAGTGAGGGAAAACCAAATGACTGAACAGCAGGCTGTGTGGGGTAACCAGGCTGGTAGGGGGGGAGGGGACATGAAGGGTGACCAGGCCAGCAGTGGGGGCAGTTTGGGGTGACCAGGCCAGCAGGGGAGGCAGTTGGGGGCAACCAGGCCAGTAGGGGGGGTAGTTAGGGGCAACCAGGCAGGTGGGGGATGCAGTTGGGGGTGACCAGGCCAGCAGGGGGGGAAGTTGGGGGTGATTAGGCTGGCAGGAGGGGCAGTGAAGGGTGACTAGGCCAGTGGGGGGACAGTTGGGGGTGGCCAGGCCAGCAGGGGGGGGCAGTTAGGCGCAACCAGGCCAGCAGAGGGGGGCAGTTGGGGCCAACAAGGCCAGCAGGGGGGGGAGTAAGGGGTGACCAGGCTGGCAGGGATGGGGCAGTTGGGGGTGACCTGGCCAGCAGTGGGTGCAGTTAGGGATGACTAGGCTGGCAGGGGAGGCAGTTAGGGGCGATCAGGCAGGCAGGCAGGTAAGAGATTAGGAGCCAGCGGTTCAGGATTGTGAGAGGGATCAGGCCTAAACTGGCAGTCGGACATCCCCTGAAGGGTCCCAGATTGGAGAGGGTGCAGGCTGGGCTGAGGGGACCCTGCCCCCGTGCACGAATTTCATGCACCAGGCCTCTAGTATCTAATATTATTATAATCCTATGCTATTTAGAAATGCCAACTGAGCAGTAATAAAAAATTGACACTCCATTTTCTTATCTTTTAAAAAAATATCATACCAAACAGCAATATAGATGTGGTCCAGAAGGTGTTTTGAGTTGTTTTCAGACTAAGATTTCATAAATTGAAGTAAATATGTATTTTGGTCTCATTTTTTTGTGATAACATGTTGTCTTATTTCAGTGACACATATAGCAAATAAGTTGAACTAGAGCATGAATGAGAAAGATCTAAAGAGGTGGCAGTGAAAGAAAGGAGAGAGCTTACTGCCTCCAGTTCTGATGCCCCGACCATTCAAGCTCCAGTGTCAATTCTCCATGTACATTCAAAGGGGATAAACCGGTGGAAGGATTGTTCATATGTTCTTTATTTTCTTCATGTTATTGACACTCACAGATTTAGAATTCAGATGCAATTCAAATTCTGGCTCTGGGAGCTCCTGACATACATTTACCGGATTTCCACTGGTTATATAACTCCCTTTATTCATGCAATATATATTTATTGAAATTTTTATATGTGACATTCTCTGTGCTGGGTTTTGAAAGAGTCTCCACTATAGAAATGTTTACAGTTCACTGAGGAAAATATGCAAGGTATCAAACTCAGTCGAGATGATAACATTATGTCGGAAATATTTGTAAGATGTGATAGAGGCTCATGGGAGAGTGGGGCACACAGAGAAGGGATCTGGAAAAAGGAGAGACAACGCATCTGAGCTTGAAGTATTGACAAGAGCTACTTGCAAGTCTTAAGAGTGTGGTAGTGACAAACACAAACTTTGGAGTAATTGAATATCATTTCCACCAACAAAAGGGTACAGGACCTTGTAAGTATACCATGCAGAGTCTGCAGAGCATTTACTGTACCACAATCTCTGGTGAAAGGAGCAGTTACTGTGGACACCAGCCAGAGGTCTACTTACTAACGCATGGAAAGGACTGTGGCTGTTTAGAGGGTGCTCATTTTTTTCTAATTCAGGGGGTTAAAGATAGATTAGATTTGATTAATTACTTAACTTCATTAGTCCCCAGATATCTAAAATGTTTATAATGGCAGTTATTTCACGTGTTATAAGGATTACAAGAAATAAGTTTTATCATTTTCTTTGCATGTACCTAGTAACAGCACAATGAACATTATTGTAAATAGAATATATTTAATTCCTGAGAACTAAGGGCTGCAAGACTCTATTCTACATCTACTGAATGCAAATCAATCACTAGCAAAGATGAAAGGAAGAAGATAAAGGTGGGTAAGAGTGGTTACCAACACCACTACCTTCCAGGTTGAAGTCTCACAATATGAAAAAGAAAGGTAAAATATTCTTAGATACAGGATAATCCCAAACATGAACTATATGTGACATGCTGAATTTAGAATAAGTTACTTTTCACTAAATGAAAGCTTTTCTTTACTTCTTCTATTTTTCTCTCTATCCACATTTCATTTCTTCTTTTCACTTTCTGTTTCTTCACATCCAGTATGTAACAGCGACTTGCCAGTTTTACTCATGAATATTGCTAGTAGCAACTAAAAAGCTTCAAAGTCCCAAAATATCCACATGGTTATTTTTTATATGCAAATGGCTTTGAATCTGCTAATAGATAAATTAACTTTCATTTTAAAATTTCAACAAAATATAGAGGGAATGGTATTTCAAATGCCATACACTTTGCCCCTGCTGATTCTGTTTCTTCCTCCTCAATCACTCAGACCAGTGCCAGGGCCAAGGAAATAACTCTTTTGATTAGAAAATAAATGGAAATTGAAGATCTGTCACAATGTATCCAGTAGAATTGCACAAAGCAAAATAATTCTTCAACTCTGTGATGAAAGGATGAGCTCCCTCTGTGATCATCACTTCCTGGGATAGAAGAGTTTATGGTTGTGTGGTTTGAAATTAAACTGTGAAAAGTGTGAAAGAATTTTCTTTACTCTTAATCTCCTGGGGGGAAATCTGAAAGGACCATACCAATGGGATATTTGGATTACTATGCAGTGTAATTCATTATTAATAGGTAAATAAATGGCAGTGGTTATTAATAATGCCTTATATTGTTATACTACTCAGGAGTACATAAAATTAATACAGGAATTATTATGATGTTAACCTATATAGTTTGATCTTTAGTTTTCTGTTACATCATATATTTATGCTGCCAAAGATGCATGAAAACTTCCTGAACATATTATAGACTATGACAGGTAGCAATTATGGTTAATTTATATAGAATAAGAAATAAAAATAACAGGGAACATGGAAACATCTTTATCATAAGTTAAATGATGAGTAAAAAAAGAACATTTTTTAGGGAACTTCCAAGAATTTAATTATAAGAAAGAAAAACAAGGTACTAGTCAGAAAAAGCATAACATGTCATGGGTGGGAGATTACATGTATAACCCCAAATTTCTGCAAAGGAAAATACATATTAGTAGGAAACATATAAAATAATAACAGCAAGTGAATTCTGATAGTAAATTATGTCTTTATTTTACAAAGGTGAAAACTTATTTTTAAAATAAAAAATAAATTAGAATTCATTATAAAAAGTAGAACACAATCCTAAATTTCAGTGTATCACTTTCTTACCTTCAGTCATCCATTATCTCAGACATGATCTTTTATGGCTCTATTTCAAATCAGCATTTGTTAGAAAATAATGTTGGGCTAATTATTGATCTTTTGTTTCTTGATTCTAATACATTTTCTTTCTTTCCTCCATTTCCCTTAAAGTTTATATAAGGAGTATTGGTTAATTTTATAATGCTGCCTTTAGTTGCATAATATTCAGGTGGGATTCCAATTAAACAAATGAAGGAAGAACATGAGCACTATGACAGAGACCAAGAGATGGATACCATGACCATTGGGAATTTATATTCTTTGCAAAGAGCATGCCAGAAACATAATCTGTACCAAGGAGAGTTGCATTTTGTTAGGCAGAAGTATATTGTTTTGTGGCAGGAGAAGATTTGACTTTGGGTGGTGGGCACATAGTGCAATATACAGATCTTGTAACATAGAAACTCATACATGAAACCTATATGTTTATGTTGACCAATGTCACACCAATAAATTTAGTAAGTAAAAAAGAAGTATGTTGTTTGTATTTGTCATACCAACTGAACATAGTTGTAGAATGATGCATTCCAATATGAAGTAGTCGAATAATGTATTGGTTATTTACCAATTTTCTCTCAGTGCCAAATAGAAGATGATAGAATAAAATTGGAATGCAGGAAAAGAGGACATTCTTTTAACTCTTTGTTTGCTGTCCCTAATAGTATTGTCCAGTGGTAGCTATTTCTCCCAGTAGCTGTAGGCAGCTTGCCTCATTTCTTTTTTATTTTTTAATTTAAATTTTTTATTGTTTAAAGTATTACATGTCTCCTTTTTCTCCCATTGACCTCTCCCCGGCCACCCCCACGCCCCAGCACATGCCCTCACACCTCCCCACCCCTGTCTGTGTCCATTAGTTATGCTCATTAGCAGGCATACTAGTCCTTTGGTTGATCTCTTACCCCCTTGCCATCATAGGTTGGACAGTCTGCTCGATGCTTCTATGACTCTGGTTCTATTTTTGTTCATCAGTTTATGTTGTTCATTATATTCCACAAATGAGTGAGATCATGTGATATTCATCTTTCTCTGACTGGCTTATTTCACTTAGCATAATGCTCTCCAGTTCCATCCATGCTGTTGCAAATGGTAAGAATTCCTTCTTTTTTTACAGCAGCGTAGTATTCCATTGTGTATGTACCATAGTTTTCTAATCTACTCATCTGCTGATGGGCACTTAGGCTGTTTCCAAATCTTAGCTATGATAAATTATGCTGCTATGAACATGGGGGTGCATATATCCTTTCTGATTGGTGTTTCTGGTTTCTTGGGATATAGTCCTAGAAATAGAATTACTGGGTCAAATGGAAGTTCTATTTTTTTTTAAATATTTTAAGGAAATGCCATACTGTTTAGAAATAAAGACAGTACAAAGAAAGAGAATTACAGGCCAATATCCTCAAACTTCTTTTGATGATCTTAGAAATTGTCTCATCATTCTTCAGTGGGACCAGCCACAGACACATTTCATTTCTTTCTCCATGATTTGTTTTAGATCAGTGGTATCATGTTTTGTTTTGTTTTTAATTTTGCAGTTATTATCTCTGGATTGTTTCTGTGTTCGCTCTTTGCTCATACAGCTTTCCATCAACATCATAACAAATTCTCTATACTGAATATGTTCTGTTGAAATACCTGGTAGAGTTTCTGTTTCATGTTGAATGTGAATTAATAGAAATATTGAAATAAAAGTATCTTCTTATTTTTTTAAAAAGAGTTGAATTTTTATTATAATCTTTTACTATGTCATAAATCTAGCATATACTTTGAAAAATCACAAAAGGAAAGTGCTACATGATACCAACCATAAATCTACTTTGAAAATTAAAGTTCAATTTACCTCATAATTTCATATGAAATTTTGATATTTGTATGCATGATGAATTTAACTTATTGTTACTCATGAAGACTTTTGTAATCCACAAAACAAATTCTTGGTAGAGAAGAACTAACTAAATACAGAATTTCTATTTGAAATAAGTAAAAAATAAACAGAAAATGTCAAATAAAGACATTTGTTTGAAAACATTGTAATTTGGAAGTGAATATTAATTTATTATGAAATTCTCTAAAAAATATTCCCTCTTTACTTGAAATAGTTTGAAGAAAATAAAGTGATGAGGGAGTCACTTGTTAAGAAATTTCATTTCTTAAAAATGCTATTTGCAACAAAAAAATGCAACTTAATTCTATGAATAAAGAAAATTGCAGAGCTGTTAGAAAACAGAACAAAGTAAAAGAGAAAATATTTCAAGTTATATGTTGATTAATTAATTCTTTAAAAAATGGACAAATCCAAATAGCAGTGGAAAAATGAAGACTGGGTTGTTGGAGTTGTCATGAAACAATGTTTTCTGAAGTATTCACTAATATATGATTAGAAAACTAATGGGTGGTAAAATAACACTGTAAGTTAGAAATAATAAAAATGTATGAAGTGCTATTATAATTAAATAAAGATTCTTGGATCTCATTAATGTCAAAGAGACTATTGGTACCAACTTACACATGGTTGTAAAAAATAACTTTCCCAAAACCAAAAGCAACAAACAAACAAACTGTGATTGATTTAGTAAAAAGCACAGGTCTGCTTGTGAAAATGACAATGGGAAAATTAACGTTGAAGGACCCACTTCTAACCAAGGCCTAGGGGTGGCATGGTCACATTAAACTGCTTTCAGATAATAATTGCAAACATTGGATTAAACTTTAAAGTACTCTTTAAAGTGTACAAAAGCAGGAGTGAATCTCAAAAACGGCAACTGAAGGAAATACAAGAATTATGAGATTGTTTCTTTCTTTTGGGAATTTGCTAGAAAGTATAGAGTTAAATGGGTCCATCAGCAGCAAATGATTGGGAAACAATGGTATGTATAAATTTATAAATACCCTATATTATTTGATTGACTACCCTTTATTTTTCTATATGTATCTAGATTTGTACATTTGTACAATTGATGAGGCAATCCACATTAAATCTTTCTTGGGAATCATTTAATAAATAAATAAATACATTAAAAGCATCCTGAGCCCTAGCTGATTTGGCTCAGTAGATAGAGCGTTGGCTTGCAGACTAAAGGGTCCCAGGATCGATTCTGGTCAAAGGACACATGCCCAGGTTGCGGGCTCAATCCCCAGTGGGGGGCGTGCAAGATGCAGCCGATCAATGATTCTTTCTCATCATTGATGTTTCTATCTCTCTCTCTCTCTCCCTTCCTCTCTGAAATCAATAAAAATATATTAAAAATGAATAAATAAATAAATAAGCATCCTGGGTCTCTCAAAAGAACTAATAAAAGGAGTCTATTGACATTAAAAGAAGGTAGAGGTTATGCCCTGGGACTCATGCTTATTACTAGTAAGAATACTCATTACATCTCATTAAAATGACAGCTTTTCTGGCCTTTCAGTGGTGAGGTAAATGAACCCTCATCAGTACCTCAAACTGAAATAGCTCTCTAACTTAACTCGCCACCCCCTTCTTACTTGAGTCACCCCTATCTTATACCATACATAATGGGTTTTCTCTACTAAATAACTTAGCTATGTTATTTTCAAACTATTCTTTTAATCAATCAACTTGATCATCTACTACCTACACTTTTTTTCAAATACTGTATCCAATACATCACCCTTGGGCATTTCTATTTTTACCTCTATTTATTCTTATTTATTTTAATTTAACAATGAACTATTCATATACTCAGCACCGTAACCTTGAGTATTTATTTCTAAAATACCAGGTTTCAGGCCAAATATATGGTGACAGAATATGATCTGACTTTGAGTGGCACACAACGCAATATGCAGATCATGTATCATAGAAATGTACACTTGAAACCCATATAATATTATTAAGCAAAGTCACCGTAATAAATTTAATAAAAAGTAAGGTAAAATACCAGGTTTCTTGTTTTAAAATGTTTTAATGCCTTAGATTAAACTCTTCCCATAGTTGCCCAATGCCTATATACATGGCAAGAAGATTAATTCTTCCACTACTGTCTATATTAAAGAGTTAAACTCAATTCCCACTTGCTCTGTCATCCTTTACCAAAATTCATTTGTCACAATAATAACACTATTGAATGTATTTTCTTTATTATATAGTTGATTACTTAATTACATGTGGATTTATAGTCTTTTTACTTAACTTAATCATCACTCTCTCAACTGTCTAGCTTGGTGGAAGCTGCTAAACAAAATTCTTTGAAGTAACCTTTTCTTACATTTACATATCCTCTCAGTGACTAGTAAAATGCTCTATGTATAGAGGGTGCCTAGCAAATATTATCTGCATAGACACCTTTCTTACAGATTTCAACTAACACCATTTGACAACAACTTAATTCATTTTGTTCAAGCACTCTTTAATTGTACTGATTTGGATGGACAGTCAAATGAGTATTTTGAAAGAAATTTCTTTTAAAAATTGAAATTATCAAATGAAAAGCTACAGCAAGTCTTCCAAATGTGCTTTAGGAGAAAAAATTGCATATGATTCTAACAGCAACAAAATCCAATTCCATACAATTTTGTGGGCCTAACAGATTGGAGTTTTATCACAAATATGTTGGTTAGCTAATGAATTCATTTCAGTGTGATTAACTTCTGGATTGCAGCAAACCTGTTTATGAAATTATGGTTTAGAATGAGTACTTAGCTTGTAAATCAATTAATTTGGTTTGCTATAGAGAAAATCCATTGTGTAAAAGATATGAAAGCCACTTGTAAAACTATATATAATTCATAGGAAATGGATATGTGAATGTGTGTTGACTTTGTAAATTGGCTGACAACTTATTTTGTGACATATGTCAGAAAAAATGTTTTATGTAACCCATAAAAGAGGGTTTAAAATCCTAAATCTCATTTTCTCCAAAGGTTATAATCAAAGGAATATTACATTATCTCCCTTGAATTCTTTTTTCACTTCTTTATTTTAAAGATTTTAAAAAAATTGTGGAAGAGCCATTTGAAATATTTTTTTAACAAACCTATGTTCTTAATATGTAGAATATTTGTGCTATCTGCATCGCATGACTTTTAGAAAGTGGTAGTAACATTCAGACATCTTCAGACCAGTGAAATCTGTGCAACACTGGGTGAGACAAGAAAGACTTTGAACTGAATGTTTACAAGGTTTTTTTATATAGCAACATTTTATTTAGTTTTACCTATAGAATTCCATTTGAGTTAGTTAGACTATTTGTAAAGATTTCAATTTCTGAGACTATAGAAGAAAAGCAATCCTAAAAAATTCTCCTGACAATTTTGACTTCATGTGTTTGACTTCATGTGTAGCTTTTAAACTAATTACAAATCAATAATAAATATAGGATGTGAATTACTGATTTTTTAACATAGCCCTCTATTTCACTGTAAAAATACATGTCTTTTCCACCAACTATTATATACCTTGAACGTAAATCTTCCCCCCTTTGCTGTGATTATTTTTTTCTTTTCCATTAGTGTTAATGTTTTCCATTACAACTTGGGTACTATGAAGTGATTCTCTCATAATACCCAAGTTGTAATATGTTTTTGTAAGAATGGTGTGACAAAGGGAAAGTACTTCAACCCATTTTAATATCAAAGGATGGAATATATTTTAGTTGTGTGTTTTTATCCTCACTATAAACCTTGCCAACCAGCAAGAATTGGGAAGAGCTAGAGGTAAATAATTTAACAAATACTTAGTGAGGGCTTATCATGTGCCTAATAGTCTCTTAAATTTTATAATGAAAAAGTATAGTAAATGTTTACTTACATAGTTCCCAAAGGTAATAAATAACATTTCCCCATTTGACCTGATATATTTTCTGGTATGTTCCCAATAGTGTCAACTATTTGAAAGGACTGTACCCCATACCAGCATAAAGTCTGAGAACCACACATTGATTTTGGCAAAAATACAATGCTTGTTATCATGGAGTGAATGATATTCCTTTTTTTTTAATTAATTGCATTTTAAATAATAAATCTTATCAGTACCTAACTGCCATTTTTTATTCCATTTACTAAATACTATTTAAATTGAGGGGTTCAGAATTTTGTCCTGACTCAAAAAATTTGGATAAAGAATATCTGCATGTGCTCAGAAATAAAACTAGATATATCACATGAAAATAAGAAACTTTCCAATGAGGCTGAGAGAGTATGAGAATGATTGTGGTTTTAATAGAAGTAACACAGTATATTGTTTAAGACAAATTTTTACAGTAATTTAGATTCACAGCATAATTATGAGGAAGGTACAGAGACTTCACACACTCAGTGACCCCTTCCATGCATAACACCCCCTATTATTAAAATACTCCAAACTAAAGGAACAATTGATGAACCTACATTGAAACATCATAATCATTCAAAGTCCTTAGTTTACATTAGGGTTTACTCTTGGCATACATTCTATGGGTCTCGACAAGTATATGACGTGTATCCATCATTATAGTATCACAGAGTATTGTCACTGCCCTAAAAATCCTGTTTGCTTTGCCTAGTCATCCTTCTCAACCCCCTACCCCACCCCCTGGAAACTACTGATCTTTTTACTGTCTCCATAGTTTTGCCTTTTTCAGAAGGACATATAGTTGGAATCATTCAATTGGTAGCCTTTTCAGATTGGCTTCTTTCACTTAGTAATATGCATTTAATTTTCTTTCATGCTTTCGTGTTTGTTTTTATATGCAATCTTCAAGGGAGGTAAACTTTTTCATTGAAAATTTTAAAAGAATAAAATAGAACAATCCACATATGCATTCATAAATTCTGATGATGTAGACAGTAGTGGTGTAGATAATAGTGATGGAAAAATTATGCTAAACTTAACTTTGCTCCTTAAGTCATAAGCTCTCCCTTGCTCGGGGCAAAAGACACACTCACTGAGCAAGAGGGAATTCTATAGCAGATGGCTTTTGGACTTCACCTGCATGGTCACCTCTCCAGGGCCTCCAGCCTGCTGGCCTTTGGCCTGGAACTGCAAGTCAATTCTCCGGGGTCTGCAACCTGTCAACCCACACTGCAGGTTTTGTACTAGCCAGTTTCCTAATCAGATGAGTCAATTCTTTATAATAAGTGTGTTGCTCTATATAGTCACATCCTATTAGTTCTTTTCACTGAAGAATACTAATGCACCTGTTCTCTCATTAATATATACTCAAAACCTGGGACCTGCATGTATATTTATGTGTATATGTGTATATATGAATGTGCACACATGTTTATGTGTGTGTATGTGATGAAAGAGATAGCAATAAAGATGGAGATAGAGAGATAGATGTAGCCAATGATCTTTGAACAACCCATCCACTAGTGGTCTAGGGGGTTTCAGGCTTTTTCCATGTGATAATGCTTTGTCATCTATAAACACTAGGAATTGGTGAATTGTCACAAAGAATCTTGATAGTACCAGGCATAAACCATTCCATTCCCATGAGGCAATGTGAGTAAGCTATCGTAAGGAAATGGAATGAAAGCACACAGTGTTCCTTTGTTTTGGTTTCCCACATTATGTCATGAGAAATTCTTTCGGGTGTACCAGGATTTGATACCTCTGATGCTGAATAGAGAGGCCAGCCCCTTAGTGATGCAAATGAGAGTGAAAGAAGTTGTAATTAGATGTCAGGACAGTCAGTCATTTTAGGCATAAATGAGGGAGGGTTATCTCATGGGGGAGAAGTAGTGTGTCCATGGAAACACAACCTCTTTGTCTACCCTTCCTCAAATACAGTGTTTGGAATCTAAGGTCAGCAACCTTGGAACTGTATGGCAAAAGACTTCATCGGAAGACAATGAAATAAGGGCCAGTGGTTGTATTTATCACCCCATGTTAGCTTTGGTAGGAGAAGAAAACACCCACCTTGGTTTAAAAAATAATTGCTTCTGACCTGCATCTCAGCTTTTCTGATATCTCAAGAGTTCCAATTGACAAAAGAAACCAGTATTAATAGAAACTTTTGAAAATTGTGTTTTTTTCATAATATTGGCCAAAATTCCCTTAAAACAATATGTTTGTCCTTAGCTCTAAAAACAGAACTTGTGATTTTAAGAGATTAAATAACTTGTCCAAGGTAACCCAGCTTCCCAGTGTTCACACTTTCATTTCTAAAGAAGATGGATCCCCAATTCGAGGTCTTACTTATGGATGACTAGAGTACACTTACCACAAAGCCACCTCCTCTCTCTTCCCCTCCCTGTTGGAATGTAAGTGCTGCAGGACAGTGTTATGTTTGTGTGTGTATAAATATATATACAAACACATGTACATATATATGTACATACATGAGAAATACTATTTAAGTTAATAAATAATTATCTGTATCTTTCTGTTTTCTAATCTATCTCACTCATTTTCCATGGGTAAATCAAGGAAACAAACATAATTACTATTTTAAACAAAATAATGTACTGTGTAAAGTCCATGGTTGATTCAGACCTTTAATCTTTTCCCTGATATCAGTTTTGGGCACAAGCCACTGAGCAGGCCAACCCTGAAAGGAATGTCATTTACTTTTGTCAACATTTACTACTTAAGCATGTAAATATTTCATGCGAGATTTAATTGATATTAGAATACTTGAGATCACTTCTTGGTGTTCCAAATGCAGTCAATGACCTGTGATATTTGCTGCTAGAAAGATAAAAATAAAATTAATTAATTAAAGTAATGATAGCTTGAATCCCTACAGTATTTTTCCTTTTAATCCACTATTAGAAACTTTTTTTTTCTGTAAGTTCATTCACTCACATGAGGCATCTTTTTTCTAAAACCACAGCAATTTAGTCTGTGTGCAAGAACTACGTTTTGGTTTAAGAACATTATTAAACCTCGGTTCTATGTTTAAATGTCAACCTTGCAATGTATTGCACTTCAAAAAATCAATAGCGTTTCAATTTCCTTTTGGTAAATATATCTTTTATTACAAGAAAAATAAGAAACTCTCAGAGGACCTATTCTCCTGTGGTCACTAATATAGCATTTCTTCTAATTTAGGTAGAGCCTTATAACATACACTCTCTGTTGGTCAGTGTCATTATTTTGGATTTGTGTATGTGTGTTTCCAAGTTCTTGAAAATCAAGCAATTCAAATGTTTTTTTCTTAATTATTAGATTGTTGGCCCGGTGTCTATTTGTCTGCTTATTTGTTTATTATTTATATATTTTAGTTATGCCATACAAGTCTTATAGTCCGAACCAAAGTGATGTGTTAGATACATTTGTAATAGTTTATTTTCTAATTATTTTATCACTCGGAAACACATGAATTATTGTTTTCCTTTGTTGTTGTTGTACAGCACGTGTGTGTTTATGTTGGGGGGAGGTCAGGAGTAACCTCTCAGGCATCCAGCGAGATGCGTTTTTTTTTCTTTCTTTTCAGTTAAATAATACTGTTGTCTGACTTCAGTCTTTTCCAGCAACAAAGAAATGTCAGTCCATGGCTCAAGAGGGAAACAATTCAGGGAATTGTTTGTTCCGATAAACCTGCAGTTGACTCTCATGGTCTATTTTGAAGAAATGGGTCAGATTGGTGAAATGTCATTTTTGTTGTTTGTCTTTTGCAGTTTGTAAACTTGGAATGCTGCAGAAGTGTAAGAGATAAGAGCAAAGCTGGGGACAACTTAAGGTTACCAGTATCTTAACACAAGCCCAGAACAGGATGGTAGAGCTCAAAACCTTAAGTTCAGAGACAAAGATATTGAGAAATTTGTATGCCAAGTTTTCAGCTGCAATATTTTATGTGAAATTAATCTACTAACTTAAACCATTTTCATTTGATGTTGTACTTCTGTAGCTCCTGAAGTCATCTCAAAATCTGGAGCACCTGTCTAAGCATCATATGTATGCTATGTATTAACTATATTTTATGGATGTCAACACTTGATTTCCACAAGAGAACCTGGGGTGCCTCTGAGGATTTGCAGGTGAAGCCAACTCTGCCAGTAACCCTGCCCCAAATACAAACACGTGCTATTGTAACTATGTTATATTCTGAGGAACTTTTTATGAGGAACACAATTAACCTGCTCAAAATTAATTTTTAGAGTTTTTTTCATTCTCTAGCACGTCTGTATAACTACCATCAGTACCATCTTCATCATGACTATTTATTTTATTTCTTGGGACTGTTCCAAGGTCTTTAGCTATAATATGTTATTTAATCTTCAGCAAAATGTTATGAGATATGAATTATAATTATTCTCATTATACGGATGAGGAAATAAAGATAAAAATGCCAACTCACTTGCTCAAATTCCAACAGCTAATAAGTATAAAAGCAAGACTTGAGCTCAGGAATTCTGGCTCCAGTGACAAACCTGCTTCTAAATAAGAACATAACTATGCATTAATTGAAAAGTAGGTTAGTCTTCTCAAGCTGCTATAACAAAACACCACAAACTGGGAGGCTTAAACAACAGAAGTGTGTTGGAGGCTGGAAGTCTGAGACAGGTGCCAGCAGAGTCAGTTCCGAGGAGGGCTCTCCCCTCAGCTTGCAGGCAGCACCTTCTCTCTGTTTCCTCACAGGGCTTTTCCTCTCTGTGCACCTTTGGAGAGAAAGTCTCTCATGTCTTTTCTTCTTTTGTAAGAACACCAGTTCTGTTGAATTCAGGTTCCAGCCTCCTAACTTTTTTTTTTAACTTTAATCACTCCTTTCAAGACCCTATCTACAAATGCAGTTACACTAGATGTTAGGGATTCAACATGAGAGTTTTAGGGAACACAGTTTAGTCTATGACCAAAAAAAAAAAAAAAAAAAAAAAAAATTCAATACCATCCAAAAAAGGTTGCTCTAGAAATCTAAATATCAAATTACACTGATTGATTCAAATTATTTTATTTTCAACCAGATTAAAAATATCTTATGCTCCATTAATACAAAAATCTAAAAA
Source organism: Cnephaeus nilssonii (assembly GCF_951640355.1). Lineage (NCBI taxonomy): Eukaryota > Metazoa > Chordata > Mammalia > Chiroptera > Vespertilionidae > Cnephaeus > Cnephaeus nilssonii. The sequence continues at coordinate 78,254,358 of NC_137072.1, read as the reverse complement.
AAAGTCCTTATTGTAGTGACCTTATTTTATAGGCATATAGACCAATGGAACAGAACAGAGAACCCAGAAATTGACCCAAACCATTACGCTTAAGTAATATTTGACATTGTAGATAAGAACATACAATGGAGTGAAGACAGTCTCTTCAATAAATGATGCTAGGAAAATTGGACAGATACATGCAAAAAGAAAATGAAACTAGACCACCAATTTTACATAATATACAAGAATATACTCAAAATTGATAAAATACTTGAATGTATGTCATGAAACCATAAACATCCTAGAAGAATACATGTAGCAGAATTTTAACAGATACATTTCCTATGGCCAGAGAAACAAATGAGAAAATAAACAAATGGTACTACAGCAAACTAAAAGGCTTCTACACAGCAAAGGAAATTAGCATCAAAATGAAAAGGGAGCCCACTATATGGGAAAACATATTTGCCAATGATATCTACACTAATAAAAGAGCAAGATGCAAATTGACTGTACCTTCGTGACACCCACCAGCCAATCAGGAGTGATTATGCAAATTAACCCAACAAAGATGGTGGCTTAATTTGCATACACAAACGCCAAGCGGCTGGGGGCAGGGCAGGATGCTTGCATCATCACCATGGTGTCAACGCAGGCGTTCTGCACTGCCCCAGCCGCTCAGGGCCTCTGAGCAGTGTGGGAAGGCGGAAAGGCAGCTCCAGGCCAGAGTGAAGGTGGTGCCGGCAGCCAGGGTAAGGAAGGCCCATTCTTGCATGAATCTTCATGCATCGGGCCTCTAGTATCTGATAATAGGTTAATCTCCAAAATATATAAAGTACTCATACAACTCAAAAAAAGGAAGCCAAACAATCCAATTAAAAAATGTACTATGGCCCTAGCTGGTTTGGCTCAGTGGATAGAGTGTCAGCCTGTGGACTGAAGGGTCCCAGGTTCAATTCCAGTCAAGGGCACATGCCCAGGTTGTGAGCTTGATCCCAGTAGGGGGCATGCAGGAGTCAGCTGATCAATGATTCTCTCTCATCATTGATGTTTCTGTCTCTCTCTCCCTCTCCCTTCCTCTCTGAAATCAATAAAAATACCTTTAAAACATTTTTAAATAAATGAATAATGTACTCTGATTTGTTTTTGTTAGATTAGCAAAAGATATCATAAGGAAAATGGCTTAGAAAAGTTGAAATCATCTGTTCATACAAAATATATATATTTGTAGTCTTTAGAGTTTATTGCTTTCATTTAAACTTGGACTTTGCTTTGACTAATTCAAAATAATATATTTGATTCAGAGACAACTTAATCAAAAATATGATGCAAATACTGAGCAAAACTTCAGAAATTAATCATCCCATTAATCAAAAATTCTAAAACTGATCTACAGATAAAAGTGGACTAGTGGAAAAATAAGAAAGTGCAAATTAATATAAAAATGGAGTATGTTACCTAAATTGATATAACAAAAATGAACTATAGTCAGTTCTAAGTTACTTCAGGGCAGGGATTCTCCAGAATTTTTTTCTTTAATATTCTCATTGCTTACCACAGTTCCTGGCTCATATGGTGAAAAGTACTATTTGGCAGAATAATTAGTGAACTTTTGATAGAAAGTTTCCTAAAATAAAGAGAGAGGTTCAAACTTTTATAGATTTTCAGATAGAGATCTCCAAGTCACCATGCTATCCGGTCCATGGATGGGACTCAAGGTTGTTCTCAGCATTAACTGATACTCTGCGTGATTGACTTTGTTATATATATTTTTTACTGACACTTAAGTTGTTTCCAATGATATATTCGTTTTATTGGCAACTGATGACTACAGACTGACAGATTAAAAATATCCTTAGGCCCTAACCGGTTTGGCTCAGTGGATAGAGCGTCGGCCTGCGGACTCAAGGGTCCCAGGTTCAATTCCAGTCAAGGGCATGTACCTTGGTTGCGGACACATCCCCAGTAGGAGGTGTGCAGGAGGCAGCTGATTGATGTTTCTCTTTCATCAATGTTTCTAACTCTCTCTCCCTATCCCTTCCTCTCTGTAAAAAATCAATAAAATATATTAAAAATATATATATCCTTAGGACTGTGAAGTATGGAAACAAACCACAGTTGCCAGTTGAACTGTCCAGGTGACTCATGCAGATGCCATGGAAAGGCCAATTATCTGACAGAGCTGACTGAAGTCAAAGCTTTAAGTCTTCACTCCACAGATTACCATCTTTGCTTCCTGGAATCATCATCATTCCAAAGAAGGCAACACATTTACCATCACAAACTAGGCAGAAAGAAATCTGTTTATGATGCACACATCACTGTATGCCAGTCATATGACTCCTGTCAGAAGTTGACTCTTTAGTGTCTTCATAAGAAAAGGAGACATTTCATGGGATGTGGCTTCTAACTGCCCCTGGCAGATTTATCAGATTGGACCCTTCATTACCACCACCACCTCTCTGGGCTATTAGTGGCATTTCTCTGCTGCTGCCATATTTTCAGGTGAAGCTGTCATTATTCCAAATGTATAAGCTCACTCCAGCCCCGCTGAAGCAATATCTTACTGCTGCTGTAACAAATTACCAACAACTTAATGGCATAAAACCACACAAATGAATTCTTTTTGAGTTCTGGAGGTAAAAAATTGTGGGGGAAAAAAAGCCTTAAGAGGTAAAATCAAGGGGTCAACATGGCTAGTTTCTTGTGGCGCTTCAGGAAGAATCTGTCCTTGTCTCTTCCATTCTCTAGAAGCTGCCAGCACTCCTTGGCCTATTGGCTTATGGTTGCAGAACTATAATCTCTGCTTCCATTGTTACATTGTCTTCTCCTAATCTGCAGTAGCTCCCTCAGCTTTACTCTTATAAGGATGCTGTGGTCATATCAGTGGGCCCACTTAGATAATTCAGGGTAGTCTCCTCATCTCAAAGTTATTTACCTAATATTATCTGTGAAGTCCCTTTTGCCATATAAGATAACATATTCATATGTTCTTGGGGCATAACATATTCTTAGGGCATGGGAATTTTAAGAGAAACATTACTCTGTATACTACACCCACTGTTTTGACTCTTAAAAGTAACCTGTGTTATGTTTTTGGCTTTCTGGACACTTTTCAGTCTGGTAATGGTATTGCTATTATCACAAAAGCCACTCAACAATGTGCTGAAAATTGGTCATTTAGTGCTACCAATGCTTTCTACCAAACACAGTAATCTAGCATTGTTGACTCAAAATATTTCTGACCTTTCTTCCCTTACTTGTTTCTGAACCATATACCTCAGTAAAGCTTTTGGTCATTAAATATGGCTATCTTTAGAAAAGGATCTTCTCTTTTCTATTTTTGAGCAACGATCAATACGAAAGGGGTGGAAAATTATATTAACCTATTTGAAAATTCAGGACTCCCCTCTGACCATTCCTGGCCATGTTTCCTCACTCCCCACCCTCCAGCAAACCAGGCTGGCCTGATTCATACATGCAGTCTAAGGGATATAAACTTAATTCAGATTCAGCCACTTGTACTCTCTTGTTGGACTGACATAATTCTGAATCATAAAGATAATGGATCTTTGGCTGAGTACACTGCTCACCAGATGTGGGCCAAAGAATGTAAGTAACCAGTTTCTGTGCATTTTATAAAAATGCCCTTGTCCCTCTTGCCCCTAATCTTTCTGGATGACAGGTATGAGTGTGAGCAGGAGATGGTAGAAAAAAGGTGAAGTTATGGCTGGAGTAACACATCAATTTTGTGGAGAGCAAAAATTATCGCACGTGGAGAAAAAAGTACCTTCAACGCAGAGAGGTATAATTATGAGGAGAGACATTAATAATTATTTTCTTTCAGAAACACCCCTGGAGGCTTCCTCAAGAAACAGCAAGGTATGGTCCAATTTCCTGTTTCTCCCATGCAAATGCCAGAACACTCCAGTGTCTACCCCACCCCATTCCCATAGCTATCACATAGCTATTCCATGTATGGACAAATATCATCCAGTTAGTGAACAGACAAACAAGACAGGTTTCATTGACTGCCTTTAGGCAGTTTATTTTCCCCCAAAAAAAGTATAAACTGAATGTGATTATTTTAACTGAATTGGAAACTCTAAGGCTTTCTAGCCAGCTAGAGGCCATGTTGAAGGTAGCACCTATTTTCACTCCCTGAGTGATGTAGGTCAGATCTGCAGATCAACAATTATCAATACTTTCAGTTCAGGGGCATCACATATACCCCCAGAACTGTACTTCTTGTGGGAATCACAGAATTAACTTGTCTCCATCCTGAAAACATGGTGATTGCATCTTAGTGGTGGTTCTGACAGATCTTCAGTTGTTTAAGGAAACACCATAATAGATTATGTAGCCCTCAACTCTCTGTAGAGATAATCTAAAATATGGAGCTATACATGGTTATTTGTTATACTTAGCTGAACAGTGACCTCCAAAAGAGACGTCCACATCCTAATCCTCTGAACCTGTGAAATTTTCCTTATTTAGGAAAAGGGTCTTTACAGATGCAATTCGGTTAAGAATATTGTGATGAGGAGATTATCCTGGATTGTCCAGGTGGCCTTAGCTCTAATGGCAAGTGTGTCTATAAGAGAAAAGCAGAGGGAGATTTGACAGACAGGGGTGGATAAAGCAATGTGACCCCAGAGGCAGAGATGGGAGTGATTCAGCCACAAGATAAGGAAAGTCTGGAGCCACCAAAAGCTGGAAGAGGCAAGAAACAGATTCTTCCTTGGAACCTGTAGAGAAAACACTACCCTACCAAAACCTTGTTGTTGTTTTTTTTTAGATTTATGACCTCCAAGATTGTAAAAGGATATATGTCTGTCATTTTAGGTGACCAAATTTGTGGTAATTTGTTATAGTGAGCATAGAAAACAAATACATTTGAGAAAGTTTTCTAGAAGGATAACATTAATTTTGTGGTTCTTATAGACAGTCATCTCAAAGAAGGGAAATTTAATTCCAAAAATATATAAAATCAGTACCTAATTTAGTCAACATAATCAATTACACAGCTCTGGCCCTTGGAGACAGGTCATCCTCAATTCACTGGTGAAGGTTGTTATGAATGACAGAATGGCTCTAATTTCCTCTCTGTGAACCAAGGCAGTCGCTATACAATCTTCTTTTCTTGGGATAATACCTTCTGCCAAGAGGAAAGTCAATTCATAAACCTAAGAAGAAAGCCACTTGGCGTCCTAAGGACATAATGGTTTGGTTTATATGTTTGTTTCCCAGATTTTATTTAGGACTCTAGAGTACCTTGTTAAGGTCGATATATGGCAAGCTAACTCTACCATTCTGCTTGGAATATATATATAATATATATATATATATATATATATATATATATATGGCTATATAATATATATAATATATATATATATATATATATATGGCTATAATGCATATATAATATATATATATATATATATGGCTAATATGCAAAGTGTCCCCTTGGGAGTTCGACTGGGAGACCGGGAGTTCGATTGCTTGCTATGATGTATGCTGATACCAGGGAACTGCGCTGAACAAAGGAAGGCCCCAACCAGCAGCCAGTAGCCTGGGAAGGGAGACCCCCACTGGCAGCCGGAAGGCCCCGATTGGTCCTGATCACCAGCCAGGCCTAGGGACCATACCTCTGCATGAATTTTATGCACCGGGCCTCTAGTTTTGTTTATAATAGTCTTAATTAAATACTGACTAGATATATTGAGCATATTTGATTCCAGTCTCTGTTGCTTAGATTCATCAGAGTGGCCTACCAAATGGTCTATCCATGTGAAAGACATGAAAGATAAGATGATGTAGCAACACAGAGTGGATATTGGTGAGAGACATTTCTCCAAGGTCCCTCCTGTCTCTAAACATTTTACAAGCAGAGGCATTGACTGTCTTTTATTCTAATAATTTTTTCAAGAGTATTTATAAAAAAAATAATCTTAAGAGTTAGAGATGGTATCTCCCTCCAGAATAGAGGGCAGATATATATATATTTTTTTAACTATCTAGTATAATAAAGATAAAATCTTTCTATGGGAAAGGGTTGACAACCATCATAAAATATTCAGGTTCCTTAAGCTGGGAGTCCTTTCTTATAATGTGTTTCCATGCATGTGCAAGTATCATCTGGCCCTCTTTTCATTGTGCTGTGGGGGTTGTGGTTCAGAAAACTGGAACAGATATTACTGTTGTGAGTAATAAAGTCCATTGTTTCTGATTTAAGAGTCTCTTCTGCCAGACTAACTTATTAGCTTGAAATTAGGGTAAAACTTCAGATTTCAGACTATTCCTTGTTCTTGCTATTGTAAGACAACAAAAATGATGAATTTTATTGTACACATATATACCTCATTTAAAAATAATAAGACAAATTTATCAAAAATCAAGGGAATAATCTTTTTGTTTTGTTTTGCTGCCTTGTTTCTTTTTTTAAAATAAGCATGGTTCTTTTTAAATAAAAGACAAATCATAATTGTTAGTTCATTTTGATAAATATTAATCTTATTAAGTTTAGTCCTAGATTATGTATATATATATATATATATATATATATATATTATATATATATATATCTCATCATCATTTATTCAGTAAGTTTATTATAGTGTACAGGGCACAGGTAAATTTTGCTAAATTGCATACAGATTGATCAGTGTTACAGCAGAAGTATAGAACATAGTGTTTGTTCTAGAATTAAATATAAGGGGCACTAGCATTGATGTGTACTTGGTGGGTGGGAGAGGGGAGGTGTCAATCACAAAGGGCTTCCTGACTGTTATTACAATGATTTTAGAAATTGTGACCCAAGAATTTCCAAAGATATAGTGAATCAAGTTAGCTGTCATTTAAATGTATATAAAATTATAAAAAGGATATTAAAGTAATGCATCATAAACTAGAATAATAAATATATTAGTTGAATCCAGTTAAGTAGTATAGCTACAGGAAGTTTTAGTCTTGGGTAGTGAAACTTTGAATTATGATGGTATTGACTATTAAACTACCCTTTTGGACTCTAAGTGTTCTTTTTTATAGACATAGTAGATGAAGGCTCAACATAGCAGTTTGACTTGGGAAAACTGGCTTAAATTTCTGGCAATGATGCAAATATTCTGAGATGCTATCATCAGAATTTGCTTGGGGCTTGTATTTGTTTCATATTGCTTCTGTAACATCACAAAGAGCACAAATTTATTGTCATAATTTTACAGGTTATAACTCCCACACAAGTTTAACAAAGCTCAAATAAAAGTATTAACTAACACTACATTTCTTTCTGGAGACTTTAAAGGAGACTCAGTTTTCTAATGCATTCAGGTTTTTGGTAGAAGTCTGATTTTAGTGATTTTCAGACTGGTTATCAGCTGAGGTACATTCCCAGCTTCTAGAGGCCACCCACATTCTTTGGTCCACATTTTCCTTCTTCCAGCTTTAAAGTCTGCATTAGTGCTTTGAGTCCTTCTCAGGTCACATCTCTCTTCCCTTCCCCCATTGTCATATTTCTCAAGGCCAGGCCAGGAAAGACTCTCCCTTTTAAAAATTTATGTGATTATATTGAACTAAAGTAGAAAATCCAGGACTATCTCTCCACTCCAGGTCCATACCCTTAATTTTCCTGCAAAATCACTTTTGCTACCTCCAATTTCCAGAGATTAGGGTGTGGCCGTCAAGAAGGAGGGGGTTTTAATCTGCCTAACAAAGGTGGGTTAGTGTATTTTACCCACAGAAATATTTACACATAAAAACTCCTTTTATGTTAAGGAATATTTCCTGTGCATATTTGGTATTATAAGCATTGTATAATGCTTAAGAGAATTTGGCTTGAGTAACAGTTCTTCCCCAAATATTTTATGATAATATAATATATGTAATTATTATTATCAGTTGAAATTTTACTCAGGTTATAAACTTCACTGGAACACTTGAACTTAAGAGTAAAGACATTTATAAGTTTAATTGATCAGATTCGTAATTATTATTTAAGTACTTGAAAAGATTTATTGGAGTACTTAGTAAGAAAACTAAATGTATTAAATATGTAAATGCAGTTTAAGATTTTACAGAATTATTCTAAGTTTGTAGATTAGAATGGATATTTAATCAAAGACCATTTTAAGTAATTGTTATATTTTGCTAGTTGTATAAATAGAGGAGTAATATTTATAAGGTGTAAATAAACATTTAAGAAAAATATAGCGCCTTGGCTGGTGTTGCTCAGTTGGTTGGAGTAACATCCCAAACACCTAAAGGTCACGGGTTGGATTCCTGGTCAGGGCACATACCCAGGTTGTGGGTTTGATCCCTGATAAAGGCAAATGCCAGAGGCAGCAGATCAATGCTACACTCCCGCATGGATATTTCTCTTTCTCTCTGTCTCTCTCCCTTCCCCTGTCTCTCTAAAAATTAAGAAAAAAAAATGTCCTCAGGTGAGGTTTAAAAATAAAAATAGAGTTTTGAGTTTAATTACTGGAATTAATAAAATGAAATTTATTTTTTCTATAAAAAGAGTAACCTTGTCTGTACATAGGATATATAATCACATACATGCATTCTTAACAGGCTATCACATACTATAATATATGTCTTAGGTACCCAAAAATGTATGAATTAACTGTGCTTAGAACAGAAAAGGATAAGAAGGAGAATAGGCACGTAGTAAATTAAGTGGAGAAAAAGAGAAAGGTTGATTGTTTTAAGCTAACAGAACAGCTTGCATAAAGACATCAAATAAGAAAGGAAGGAACATTCTTTACCCCAAGCTATTGGATCTCTTCTCGGTTAGTTAATTCTAACAATCCATTGTAGGAAGAAATGATACACATACATATATTAATCATTTCATTTTAATTTCTAATATATGCAAACGTTTATTAAGGATATTTTTTAGAGTATAGGGGCCACAAATTGTAATTCCATGTAAATATTTTCATAAGTCATACTCATAATTCATGATCTATGCTTTCTAATTGTGCTTTTCTTTAGAATGGAGCTAAAATGTAAAGACATTTGTAAAGAAATATAAATTAAGATTGCTCCCTGTTATAGTTATCCATTTCACTTATTTTATTAACATAGCTTCATTCTTTATAAAATATTTAATTTTCATAGTCTTTTTCTCATGCCAGTTTTATTGGTTTACTCAAAGGTTAAATTGTAATAACAACATGATTACTACATAAAAAAGATTTGGAAGCAAATATAACATACTTTTGGCAAGGATCAAACTCAGTAGATAGGGGCAGAAGTCACGGAGATCTGTCTGTGTGATTTGCAGAGGGAGTAAATAACCTTAGTAAACCAGTAAAGAGGGAAAGTGGAAAATGTTTATTTAACAGATTGACTCTATTTTGTTATCAAAACAGCATGGAGTTTGGGAGGGGGAAAATTGAAATTAATAAAACATCAGATAAAGGCCTTGTGTGCCATAATAAGTAAGTTAGCCTAATGGAACTGATGGGGAAAATGAGGCATTTTGGGGGTGTGGTTTGCAATCTGAATCTGTGCCAGTAACCTAATGCACATTCTTGTTAGCCTATAGTCTAGTCACTGTCCCTTCTTTAATTATCTGGTCCTGTAAGACCTGTTTACCTAAGTACTACTCCCATTTTAGAGAGGCCATAAACCATGAACAATACACAACCCCCAGACGGGGTTATCAGCGCTGGCACCAGGCCAAGCCTTTAGGTGTGGTCTCACGGCCCCCATCCCAACACACGGGGCTTTTTGCAAAGCCAGAGGAAGGTCCGGAAGTCCCATCCATGTTTGGTGGACAAAGAAACCAAAGGGTGTAAAGGGAAAGCTTCCTCCATATTGGCTTGCTCAGGATTTGGAGAGAAACAGTCTCCCCTGAGTCACTGTACCGGTACATATGAAACATCTGAAAATAAATGTTTTTTTCCTGGGTCTCCAAGTACTCCTGTGTGTTCTTTGGTCGCCTGGCAAATTCTGTAAAAGATTATTTTTAATATTATGTTTTCCATACCTTTTATCATATTGAGTATCCAGCTTTGTGCACAATGCATAATTAATAAACAGCTGCTATATTGCATCCAAGTGAGGTACAATCAAGAAAAGAAAACTTGGACAGAGGACACATGCCTCTAGAAAGGTATACTATGGAACTCTGAGGGCCTAGTAAAGTTGAAAACAGCATGTACTAGTTGCTATAATTCACTAACTTGTGAACTGTTGTTATCCTCTTACATATTCAGGTTATTGTAAGAATATCTCCTCAAGTGAAAGAAGAAATGATGTGAAATCCACAAATTCCACCATCACTAAAGCAATTGAAATACCTGATTCTCTTTTAGAAGTGAATCCTAAACCTATCAATTATCTCCTCTCTTGTTGATCTAGCTTGATTACATTCCCAGCCTGAAAACTGCGGTTGTCTTTGGGTCACCATGGAGCAATTTTGAATCTAGTTCTCATGAACTAAAATCAGGAGTGAGAAACTCAGATGTTCGCTCTTTTAGAGTCAATGAGGCTGTAGGTATGTAATGAAAGATGTTCCCTAGAAGAATCGACCCCTCAGGAAATAGCTTTCTACGTAGATATCTATTTTCTAAAGCTTTCTTTTATATTAAGACAAAGCTCAACAATTAGCAGTGCTTTGCATCCCATACATCTCATATGATTGGTGAAGTCTCACCATTATACTAAAATATAATAACCAATGCATCAGGGTTTAAGTATGTGAAAGTCAGTGAGAGATTAGCAAGAAGAAGAAGGGAACAAAGAGAAATGAACAAAGAACAAATCTAAATGACTTCAGGCTAGGTGAGGTTTTTAATTTAGCCAGGTGTTATCTCATTAGCAAGGTGTCCTTATGCCTAGAAGTGAAGCTGTCTTCATTTTTTTTTTTTTCCTATTAGAAACAAATTACTCAACTGGTCCTCTTGTTATACAGCTGCATCATGCAGTAGTCAATTCTGAGTTTTCTCGTGATTTGTAACATGAGGACAAGGGGGCAGAAGGGCTGCTGAAATCCATCATGGATAGTGTTCCATACAAATTATGTCATTATATTTCTAGGAATGTTGACCTCTCAGTGCAAGTAGAAGATTTTTCTCTTTTCAGTTGCAATTTTTTCATCAAAATGATTTTAAAATGTCGGATGTATAGTTCGTTTCAAACATGACCATGGGAGCAAACTACTGCTGACTATTTAAAGCCAACTTTTTAGTCAGAAATATTCTGTCCTCATGCATATCACTATTTCATAAAACCAGGACAGTAATGAAAAAAAAATATGTGTAAAGGAGAACTTGTTTTAAGTGAATGGACTATTTGTTATGTTAGTGCTTCATTAGTCTTGCTATTTTTAATTGTATGTTAGTCTCCAGATACACATAAATAGCACCTGGATGTTTTAAATTTCTGTTATTCAGAATAGGCTGAGAACTTTACTTTCCGATATCACACAGATCCCTTTGTAAACACTCCCACAAAATGTTGATCTCCAATTAAATGTCACACACAAGCTCATGCCTGAGAGAACTGCAGACTGCCAACATCCCACCCCCCACCCCCCGAACTTGCAGCTGGTGTGCCACAAGAAATACAAACCATCCAATTTCACAGAAGTTTTAAAAATGGTTTTATATCAGAGATTGCCCTCTATTTTCTATCTAAATAATAGCATTTCTCAGCCTCCACTTCCTGGTACATTCTAGGCATAATTTATATGCAAATAACCTTCTTATTATAAACCTTGATCGTTCTTAGATGAAGCTTGCAGAAGATTTTACATGTCCTTTTGGCTTGCTGACAACAAACGTGTTTAGAAAAGAAAGATTGCAACTCACAAAAGCTTCCTTACAAACGCTAAACTCATTTCAGGGCCTCTGAGCTAATCATATAGAATTAGCAGGGAGGAGGGGAAGATGAGGAGGGAGGAACTTGTTAAGTGTTAAGAATATCATGGTGGTTTGCTTCCTCTCATGGCCTGACAGCCTTGATCAGCTAATTAGGAAACCTTTACCCAAACAAGTGTTAATTTGTTATTTAACCCCCATGGGAAATTTTCACAGCTAGGAGTCACTTGTGTTAGAAGATGTGGAAATATTTAGTTTGAAAACAGGGCGAACCTAGAAAGATATGGGAAGATAAAAGGAACACATGCCATACAAATTATCTTGTTTGTTATCTTATGCCATATAAAGGATCATCTTCAGGATGAGAAGAGGCATTCTTATGCTGCGTGTCAACTTTTGATCATTTGACACATAATGTGAATCATATGGATGATTAAATCCATCGCTTATGCTAAGCATGAAGCTTAATTCTATCAAAAATTGCTGAAGCCCCACTGGCTGGTTGAGCCTGACTGACAGGAACAGTGTTTACTGTCAGGTTCCATCTCAGCCTGGACTCACTCTCCCTGTCTCAGGTCTTCCATCCAGCAGACAGGAGGAATGTTAGGCCCCTCTCTGGGGATGGAGTTTCTCAAATAATGAGATACATTTTGTCTAATGATTTACTTACATTTTTGAAAGCTAACTACAATGGGCACCAGCACAGGAATAAATGCAGTAGCTTGCTTGGAGGCCTGATCTTTGATTATTTTAATGAGAGCCACAGTTGTTAAGGGGTGCTGCTTTTCTGTATTACACATGCTTCATTTCTAGGGGGGTAGGGGGGGATGGTCTTTCACAAAATCCAAATTTTTAGAGAACTCTAGCATATTAAACAGTTCCAGAAATAAAATACTTAACTCAAATATATTAAAAACTTACAGATTTTATTTCCTTTAAATTAAAAAAAAAATAATTTAGAGAAAATCTTTTAAATTTCACTTCTAATCTTTCACAATATTACAAGTGAATTTAAGATAACTTGAAGAATTCTAGTTTAAGATAATGAACACAATAAAAGCTAATATATATTACTCACATATATTAGATGAAGGAAACTGGAGTATATCACTCCAAAATATTTCCCTTTGACATAAAATTATCTTGACTTGAAGGCAATTAGGAAGCAGTAAATGCAGAAAAAGTTCCCCCTTTTCTACGTAAGGCAGGAAGTAAATTTTCCTTTTACTGGAGACAGACTCTTATCAGCCCAGAGATGGTACCAGAGGGATCTGCAAACAACCTTGTTAAACTAACCTGAAGGAAGATAAGGACCACATAGCCCTAGACTACCCCTGGCCCAAACCCCTTTGTCTTGTCAATTCTTCATGAATTTATAGTTTCTCTATCTCAAAGGTTTAAAAAAAAAAAAAAAAAAGATGCCCTAGACGGTTTGGCTCAGTGGATAGAGCGTCAGCCCACGGACTGAGGGGTCCTGGGTTCAATTCCCATAAGGGCACTACCTTGGTTACAGGTTCCTGGCCCTGGTTGGGGTGCATGCAGGAGGCAACCAACTGATGTGTCTCTCTCACATTGATGTTTCTCTCTGTCTCGCCTTTTCCCTTCCACTGTCTAAAAACCAATGGAAAAATATCCTCGGGTGAGGATTAACAACAACAACAAAAAAAGCCTGTTTCTGGTACTTCTTCGGGTTTTCATTCTCTTATTGAGGCTCTCATGAATGTGTAAAAATTTTTAGGCTTTTCTACTTTTAATCTGTTTTTCTTTGTTTCATTTTCAGCCCAGCCAGAGGTCCCAAGAGAGTGGAGGAAAACTTTTTTCTCTCTTACATGTAAGCACTTTATGTGTACTAAATATTTTAATTCTCACAACAACCATGTGAGGTAAGTTCCTTACTATCTCTATTAGGGAAGTTAAGAAAAACCATATGAGGAACATATTTGGGGGATGAATGAAAAGTTCTGACTTGGGGGCATGTTTGTGCTGGAGGTACTCTATTAGACTTCAAGTGCAGATATCTAATAATAACTTGGACAGCATGTTAAAGACACAGGTCTAGGATGGAGGAATAAATATCACCTGGATATGAATAAATCATGAGAGGGAGCAAAATTACTAGGGGAAGGCAGGAAGTCTGAGCAATGACCCATAGGGGACTACAATATATGCAGCATCCAAAAAAATCCAAAACCCAACTAACAACTAATGAACAAAAACCAATTGAGTTAAATTATCTGATAGGCCAACATAAAGAAAATAGAAAAACAGCAACAACAACAAAAAACAAGCAAAAAGAAACAGAGAGAGCCTGGATTTAGCAGTGAGGAGGCTGTTTTTGAACAAGAGATATTTAGGCACAGTAGTGGGGGGAAAGCCCAAATGAACTAGATTCAAGGGAGAAAAGTATGAGATAATTAAGAAACAGAGATAACATAAAACTATCTGGAAATTTTGTTGCAAAATGGAGCCAAAAAAAAAAAAATGTGGTAAGAGCCAGATATTCTTAAGAAAAACTTATTTTTCATGAAAGATACTGTAGCATGCTTCTACACTTTGGAGAATAAACTAACCCATTTTGAAATAAATTAATGATGCAACAGAGAGGTGAGGCCAATTGTTGGAGTACTGCCTTTGAGAAGAAAAGGGAGCATGAACATCAGTTCAGAGTGCAGGATTGGGTGGAGGGTCTCAATACCATCAGGCCCACTACTTCTGTTTATATCAAATATTTGGTACCTTCTAAATATTTTACTACATAAAAATTATACTCATAAAATATATCATCTTCACACTTAATTTGAAAACTATCAACAGAATGTCCTAACTGAAATCAAAATGAGAAATAAAATAATTTATAACAAAATAATAATTATTTCATTTAATTTCTAGAATCTAATTGCACTGGAAAACCTGCAATAGTTAAATGACTACTTGACAAGGAGAATCCATATTAATAGAACAAACACAGATATGGAATCACACATTACACTTAAACATTTGAAATACAATGAGCTCTGTTGTTGGGTCAGGTAACTTAATTTTCAAAAGGGGCGAATAGCTATTGTAAAATTTATGAACACATTAAAGTAAAATCTTCTCTCAAGATTATATACTGAGTGAAATTAACTATAAATTCGGTGTGTATTAATGATAGGTAAGTTTGTCTTTGTGTTTGCTTTCTAAGTGTTCTAGATTTTGACATACATGAATCCATGGTAAGACATTCAAAAGGCACATAAGAAAACACTTTTTTGAGGGCATGCCTATCCCATGTGTTACCGTTTTATAGGAATCTTGTTCTCTGCTATTTAACTCTAGTGTCACCCCTCTTTCTAATTATTTTGTATATGAAAATAAATCCAGGAATTTCTAGGAGGCAGTGGGATTGATGCTTGAGAATCACTCATCTGTAGCAACAAGTATAATGGCAGAGGAAATGAGTGAAGGTGCAGGTTGGCTGGCTAGGATGGAGGTGGGAGCAAAGTTAGTTGCTTTCTCTACATGTGAGAATGGAGATGCATTAGAGGTTGTAAAGGAGAGAATATCTCTGAATAAGAGAAACAATGATTTCAATGAATATAATAAGACTTCTCAGAAGTGTTCTGGGCTCGAATAATGCTGGTGACCCAAAAATGAAGATCAGCCATCATGGCTCTATCACCTTTTCCTTGCCAAGCTGCACCAGTTGGATTTAACCAGACTTGGTTTTTTTGTTTTGTTTTGTTTTGTTTTCAGGTGAGGACTGATGGGGTGGCTTGTTGTAAATAAGATAGCAGCAAGGTGGAGTATAAAGTGGTTTAGTTCTCTGGCATAATCTTAAAACTGGAATTTTTAGAGTGGAGGAAGGGATGATAACCTTCAGGTGGCAATGAATACCGAGCCTGATAAAGTAAATGGTCAATACATTATGAGAGGGCCACAGTGGGAGCAGCATCCTCAAGAGAACCTACCCGCAGTCAAAGCAGTCAGGTTCAGAAGGAAGAGTTCAGAGGATGAGGACATTGGGATATTTCTGAGATCAAACTGTAGGTTCTAGAGGAAATGGGGATCACGGGACTGTGCAGTCATGGCGTTGACAAGAAAGAGATGGCATTTGGGGCCATCTGCGTTTGGGAAGAGGATCATTTAACAAAGGGATATTTATAAATGTCTGGGGAGAACAGAGGGCAAACCATATAGTAGAATCACAGCAGGATAATATTTCTTCCACCATCCCTTAAGGGACAAGAAGAGGGACCCAGAGGATGAGAAATAATTGAGTGAAGAGGCCACCTAACAAAAGTAAAGGTCTTTGGTGTAGAAAATACCAACCTATAGTGACCCCACGGGGATGGAGCCTGAGGGATAAATATACCAACTTCACTTTTTCTTCTCTCTAATCTTCTACGAGTGGTTCCCATGAGCTGAATCCAATCATAAGACAAAGAAAAAGAAAAATGCTGATGTAGTCCATGTTGGTTAGCCTCCTGGAGAAGTCTAAGGGATGAATGAGGTTTAGAAGTGGAGAAGTCTAGGGGATGAATGAAGTCTAGAAGTGGAGAAGTCTAGGGGATGAATCTGAAGGGAGGGAGATGGGTCAGGCAGGTTGGGGAAGCATGGACCTCAAAGTGGCTGAGAGTCCCTGTTATGCGGGATGACCTAAGAATCCTGAGATTCCATGTAGCCTTTTCAAACAGAGAAAAGTGTATGATGAGAGCAGGCTTGATGGTCTTGATAAACTCTGATAGGGTAGCTGTGAATGTTGAAGTGGGAGGTGAAGAATAGAGATAGCAAACTCTTTGAGAAGCATATGGAACTCTTGACCCCTCTCTTCAATGTATTATACTTAATATAGTAGTTTATATATGTTTAGTTCCAAATTTTTTTGACAAATCCAAATACAGAATTCTATTTAATACTTAAATAACATAATAATCCTATCTAATAAAGAGGGGATATGCAAATTGACTGTCACAAAGATGGCAGCGCCCATAGCCACAAGATGGAGGCGCCCAGTCCCCTCAGCCCGCCAGAGTCCCACAGTCCTTTCAGCCCCGCTGGGGGGCGGCAGGCGCATGGTGTGGCTGGACCTGCCCTCAGCCCCCCAGCTGCCCAGGGCAGGCCCGAGGTGCAGGCAAGCCTTGGATGTCGGTTGCCCAGCCGCCAAGGGCCGCCCAAGGCAGCAGAGGTGTGATGGGGTTGTTGCCTTCCCCTGATCGCCGGGTCGCCTCCCGCCCCTGAGGGCTCCCGGACTGTGAGAGAGGGCAGGCCGGGCTGAGGGACCCCTGCTCCAGTGCATGAATTTTTATGCACCAGGCCTCTAGTAATAAATAAGAGATGTGTTTAGTACATTATATGAGTTAATTCTTTGATATCTCACACAAAACTGTATAAAGTATATGATATTATCACCCTCTTTTTTTGACTAAAGAAACTGATGCATAAAAATTAAGTGCCATGTTCGCACAGGCAGTTACCAATAGAGTCAGAACGCAATCTCACCTTGTAGCCACTGTATCAATCCTATCAACGTGAAAGAAAACATTATACAATCATATTAATTCTCAAATATAAAAGGAATAATTAGTAAATAAAAAAATTCGTAATTAAAAATATATTTTAAAAAAGTGATTTCAAAAATTGCATTTTTAAATTAATGCCTTAGTAATCTAAATCATTAATTGATTAATTTAATTCAATGAGTAAATTCCTTCATAATTTTAACATTTACTTTTAAAGGTAATGGAATAAAATGGTGATGTGTTCAAAATAGAAAACTGAATTTTCTGCACTGAAGTCCCAACTCGGCCAGTGAGGCCTTGGATAAAGAGTTCTCATCTTTAAAATGAAAATATTAATAGTACCAAAAACTTGGTGTTTTGAAAAGGTATAAATGAGAAATGTAATGTAATGCTCTTAAGAGATTGGCCCATACTAACTGCTCAATACATGCTGTCATTAGTTTCTTGAAATCATTACAAATTTGGATTAAGATAAGTGTTGAAGAACATAGCAATGAGTCAGGAGTTTATATCCTCAAGGACTGAAGAGAATAAATCCACCAGTTTGAACATAGAACTGGTGGTAGAGTTTAATAAAATTTTAATAAAATATCAGACATATTATCTGAATTAGTTATGTTAATTAAACTCATGTAATCAGTTTAAATTGTCAAATAGAAATGAATTAGATCATGATTATTTTGAGGGGGTTGAAATTGTACAGTTGTCAGAGATCATCACAGTACAAAATAAAGAAGAAAAAATATATAAGCAGTTCATTTGAAAAATGGTGTGGAGTCACTTCGTATATGTATTTTTCCCCCCAAAGCTGAACCTTTGCCTGAAAAAGTAAGTCTTTTGTAATGGTAAAATTGTCAGGAACTTATTAAAATTGAAGTTCTAAGAGAATGTTAATTTTATGAAAACGACAGTGAGTCATGGATGAACTTTTCAGTTTATACATTTACTGAACTGTATTGTATGCTTCCAATTTACTGCTAACATATGTAGACACTTTAACTCCATAATGTTACTTTGTGTCACCAACCTACAGCTGGTTGGTCCATTTTCAGTGGCTTCTAGATCACAGGTTTCATATTCATATTCAATGTGTCTGATTTATCTTACCTCCTCCCTCCAAGTACAGACTCTCAAGACTTGAGCATCATTACTCCCTGATGTTTCTAGGGCCAGATAGCTGTTTATTTTAATTATGACTTGACTCTACGTATGAATAATCAAAAGAACACAATGGACTAGGATAATGTCTTTTGTTTCAGGAGCTGCTCGTATTAACATTTTGCCTTTTCTATTAGCATCTGATTTTACATTGCCATCTCCATTCCCATTTTTATGTAAATAATGGCTGACCTCTGGCATTAGATGTGTTATTAAAAATGCACACTTGGAAACACACATGTTTACTGATTAGAATTACTCAGACACTTTGCAGGAGCAGTAGAGAATAGCATTCATGATGGCTAAGTTTTCCCCCTTCTGTTGCTTAAATTTCAAAATGTTATTCTTTGTTCAGTTGAACTCCATCTATTTTCAAAAATAGCATTTTAACAAACAGCACCAAAGATGCTTAGCAAATAATTTAAGGAAATGTTGCTCAGTGGACCCAAAAGATTCTGAAAGCTCAATAAATCTAAAATAAATTTGAAATCTGACATTTTCCATTAAGTTTATGTGTTGGAGAACTTAGACATTTTTGTTATTGTGTAGAGGCTTAAATTTAATATCTGTGATCTCATGAAGTTATCCTTTAGGCTTTTTCTATTCCAATTGATTTTAAATTGATTTTTGCTGCAAAAATATTGAAAAATCTTACCTTTGAGTCTCTAACAAAAATATATAATTAATATAGTTACTTCAGATTAAATATTAACACTTTGGAATTTCATTAGCTTTTACAGATGATGCCTTGTGTTATTGAGAAGAAAACATGTCTCTGGACATATTTTAATATTGATGATTTGGTAGAGAATATCCTTAAAAATGGTAATGTAATATTAATTACTATTATGTAAGTTTTTTGAAAGGATACTTTAAACATTCACATTTTTTTCTTTTATCTGGTCAAACAAACAGAACAAATATGAACAGATAATTGAGTTTATTACAATTACTTACATTTGGACATTTGTGAGTATTGCATTTGATAGTATTAAAAGTATAAAAAATTATACTTTAAAAAATAAAAATATAACATATTCTCAGATTTAAATAAACAACAACACACACACAGAAAATAACTTGTTAAAGAAATGTTGTCCGGAAACTAACTACCTAAAGTTAATTACTTTTAGTAATTTGTTACATAATCTCCCAGACTTACTTCTGCATATAGGTATGGGTGTAAGAATCTTTCTCCCCCTCAAAAAAAGTGGTAGAGTTTCCATAATATTTTATAATTTAACAGTATATGGTGAATAGTTCATAGGTTAATAAAAATTATTATTACCCTACAATGATTACATAGCTTTATATTATGTTGAGGTATTGTAATTTACTTAACCAAACCCTTCCTAATTGACATTTTAGTTACAGTTGCTCTTTTGATAGAATAAATAATACTGTGAAAAGTATTTTTTTTTAGATTTTTGTATTTTTTTCCCAATTACATTTCTTTGCATAAATGACTAGAGGTGAAAATTGCTAAGTCAAAGCATAAGCACATTTTTAGTTTTTATGCTTATTGCCTTACAGAAAGGTCGAACAAATGTCTACACCGGTCAATAGGATATAATAGTCATTATTTCTACACAACCTCACCAATTAAAGTGTGTTAAAGTCCCAATAAGAGAAATGATATCTCTTTATTTAACTTGCCTTTTTAAAATTTTATTGATGCTTGCAAGCACCTTTACATATGTATATTGTAGCTTTATAAGACTTTAAAAAATAAAATTTATCTGTCAGATGTGGGGCAAATTTTTCCTTGTTATTTTCTTCTCAATATTGTTTAAAAGTGATAGGTATTGTTGTTGTTTGAGAGGAGAAGTTTTACATTTTTATGAATTACTAGTCAATGAAGTTTTGAAGTACAAATAAATGTGTTCACTATTACTTCCATGGAGTTATTTTTCCTCTTATTTATTATTTAGCTTATTTAAAAATTTCAAGCGGTCCTTTTCAAAACAACGTAGCCTTGTATTTTCAGACACAATGGTTTAAAGGCATGAAGAATATGCCTATCTCTCTGAAAAACAATTGCAGTAAAAATTATGTACTTTAGCTTCTCTATACTCACCTCCCAGAGCAGGAAACCTCACACACTCCAGTTGTCCTTTTTCTCTCTCTTCTTCCAATTTCCAAAATTTGTGAATGTGTACCAATTGGGTATAGGTATCTCCAACCCATGAATATTTCATAGATATATTTTGTATTTGTTGTGATAGAACATTTTCTTGAGAAATATTGCTCCAGTATCTACTGGAGAAGTTAGGGACTCTGTCTGAAGCCTGTATAAATGAATCGCAGGGCAGACTTAGGACTTGGGAACCAAGCTTTGCCATCCTCTCTGGATAACTGCGATCTGTTTGAGAATCAGCTTTGGTCTGCCACTGACCTTTAGTATAGATTGAACACCTACCCAGGGGCCATCATTACTATGCAATCTGAACTGTGAACTGGGTGTCATCTGACCCATGAACCATAAACTTGGGCATGTACAGCAGCGCTCCACCATCAAATAGAATTAGCACTTACGGTATCCAGGGCTTGAGGACACAAGTAAATTACATGAATAAGTGGCTCAGACGCCATGGTATCCACTTCTGCTGCACTGCCTTCTCTCTCCCAACCCTCACCTGTGGCCTCATGGGGAGTCTCCATGACGGGGGACAAGAAGACTCAAGTCCACAGATGGTTCTGCACGAGCTGCAGGCACCACATGAGGGTAGACAGCTGCAGCACTACAGATCCTTTCCAGGATAAAGTACAAAGTTGTCAAGGTCGGTGTGTTATACTTAATTTATGTGTTAACTTGGCTCAGCAGCAGTGTCCATATATTTTTATTTGGTGAAACATTATTCTGGATGTTTCTGTAAAGGTGGTGTTTTTTTGTTTTTGTTTTTTTATGAGATTAATATTTAAATCATTGGAGATTATATATATAATTATATATATAAAATTATCTGAATATATATCGAGCTTCCAGCTTCCATGCATTGCTAAAGGAAGTCTCCCTGACTGAACTGTGTCCCTCCCTACTCCTTACTAGCATATAAAACACAAACCTAATTTTCAAAGCCAAACTAAATGCCATGTATCTCCAGTCTTAACTCTCTGGCTAAAACACTTTGTGCTTGAAACTGCACTTTTAGTCGAGTACTGAACATTCCCAAAGAAACCTGGAGAAAACATAGAAGAATTTTATAAATACACTATTGAATTCAGAACAGAGCTCTAAAGAAAGAAGCAGAAAATATATTGTAGTGCTTATTACTTGTGAAAACTTCAGCTATTACCCCCAACTGATTCCAACTAGATGCTTCACTACTAATGTTGTAACTTATGAACCAATGTAACCAGGCCTGGAAGTATTGCAAACACATTCCAAGAAGAAGATGGATAATTGTTATCCAGAACATAACCCACAACTTAAAAAATAGACTCCTGAAAATAAACACAAAAAAATCAACAAAGAGAAAAATATAACTTAAGGAGATGATTGATAAAAAAATCAGATAATATCTCAAAGAAAAATGTGGGGGATTTTTTGAGATAAAGACAGGAGTTGCATCTATTAAAAAGAAAGGTAGAAAACACTGCAAAAAATTATGTTATATGTAGACCTTGGAAAGGAATGTATCATTTCTAATGGAGATACAAAACACAAAGGAAAAATGAGGACTCTGGAAAATGAATCTTAAGAATTATCATATTTAAGAAAAAAAGTTACCACAATTAAATTATTCCACTTAAAAATTTTGGGGTATGGAAAATAGACTGAGAAGTTCCAGATTCATTTAATATGACATTTAAATAAAGGCAATGAAGAAAATCAATGTTGGATGAAATAAGAGCTGTTATTTTCTCAGAATCCTATCTAATAAAAGAGTAATATGCAGATTGAGCATCACTCCAACACACAATATGGCTGCCCCATGTGGTAAAAGATCCTGCCCCCATGTGGACACAAGATGGCCACCACAAGATGGCCAGCAGGGGAGGGCAGTTGGGAGGCACCAGGCCTGCAAGGGAGGGCAGTTGAGAGGGACCAGGACTGCAGGGGAGGGCAGTTAGGGGTGACCAGGCCGGCAGAGGAGGGAAGTTGGGGGCAAACAGGCTGGCAGGGGAGCAGTTAGACATCAATCAGGCTGGCATGGGAGTGGTTAGGGGGTGATCAGGCTGGCAGGCAGAAGCGGTTAAGGGAAATCAGGAAGGCAGGCAGGTGAGCAGTTGGGAGCCAGCAGTCCTGGATTGTGAGAGGGTGCAGGCTGGGCTGAGGGACACCCCCTGCCCCCATGCACAAATTTCATGCACCGGGCCTCTAGTTGAAGAATAAAAGTATTCCTCAGATTCACTACTTAATACCAGGGTTACAGAGAGAGATAAGCCTGACACCATCAAACATCACTCCTTAGTGGTACATGAGAAGGCCAGAGCTGCATACTTGTAGATTACTAATTGCAAAAATTGTCATCTACTACCACTGTTCTTCTCTAGGCTCCGCTGTGATTTTTGTTGTACATAAATTCTGTACTTCAGATTTAGCTCACTTTCCTTTGCTCATCCTATTATTATCCTTATGCTAACAAATTTATTCTTCATAGAGTTCTCAATTATAATTATGTAATTTATCATGAAACACTGAACACTATATCTATTTAGGTGTTGCAAAATATACGGATGTTTGTGGAATATTATAGAAATAAATGGGTTTACTTGTTTGTGCCCTAAACATTTCTCTCCTTTTTATTCTTTCTGTATTTATTCTGTTTATACAAAGCAAATCATTTGTCTAAATTTCTTTATAGAATGTTATAATACCAAGGTTGAAAGAGTCTTTAAAAATATTTTAGCCACTCATTTTTCTACATTCATCAGGAAGTAGACTTAGGTTACCCCTTTGGTAATATGTACTTTGTACCAGCAGAGATAGCAGCAATGGGCTGGGACTAGATATTCTGTTATGATAGACCTCCAAATTCTTATACAGACAAGAGATGCATGCTATGAACAAGATTATTTTTTTCTTTCTCTTTTTAAGGCTGTAAGCATGGGAAAGCAGAAATAGTTTACTCTTTCAAAATAATAGTCAAATACTCTATCAATGGAATAAATATTATACATGACCTTCTAATTGTCATGGCATACTTTTCTAAGACTAAACATGAATATAAAATACTGGAAACCATTTGGATACTCTTATTTTTTCATCCATTCTCTCATATATATTTAGACTCTATTATATCTAGTTCATAGGGATACAAAGATTAATGGAATAACTCTTCTACCTTTATGTTCTCAGGGTCTACAGTGTGAATCTGAGTTGAGCATATGCATATATATAAATATGTCTATTGGAGTTTCAAAGGACGATCTCATGTACATAAAAAGTAAAATGTTGGAGTAAGTAGAGTTTGAAATTAGAATTTCACAGAGCATACACTTGATTGAAGGTTTATCATGATACTGAAAAAGAGGGACATTCTAACCAGAAGAATGAGGATATAAAGATTGCATAGGTGAGAAAGATAATAGGAGATTCAAAAATTGCAAGTGTTTAAAATATCTAGAAAACCAAATTTGTATGTGATTGTGATGTGATTGCACTGTGCCCACAGATCATAGGCTTGTATGTATGCCAGGGAAATGGGTCTTACTTTAATAGACCTAGTGGAAACTATTATACCTATTCAAGCAGCAAGATCACCTAGTTTATCTTTAGTAATGTCACTTTGGTGGTAGTATGGAGCCATGGTTTTCAATTTTGTGTGTGTGTGTGTGTTTTGCATGGGAATCATTTTCATTTTAGAATATGTTTTGGTAATGTTGCAGTGTCTCACAGCGGAAACTCATTTCATGGAAAATAGGTTGAAGGAACACAAAGGCAGAAGGCACTTAAAGCAGTGATTCTCAAACTTGAATGTGCATGTGCATGATCCAGGCATGTTGTTAAATGTCAATCATGATTCTACTGGTCTGGCCAACACCTAGGGACCCTGAATTTCTCAGAAGCTCCAGCTGAATGTTTTGAGTAAGAATACATTGTTCGTTGTACATCCAAGTCAGAAAGCGCAGTCACTGGTTGAAATCACTCTTCTCCAATTCCAGAGGGTGTGTTTGGTGCTTCTCATACTAAGAACACAGTAAATATTCTGTATGATAAAAAGAAGAGAAAGCCAGAATCTAATAGAATAGCATCTAACACTGCTACCAATTTTATGTTAATTTCAACTAATTTCTGCCTGAATTTTCCCCACAGTGATGACTTAGAGTTCAAATACTTTAAACGTGTTCTCCTGTGAGAAATTTTGAGTGGGTTTAGAATTCAAAATGCTTAGAATATTTTTTTTTAATTTGTGTGCATTTTACTTTCTCACCTGTATTGTATAACTTTAATGAGAATTTCAGGATAATCTTTCTAAATCCCTAGTATCTTCCTTACTTTTATCTCTCAAGACAAGTCAAAGGGAACATCTAACTATTGCTACTTACATTGATATGTAAATTTGGTCATACATATTTTATAGAGACATGCAAATGACTCAGCTGAAGCAGAGTCACCTGTTTATCCCTTAGACAGATGTGTGTACCCCTCTTAATAGCACAAGTGCAGACATCTGATTAGCATAAGCAGCTTATTAAAAAGCAGTAAGGAGGAGAATACCATTGTGAACATTTTTTTATAGTATTAATAATCCTGATGGAAAAACAATAGGATGTAAATATGGACCTTTTCACCTGTGAACCTGCTTAACTTTTTTCAGTGGGAATTAATACAAAGGACTTAATGGCTTCAGGGAGGTTAATGTCCAATGAAAGGGTTCACATTACTAGAAAGGCACGGGGGAAGCAGAATGAAAAATTTATCTTTGACTTGAAAAGAAAATCCATTGAAAACAAGATGGAATCTGGAGTGTTAAGCAACTCTGTATAGATAGAGGTTAACTGTGGGAGGCTGAGGGTGATGCAGGTTGTTCCTCTTCACAGAGATGATCATTAATTATGTCTGGTAGAGATGCAATTGGTTTTCCCCATTTCAACTTACCAGGTGAAATAGATCACTCTAAATATTTCATTTAACCCAGCCAGTGTTGCTCAGTGGATTGAGCATCGTCCCATGCATCAAGAGGTCACCAGTTCAATTCCCAGTCAGGGCCCATACCCAGGTTGCAGGCTCGATCCTCAGTGGGGGGTGTGCAGGAGGCAGCTGATCCATGTTTCTCTCTCATTGATGTTTCTATCTTTCTCTCCCTTTCTCTCTCTCTCAAATCAATTTTCAAAATTTAAATATTACTTTTTATTTTCGGTTTGATATGGACTAGTTTTGCTTATAGTAGCAAATTTATTTTAGCATTCCTGATAACTTACTTGCCTGTCCATTCTTAGGAATCTCTTGAACTGGTTTTAAAACCTTACTGGTTCTCTTGTCAATTACTGAGTCAGGTAAGAGCTTTGATACATGATTATTTCTTATTTAGATGTGAGTCATGATTTTACCTTTTTTAAAAAAATAACCTTTGCCACTGGTTGATAAAAAGATAGAACCTCTTATCTTTAGGCATGGCCAATTGTTCAAAAGTTTAAAACATGATGTCTGACAAGACTATACTACACTCAGTGAGGTATTCAGGATCGTGTGTATTTTCAGGTTGCTGTGAGAATTTCAAGCAGGTGAAGAAATTTCTTTTACTTTGAAACTCATTGAATTATTAAGTAAAATAGCTCTGAAAACAAGGTATATGGGAAAGTCCATTTGACAAACTGCAAAAACCTCATGTTTTCACACTACACAGCTCAGCCTACATCTTGTCATGTTCAGAAAATTCTGTCACTATTTACATTTTAATAATAGATTCCAGCATTTTTTGTTTACCGTTTCACATAATTGTCCACTTATTCTGTGTGAATAGCCCCATCCAATTTTAAAACATGTTATCTACATTTTAGTTTTCTTTATAATGAACAGAAACCATCATTCACATTATTTACATAAATGAAAGTATGTAGAAAATGTCATCTGTTATTTGAGAAGCATAGAATCATAAGCCAAACTAGATGCAGAGTCTTGTCACCTGTGTGCCATAAATAGGTTACATCTTAAGCTGATGTAATGATGCAGTCCAGAGGGAGTAATTCATGATTCACACCAGAAAGAGGATAACTCGGATGCAAAGACCAGGAGAATGTAAAATAGACTGGGCTCTAAACCTTGTTGGAAAGGAATTGGGTTTGGATTGGATAGGAGGCTAAATACCTTATGTAATGATCCAGATGAATATATATATTCATGAATATATCTAGAGAGAGAGAGAGAGAGATTGGCAAACACTACAGTGGTTATTCATTAAACATTTGCAGCTATTTTCTCTATGCCGTATGAGGTAAGGTCATCAAATGAGACTGAGCCATTATTATTCTAGTTTTAGAAATAAGAAGACGACAATCAGAAGCAAAGAGAGCAATATGGACAGGTGGAAATACATACAAATTTTCAGGATAGTATAAGCTGTCTAGTGTTAATAATAATCATATATATATATATATATATATATATATATATATATATATATATGATGAAGGGGGAAAATTTATGGCCTGCAATAAAAAAAAGCCATATTTTCTATCTGTTAAGAACCTTAGCAATCATCATCTTTTTATTTTATATGTAGGAAAAATTAAACAAAATATATTAAAAACTAAACTAAATAGACACAACTTGTGATAGGTTACTTATAGTGAGTGAGGAAAAATTGCTTTTGTTTTTTTTGTTTTTACAAAGTCTCTTTTATGTTTCACTTGGAGGCTTCTGAGACTCAGAGGTTAGGAAAACATTGCCTGTGCCAGGATTCATGGTTTGTACTCAAGGACTGATGTATTGCATTGGTGTACAGCAAAAATAGTTTTCTCTGTAAATGTATAGCCACTTCTCTGGAGTTATTTTTCAAAGCACTTGTCATAGGCCTCCTTCTATGTGCCAATTCAAGTGTGCTGAGATCAATTCTAAGATTTTGAAGTGTCCTCACTTTCATATCCCGGAGGTCACTCTTTACTGGCCCTGTGACAGTCCTGCTAGAGTCCACAGTTTTGAGAGGATGCTGGAGACGGTGCACCTGCCAGCCTTTCTCACTCTATAGAAATTTAAAGACATTTAAAATAGAATTTATAAATGTATAATTAAACAATCAGGTTTATTTGAAAATCATGTTTATAACTAGCTTCAGCATTTAAGATTTAGGCTTCAGCAATGTGTGGTATTCACATTATTAAGTTTCTCTACAAGAATTCTTTCTAGGAGTTTTGGATACTTTAGGATATGTCAGAAGATAAGCCGTTTTAAAGATAAATAAAAGTAAAAATTGAGCCTGGCCGGCAAGGCTCAGTGGTTGAGCATTGACTTGTGAACCAGAAGGTCACATTCAATTCCCGGTCAGTGCACATGCCCGAGTTGCAGGCTTGATCTCCAGTGTGGAGCATGTAGGAGGCAGCGATTAATGATTCTCTCTCATCATTGATGTTTCTCTCACCCTCCTTCTCTCTAAAATCAATAAGCCTATCTCTGGGTGAATATTTTTAAAAAATCATTAAATGTCAGAGTATTTTTCAAAAGTATACCTTTTTCCAGAGCACCATTTTATGAAAATGGTTGAATTTGCCATAGATACAAAACACAAACAACACAAAAAGAGACACCTGTAGAATGAAAAAGGAATTGTGGGAATCGTTAAGCCACCCACCTGTTCTTCATAGGTTGGTGTGGTAGCTGGAGAAATTGCAACACAGGCGGACTCATTTTGCTGAAAAGAGAATACATCCATTATCAAGGGAAGAACTTTAACTTCCTTAGGTTCAATAATTCTCCATTGTAAAAATGAATATATTTTTTTAGAATTTCATTAAAAATGATGAAGAAAAATGAGTAGAGTTTTAAAAGCTTTTTAAATCTGGTTTCCATGCTTATCCTATTACTGCGTTCCAGGAAGTAGACTCAAATATCTCATCTTCTATGGCTTATTTTTTTTTCAGTGTAGAGACAGAAAAATAGATTTTATTATGGATCATCCTCTAGAGGATATACCTTTTGATTTAGTTTTCTCTTTTCAGCATTCTTAGACAAAAAGATGATGGCAATTAGAAGAATGTGGGCTAATCTAAAAAATTCTTGATTACATTAATTCTTTATGTTTTACTCTTATCTATGGTAGAAAATCTTAACATGATGGTCTAAGTATCAAAGTGATTTGATTGTATCAGTACAGAGTAACTATGTGCTTGCTTGAAAAGCCCAGTTTTTAAGATACACATGATGACATTAGGCCATATATTATCCAGAAATCCTGTAATCTGTTTTGTGATGTTTTATTAAATTCTTTTATGAGGTTATATGATGTTAAGGAAAAAGAACATATTTTGTCTTGCTATAACTTAAAAAAAATCTTTTCTGAAGACAAATTTGAGGGAAGACTATAGAAAGAACAATAACTATTGGTCCAAGTGCATGCAGCATATTACTGGGGCTCCTGATAACCCAAAATAAACAATCTATTAAATAAGGACAAATGATAAGATCATCATGATTAATATATTTTAAAAAATCTGAGAAATATGTTCTACATTATTAAAAACCAATGAGTTACAGCAAGAAATTGAGATGAAGCAAAACTATAGGATTAATATTCTACTTTTATAGAATATTTTATGGAGATTGGAAAAGAGAGGCAGATGAAGAAATCAATGGCCAATATTTTTGTGGCTAATAATTTTTCCTTTTATAATTAACAATCAAATACAAATGATTACTGATACCTATATATTATTTGTAAATATAAATTGCACAGTGTAGGTGTCCTCTAAATGATACTTTTATTTATATCCTATTTTGATCATTTTAATAACCTACTAATTTCTAGGTAAGTACAAAATTAACTTCTTATAGAAAATATAATTAAGAAATGTGAAATATTAATTTTGGTAAAAAAAAGTAATAGGAATTTAAATTTATCTCATACCATTCACTACCTAGTTTAACTTTGATTTTCTTCACATTGGCATTTAATTTCCAGGGTTGGGAAATTCAATAAATTTTTGCCAAAAAATAGGCTACTCATCTAAGATGTAATAGAGATCAAGTGTAAGGTACAGTATTATGCTATTACTAAGATATAACTAGGATAGTCATCTAACATAATTCTATGCTCATGGAATTTAAATCTAGTAAGATAGAGAACTATCAACCTAATAGAATCATACTATAAATGTATACTTTTAAACTCAGGATAGTACTCGAATTCAGTCATTCAGAAATTGTAATGTGCACACAAATCACCATGAAATTTGTTAAGATGTAAATTCTGTGTCAGTAGGTCCAGAATGAAGCTCAAAATTTTACATTTTAATCAAGCTCCCTGGTGAAATTGATGCTGCTAGTCCGTGAACCGCATTTGAGCAGTGTTTTATTCAAAGTTCTCCAGATAAACAGAACCAATATATATATATGTTCCTTAAAATATATATGATTTTAAAGAATTGGTTTTTGTAATTGTGAGGGCTAGCAAGTCCAAAATTTATAGGGTAAGCTGGCAATTCCAGAAGCAGTCAATGCTGTGGTCTTAAGTTCAAAAGAAGACTGGAGTCTAAATTCCTTCTTTTGGGGGAACTTCCATCTTTTCTCTTAAGGCCTTCAACTGATTGAACAAGGCCTACTAACATTTTGGAGAATAATTGACTTTATTAAAAAAATACTGATTTAAATGTTAATCACGTCTAAAAGTACCTTCACAGAAGCATCAAAATAGTTGTTTGACCAAACAAATAGGTACCATGTTGTGGCCAAGCAGACACATGAAATTAATCATCACAAGTATCAAGGCTTTAAAATAAACATGGGCAAACTATGGCCTCTAGGCCAGCATTTTGTTTCCTTCTGTGCATCTCACAAGCTAAGTATGGTTTTTACATTTTTTAAATGGTTGAAAAAGTCTAAAGAAGAATAGTATTTCAATGCCAGATAAAATTATATCAAACTAAAATTTCAATGCACCTAAATATAGTTATATTGAAGCACAGCTATAGTCATTCATTACAAACTGTTGTGGACATGGAGTTGAGCTGTTGTAACAAAGACAGTATTATCCACCAAGCATAAAAGATATCTCATCCTTTACAGGAAAAGTTCATTGACCCCTGCTTTTAAGGAAAGAACATGGTTTTATGTGAGCAGATTTGAGATGACAATTTACAGAGTAAAGGAGAAACAATAAGAAAAAGGAGTAGTTCTCAAACTTTAATGTGCATCAGACTAATTTGGATCACTTGTTAAAACAGGTTTCTGGTCTCCACTCTGAGTTTGTGGATTCAGTATACCTGGGCTGGGACCTCCAAATTGTTTTTCTCACAAGTTCCAAGTGGATGCTGCTGCTGCTGTTCTGATGACTATATTTCGAGATCACTGAACTAGAATAGATTTGAGAAACTTTACCATTTATTTTCTGGATTGAAGAGAATGAACTGGTAAAGGAGCCAGGAAAGTAGCCAAAAAAAGTAGAACAATCAAATTACAGAAAAAGTACTCTCTCAAGAGAGAGTGAATATTTCAAAGTGTTAAAAGTGCTGAACCATAAATAAACAAATGACTGAAAATCAACTTTGGATTTAAGGAAAGGAAGTCTGTGCTGGTCCCTCTTAGCACAGATCATCCCGGTGTATTCTTGGTATGTGATGGCAACACAACTTCTCTATGTGACAGAAATTTGAAGTTAATAAATGATACGGGCTAAATTATAATTACCTCATTCAGTAACTTTTTTATATTTAAGGACATAAGCTATCTCATGTTATGACAAAATAGACATATAATATTAGAAGATCTAAAACAGCTTATTTGATAAAGCCTTAGAGTTACTATTATATAAATAGTAAGAGCTCTGTAAGATTGGCCTAAAATTAACATAGCACGTTAAATCTGACCTAAACTTTTGGTGTTTTCTACCGTAAGTATATAGTATATTAAATACCTTTAAAGAAAATAAATAAATAAAAACAGCCGTATTTAAAGCCTAAGTAAAACTAATATGTTTCTAAGATCCTCATAAGTGAATTTTTCTCAAGAAAATGCTTAATGCATTGTGGTCCTTTTCTTAATGTTATTTGTGAGTATCTAACTAAATATGAGAAAAGACAGTTTTCCTTTTTAATTTAATTAATTTATTTATATTTATTGATTTTTAGAGAGAGAGAAAGGAAGAGAAACATTGATGAATATGAGAAACATTGATCGGCTGCCTCCTGCATGTCCCTTACTGGGGATCAAACCTGCAACCCAGGCATGTGCCCTGACCTGGAATAGAGCAAGTGACCTCTCAGTGCATAGGACACTGAACCAACTGAGCCGCCCTGACCAGGGCCAGCTTTCCCTCTTCAGATCTTGATTTCTATGATATTTTAATGAGGTAAAATAAATTGAACATTCCACTATAAAAAGTAAACGGTCAGCTTTCCTTTGTGGATACATTTCAGCTATAAAATATGAAAGAGGTTACAGTCTATAGTGAAAAATAAAATTCAGTCATAGTTTTCTTGGAATGTTTTACCATTTTCCCCTTTCAACATTATCAAAGTGACAAAATTCCCTAAAATCACAGTCAAAACTTTATCTTCCAAATGCATTAGAAGTCACATCATCTTATAATGTGGTTTTACTTCTTTTCTGCTTAGAAAACGTTCTAGGAGGTTTGAGATTGAAGGTCACCGGAAAGGCATGCCCCAAAGTGAAAGACTGGCTCTCCCTCCAAATATTCATGTTCTTTGTTATTTTCCCCCTCTGTG
Organism: Cnephaeus nilssonii; assembly: GCF_951640355.1. NCBI lineage: Eukaryota > Metazoa > Chordata > Mammalia > Chiroptera > Vespertilionidae > Cnephaeus > Cnephaeus nilssonii. The sequence continues at coordinate 78,222,065 of NC_137072.1, read as the reverse complement.
TTGTTGCTTGGGCAGATAGCTGTGTGTACCAAAAATTACTAATGGCTTACAGACTATACCTATAGACTCTTTGAATTGTTTGCTATTTGGTCAACTTTTTAAAAACTTGGGTTCTGAATAATTGAAGATAAAGAATCAGATGACATTTTCCTTCTTCAAATTTTTAACAATGAGTTTTTTTTTTCTTTAAATGTATCAACCTTAATGGCATTAAAAATAAGAATAATATTGCCTGGCCAATATTGCTCAGTGGTTGAGCATGGACCCATGAATCAAGAAGTTGCTAGTTCAATTCTTGGTCAGGGCACATGCCCAGGTTGCAGGTTTGATCCCCGGCAGGTGGCATGCAGGAGTCAGCCAACAGATATTTCTCATCAATGTTTCTGTCTCTCTATCCTGCTCCCTTCCTCTCTTTCTAAAATCAATAAAAACATATTAAAAAATAAGAATAATATTAACTTCTTAGGCATATATATTGTTATGGTTTATGAGTAATAATATAAACATTGCTATTTGGAAAGATGTTGTTGTTTTTTTCCATTAAGATAATAGATTAATTATTTCATGTGTCCAGCTTAAACATCTTTTAAGTAGTTTGTATTAATAACTCTAAAATTTACAATAATAATAGCATTTCCTTAGAAAGTTTTATGTTTATAATTAGAATAATAATCAATATCTAAGTCTGCCTTATAGAAATTCATCTAAATACCCCTACCTTAAACTAATTTCTGTTTCCTGTTGTAAAAAATATATAAAAACATGTATTAATTACAAGCTATAGTAACCAATTATAGCTTATATGTCCAAAATCTTAAAAATTTTGTTCAGTTTTACCAACAAAAGATGAGATGTTCATGCAAAAAAGAAGAGATAACTGTATTTGCCAGTGAACCATGCAAAATCCCTATTGCTATATCCTTTTTATTTTCCCTGCTCTTTTTTATTTTTATTGCTAATCCTCATCTAAGGATATTTTTCCATTGATTTTTAGAGAGAATAACAGGGTGCCTGGCCCGTGTGGCTCAGCAGTTGAGAGACAACCTATGAACCAGGAGGTCATGGTTCAATTCCCAGTCAGGGCATAGGCCTGGGTTGTGGGTCAATCCCCAGTAGGAGGGCATGAAGGAAGCAGCTGATCAATGATTCTCTCTCATCATTGATATTTCTATCTCTCTCTCCCTCTCCTTTCTTCTCTCTGAAATCAATAAAAATATAATTAAAAAATAAAATAAAAAGAAGGGAGGGGGAGAGACACAGAGATAGAAACAGATGTGAGAGAGACACCTCAACTGGTTGCCTCCCACACGTGCCTGACCTGGGATCAAGCCTGCAACCGAGGTAGGTGACCTTGATTTGAAATCCAACCTGAGACCCATTGGTTTGCAGGTAGATACTCTATCCACTGAGCCAAACCAGCTAGGGTTTCCCTGCTCTTTATATCTCACCCAAGTTTAATTTCTCTGACTTGCATTTTATGCTACTAGTATTTATCACACAACATCACAATTTCATCACTATATAATAGGCAGAAACTAGAATTGTCTGTTTTGAAAACATCATTATAAGTTATCTCTTCATTATAACAACATTCCCATTCCAGATTCATATTATTTTACTCTCTTTTTTTGGGGGTCAGGGGTTGGTGGGTATAAGGAATTATCAAAGGCCTCTTTTAAGTTTGGGGCCTTGATTGTTTAGCAATATAAAATTGGCTAGAATCATATTCTCTTTTTTAAATATAAAAAGTAGTCTACTTTTATTTTTTAAAATATAAAGAAGTCATTACAAAAGGTATTTACTTACTTTTTACTACAAACAGAATTCCTTTTCAAAATGTATCTTTCTTTATAAACATATAGAATGATGAAAAACACTGTTATTCATTTTGTATTATTAAGGCTGAGTAGTCTATCGATAGAGGAATAAAGACTAGCAAAACCAGGTTTAACAGACTTCATATAAGCAATTATTTTTTCCACTACTTTTACTCTACTAGCCAGAGGATATTTTATTATTAAAAATTAGATTACCTAGATGAAATACACTTCCTGCATTGCAAATTTTCCAAATTAACTCAAAATGACAATAACTTTCAAGGAATAAAACAATTTCAAGGCAAAGGCAATAACTTTCTGATAAAATATTAACCATGTTGTAAAACTGAAGACACTAAAACTATGAACAGTTCTAAAATATTATACAAATTGCCAAAAAGATACAAGTAAAATAGAGTATAGTACACAAATTTAATCAGACATTTGTCTGTGTTCCAAGTATGCACATTTCAATATATAAACAATTGTAATTTGAACATTTTTAGCATTTTTACAATTTTTAAAATGCTGTTATTTAAGCTAATGTATTTTTATGGTTACTTGTTTTTAACAACATGGATAAAACACATATTATTTGATTATATAAATCTTTTTCCAGTCAATATTACCTGTTCTCATTACATGGGCATGTGGCAACATTCTTGTAAGAGAGAAATAGAGAAGAGATGAGACAGGGAAGGTGGGGTGAAGAGAGAGATAGAGAGATAGAGGATGCAAAGCAGGGAAGTGAAGAGGAGGAAAAGTGGATGAAGAAGCTACAAAAAGTAATGACATAATGAAAAAGAAAATAAAGTTATATGAATATAGAGTATTCTGTTACAAACCCAGAGATATAAATAATATATTCTTAAAATATGTTGCTTCACTGAACTATTCACTGAATGCCAAAATGATAGATTTTGCTGGATTTTAGTAAGGTATTGGGGGAGCAGTAGAGAGTAGGGAATAGTCATTTAGGCAGGTGAGATCAGGAAAACAAAGCTGTGCAGGTCTTTGTATGCTGTAAGCACTCTGTATTTTTTCCTCTGTTCTATTGTCCTTCTTATAGCGGACATGTGACTGCATTTTTCATTTATAACTCCTGACTGAATTTCTGGAATTTTTTTTTTCTAATTGAACAATATGGGTGGACCTAGACAGTATTATGCTAAGCAAAATAAGACAGTAACAGAAAGACAAGTATCATATAATCTGATTCATATGTGGAATTAATTAACAAAATAAACTGAGGAACAATATAGATCCAAAGACATAGAACCATGGAACAAACTGATGAATTTCATGTGTGGGGGAAGTGTGTGTGGGGGAGAGAATAACCGGGGAAGTTATATGCATATATGTACAGACAATAGTGTGGTGAAGACTTGGGAGGGTGGGTGTAAGGAGGAGGAGGTCAATGGCAAAACAAAACAAAACAAAGGAGTCATCTGTAATACTTACAACAATAAAGATAAATTTCTAAAAAATGAAAGGCTTGTTTCATTCATTCACAGATATGAGCATCCAAAACAATACACATCAATTTTTACTGCTGTGCCATTCATGTACTTGAAGTAATAAGTAAAATATAGAGCATTTATCTCACTACATCAGTGGATGTTTATAACTTGAATTTATGCTTTTACCATTTTAATTTCTGTTGCAATAAAAATTATTTAAAAGTATGTTGATAACATTTATTTTTAGATTTTTAAAAGCTTCTTCCACTCACTACCTTATTTAGTTTTTCCTTAGTTCTATTATGGACTTGCAAATAATCTTATCTTCATTATGCTCATAGTGTATGGGAGATTACATAATTTTGCCCAAATAAGTTTATCTATTTCTTGAGAAGCATTTATTTTCCTCAGTCAAAAATAAATGGTCTAAAGGGACAACTGTATAGTTACACTATTCTGACTTATTTCCCTGGGTATACATATTCTAATGACTACACTTAAATCACAAATTGGTTTAGTCCCAGGGCATTTTTTTAATCCATTCATTCAACAAGTTTTTATAGAGCAGCTACCTTTAGGCATAGTGTTTTGCAATTGAGATACAATGATATGAATAAGTATCATTTGGTGTCCTCTAGACATTGCATCTAGCAGGATATTTAGATAATAGTCTGGCAATTGTGGTAAATACTGTCATTCCTCTTACCAAATTGCCTTCTCATTTTTAATAAAGATTTAATCTGTTTCATTTTTGTATGCAATTCAACACCATTTAAATCATGCTTCTCCTTCCCAAATGATGACTTATTAATCAATTTGTTCTCTTGTTGAACACTTGTGTGTCAGTTATTTATCCAGACAATGTAATAATAGCAATAAGCAGAGCAGACACAATCTTTGTCGTGAGCTTACATTTTACTAGTTTAAACAGAGAATGTGCACACACAAAAAAAAACATACACAAGTTCAAGTAGTAGGGAGTTCTGTGATAAATAAAACAGGATAAAAAGTAAAATAATCATGGTGATCAGGGAGGGAAGTTTTGAGAAGAAATCTGATGAAGAAAGGAGAATCATGAAAACATCTATGCAAGAGTAGTTCAAGAAGAGAAAACAGAAGGTGGTGAAAGGAATGTGGCATATTTGATTCTTCAGTAAGACCAGCCCAATGGGAGTAAAATTAATTAAGGTAAAGAGATAAAAAAACAGCAGCAACAACAATTTAGGAAATAGAGTCAGAGAATTATGTGGGATGCACTCTAATTAAAGTTCTGTCAGACATATTTAAAAGTTGGATTTTGGAACAAGAAACTATTGTAGAGTATGCACATCAGGCTAACATGATGCAATTTAATTTAAAAATAATTATATTTATTTTATGAAGAATTTACTTAAGGGAATAAGAACAGAAACAAGAAGATTAGTTCAGCTGCATCTTGTGCGATAAACATGGAGGTGATGAGAAATGGTCAAATCTGAAATATATTTTGAATGTGGAGCTCATAGAACTTGCTAAGAAATTTAATTGCAGAGGACAGTAATGAATTCCAAGGTTTCAGCCTGAGCAAATGAGAAAACGGGGAAGAGTAAGAGAGAAGCAGGCTTTAGAGCACGAGGATGGAACAAGAATTCTGTTTTGGACTTGCCAAATTCCTGATGCTTCTTATATATCCAAATGGATATATCAGGAAGACAATTGAAAACATGTCTGTAATTGAAAGAGGGGCAGTTTTGAAAGCAAATGTTTTGGAGATATTGGCATAGGTGATATAAGAATTATTTTTAGTTATGTCCCTGGACAAATTGAGTGTAGATGGGCATGGATAAAGAAGAGCACAAATGAAACCTAGGGTACTTTAAGAGTTTTGAGTTTGCTCTAGAGGCTAAGGGATCAGAGGTGTTTCAAGAAAAATAATTTAATATCTCAGAGGTTGAGTTACAGGTTATGATTGACTATTGCATTTGCCAATATAGAAGTCAAGACTATGAATAAACTTGACAGAAAAGGCATAATTGGAGTAGGTTAATGAGAGCATTGAGTTGGGAAAATGGAGCAGTTATTGTAGAAAATATTTTTAAAAATTTTTCTGCATAATGTAGAGAAGTGGAGCATTAACTGGAAATAGTTGAGGGATCAAGGGATGGTCATTTAAGGATGGAGAATACTGCCACATGTTTGTATTCCTGTGAAAATGACATAACAGAAAAGATAACATTGATGCTGATGTGGAGACAGGAGCTCGTTTTTGGGGAAAAAAAAGCATTAAGTGAACGGGCTGATAGAGAAATGACAATACAAATGCAAAGAGATTGCAAGGCAATGCTAGGAGCTCACTTGGAATTTGTAATACTAAATAGAAAGTGATTCCATTGACAATGGCCTAGTTTTCTCTACTCAAGCTCTGCAGGCAATTAGAAGACACAGAGTACATTTAAATAGGGTAGCAGTTTTGCCAATTGAGAAAGACAGATGGAGACGGGGCCAAGGATTTAAGAGTGTATATAAATGTTATTTTATTAATATAGTGATGGATCATGACATTTAAATTGAATAAGGAGATTTTGAGATGGCCAATGGAAGTGAAAATGGCACTATTAAAGGATTGGAAACTGCAGAATTATTACAATGGGTAGGATAATTGAGGTGGACATATTAGTGATTGTGGTCAGAGAAGGGGCTTACTTTAGTAGTAATTTGGAGGTTATTCTTCAGAGTAGAAGTTATGGTATAAGCCTGGACGTTGATGGTAGATGTAGGAAAGAGGTAAAGTCATTGGCAATGATGAAAATTTTAAAAAGAAGAAGAAAAAAAAAATGAGTGAATCTTTGCTTGAGACAATCTGGGACCTACAGGGTCTACAGAATGAACTTGCCCAGGCTCTACTTCCAGCTCTGGGATCTGGATAGAGGCTAATCTCAGACTGAGGAAAGACGCTACTTTTTAAAGTTATCTGCCCAAATATGGAGCCTCTTTTGAAATTCATGCACACAGAAGAGGTCTTTTTAAATAATTTAAACATATACATCTTTTGTGCTAGTGGACCCTGGTTTGAAATCACCAAACATGGAGTAAAGGGTTAGGGTGTTAACATTTTCAATGAATGAGAGGACTGGCAGAAAGGTTAGCACATGACCACAAGCAAAAAGGGTAGAAGGTAGTACTGGACATACGCTTCAGATGGATTGAGGTTTTAGCTGAAAGACAAAAGGAGAGCAATGGTCTTGAAGAGCTCTGAGACGTATGGAAGGCATCTTTCTGCTTACAGGTCCTTTGGGTGTAGTGTCCTCCATCACTTGATAGGGCTACAAGGTAAGCGATGCCTTGAGGCGACAGCAGATCTAAATTAGATTAAAAAGATGGAAAAAAAATTTTTTTTTCAGAGAACAGTTTGTATACGGCTTTACAACTTGTGTGTTGTTTTCTAATTACTTAAGTTCTGTGTGCCTCAGTTTCTTCATTTATAAAGTGGGAATGAATAATACTATTAAATTGCCAGATCGCTGTGAAAGTTTAGAGGTAATATACACAAAGGACATAAAACATTTTATTACATATAGCAAATGCTTAAATATGACTTATTATTTCTTATTAAATAGTTCTGAGTGTGCTGTTGGTATGTGTACATGACAGAGGTGAGTGTGGGTGTGATGTGCGGGAGGGTGTGGGGAGCGACAGTCTTTCCATGAGAACTCTGGTGGGGAGGCTCCTTCATAGCTGCATTGCTGATCATTATTCCCCCTTTGCATGTGAAACCTCTCCTGTTTTATAGATGCATGACTCAAATATACTATTCACTACCCACCCAACTTTTTAACGGCTACACCTTAATTTTTGAAGAGTTTTACCCTGTCTCATTTTCTTCTTGCTTAAATTTGTGTATCCTCACTAACTTTAATTGTGTGGGATGGTGGCCCAGCCAACACCTGGCCTTTTCTTAGCCTTTCATCCCTGAAGTGCTCCACCTGCAGAATCACTAAGTCAAATATGTCCATTTATAATAATATTTATGTAGGGTGGCTTACGGTACAGATGGAAATTAGAAGTATAGCTAACTTCCCTATATTACTCCCACTTTGGAATGGAGTCTGGGAGATTGGAGCGTATAGCAGATTTTCCTAACTATCAATATCACATATTCTTTTCTGACGTCTGGATTTCAACCACATGGGTTGGACAACTCATATTTGCTCTGGGAGTCATCCATCTCTTCACTTTGCTGGGATGGGGGGCTAGTAATTATTTAATAGGCAGCTAAGGCTGGATGGTTAGGAGGGTAAGGCAGGAATCAAACCCCGATTTACAGCATTTGCTGGTTTCCATGGTGTAAATATCCCACCATGGCCAATTTCAAGTTACAACATGATGTACTGAGTACATTTCTGGGAAGAGATATGCAGCAGCATTCCATTATGTTAGTATTCCATCATAGAGATAACAGACAAATAATCACAAGAGGGCCCATAATAGGAAACAATTAGGACAAGATGGGTTTTGAGAATTAGTTGCTTTTGTTTTTTATATAATTTATTAAATTATCAATTAATGGGATTGAAATTTTAATGATAACTGTGTTTTGCAATAGGCTCTCAAGTTTTCTGAAAGATTTCTGCAGCAAGAAGATCTCTAAAGCCACAGCTTTCTTTAGAGCTATAATAGATGGCTCGATTGGCCTACATACTAGTGCAGCCTGAAAGAATGAAAGAGTTAACACCCAAAGGCAACCTGTAACAAATATGAATGGGAGCAATTAAATAGGTACCCCAGCAGCCAACACCCCAGGCAGACATTTATGGATAAAAGGGCATTTTTTTTTTAATGCTTTTTGGTGAGTATAGCTGAAATCTCAATAACCCACCCACCCTGTTTTTTCCTGTTTTTCCTGCTCACTAACTCCTAATTTCTAGAAATCTCATAAATAAATGACCTGCAGCCATGACTTTGACCCAGGCTATGCTTTAGAAAAAACCCCAAAAACTAAGATGCTAAAACCAGAGGAGTTCCTATCGAACAACAATTCAGAATGAGATTCTGAAACTAGGTCAGGGCAAGATAAAGCTATCTCAAAATGAAACTGCTTATCTGTCTTATCTGTGGGGCTGCCTGGAAGTCGGATTCTGACTCTAGGCCAAGACAAAGAGTACATAGGTTAGCTAGTGGTTTAGCTATTGAATGTTTGAAACTCCTGCAGCACCCAGAGCCACCTTGTTTATGTTGTTTAGGGATGCTTACATTGATGACTTACACCTGGTGAAATCAATTAGCAGCTGGTTTGGATATGTGTCCAGTGGGGCATACAACACCCTCCTGGACACTTTTGCCCTAGGTCTCCTGAAACAAAGATGCCTCATATATGGCTTGGTAGTTCACAATTCAAAGTTAAAGAACATTCTGTGGGACTGAGAAAAGACTCCGGGGAGCTGTGCCCAGCAGTTCACTGGGGCCCTTTGTTTACCCACGCATTACTTCTGTTCTGTACACAATCATTTGTGCAGGCGCTCTGTGGAGTTCAGAGAATCCTTTCAATTATCTGACTTCTGAAATAATTGCAGCTCTCCACATCATAATGTAACATGATTCCATGCTGCAACACCAAAATTAATGATATTCTCATCTGAGCTGATTTGGGATAAGGTACAGGCAAAGTGGGAACACTGCATTATGAAGTCTTGGAGCATTCCCCTGGTCTGTTGCACCATTGGGCAGTGGTAGAGACTGATGATAAGCAACTTCATGGCTTAATAGAGCTTCTGGGAGTTGCCAGTTCTGTTAATTCATAAGATCCAGTGGGTGTAGGCACAATCCATCCTACAATAGAAAGGGTACATTCTGGATCAAAGTCCAGCATGGCCAGTGGACCTAAGTCAGTTGAATGAAGTTGTGTCTCCATCTCCCATGTTACCTGCTTGTGTTGAACTGGCATCTCTCTTTCAGCTCACACCTATGTGAGTCAAGTGGGTTGGATCCTCATGACCAGCTGATGACCAAGAAAAACTGGGGGGTTTGTTTTACAAATGGTTTAGCTGTTGCATTGGTATTAGCTGAAGTACCATTGAGTGGGTGACATACGCCTCAAGCAGACCTGTGCGAAGTACACATGGATGTATACTTTAAAGGAGTGAGAAGAGGCCTGAAGTAATGATAAACATAGAGCCTGGGTAGTGGTGGATACCCTGGTAGCTTTGCTTAGGTATCTGGAGGGGCAAATTGGAAAGTTAGTGCATCTGGAAAGGTGACATGCTAATTGGATGGATCTATGGGAATGAGCACAAAGTGAGAGATTTTTTTTTTTTTTAATTTCACAGCGATGTCCACAGGACAGCCAAGCAGAAGAGACCCTTAAAAAACAGATGCACATGATGCCTGCCTGTAGCTGACAACCGCTATCTGTGGCCTCTCCAGGGCTTGTACAATGGGTTCCTGAATGGAATAGTCATGGGTGACAGAGATTTAAGTTATGCAGGGTTCAGTAGCCCTGTAATTACAAGGTCAGTTGAGCTACTGTTTTCCTGGCATTGAGCACTTGATATCAGACCAATCACGTGGCTACAAATAAATCACCTCAGACCCCTGTAGCCCTTCCATACCAATAGGAGTATGGATTTACCTGCCCTCATTATAGTGTCGCAGCCAGAACCATCAAGGAATGCTGATGGTACTAGTATGTCTGACTTCCTCACATTATTATAACTCAGGAACTAATTAATGCTCTTTTATCAACAGTAGCTAGGATATCTGTGTACAGAGACCAAAGATTAAAAGTAAGATTTATCAAACTCAGTGACTGTTATAGACTGAACTCATACCCCCCACCACAAATTAATATGTTTAAGTTCTAATGCCCAGTATCTCAGAATGTGACTGTATTTGAAGATAGGATATTTAAAGATGGGATTAGATCTCACTCATTTATGGAATATAATGAACAACATAAACTGATGAACAAAAACAGATCCAGAGACAGAGAAGCATCGATCAGACCTTCAAACCTTAGAGGGAAGGTAGGAGGGGTGGAGGTAAGGGGGAGAGATCAACCAAAGGACTTGTATGCATGCATATAAGCCTAACCGATGGACATAGACAACAGGGGGTGAGGGCATGAGTGGGGGAAATGGGGGGTAATGGGAGGATAAGGACACATATGTAATACCTTAATCAATAAAGAAATTAAAAAAAAATAAAGATGGGATTAGGTTAAAATGAGGTCATTAGGGTGGTCCTAATCCAATATGAGCTGGCATCCTTATAAGAAGAGATTTAGGACACACACTGAAGGAAGATCAGATAAAGACACAGGAGGAAAAGGTGGCTATTTATAAGACAAGAAGAAAGGTCTCAGAAGGAACAACGCTTGCAGACACCTTGAACTTCAACCTACTTTCAGCCTCCTGAATTGTGCAAAAAGAAATTTTTATTGTTTAGGTCACCCCATCTGTGATACTTTGTTATGGCAGCACTAGAAAGCTTATATGTAACCACCTGGTAGAATTTATATTTTCTGTATTTGCATCTTGGGCTCTGCTGTATTGAACATTGTGGTTTGGGACTGGAAGAAAATCATCCTCTGCTGAACTTAAGTTTTGATTACTGAACCTACATCCCAGTGAATTATTACACTGACAGGCATAACTGACCCTCATTATTATGAGAAGCTAGGATTGTCCTTTCATAATAGGGACAAAGAGTACTATGTCAAACTTGAACAAGTCACTGGGGAATTTCCCCAAGCTTCAATGCTTGTTGAATAGGTAATTGCAGTGACTGGATGTGAAAAGACCAATGCATTCTGGGACCCAGATTACTCAGGGTTGACAGTGAAGACCCTCATCAGGCAAGCAAACTCAACTGTCTGCTTTGCTGGCTGAGAGAGAGGGGACATTAGAATGGGTGGTGGAGGAGAGTGAAGATGAATATCATTTACAACTTCGTTGTAATCACAGCAGTAGTTTCTTCTGTATTACCTCCTTTTTGAGAGATGTTGACTAGCCACTTCCTTGTAACCAGGCTGGCTACATCATTTGTGGGGCCCAATGCAAAATGAAAATGCAGAGCCTCATGTTCAAAAAGGAGAAATAAAATGCTGTTGAAGATACTGAAATACAATATTACAACTATTTCCTTTCTTCCTTCTAGTCTCTCTCTTGACCAGCCAGGGTGTTTCTAATTTTCTATTTAATGTCTTGCTCCCATCAGTAAAAGGATTCACCTCAGGAATAGCGTAGACCTTCATAGGTACCCAGGGTACCCTCTCAACTCAGCATGTGCTCAAGTGGCTTTTGGGCTGACAGGCTGGCCATCCAGCCAGCTGCAGGACCTACACACCATGCAGGACAGGAGGAGGATGTGGGCGGAGGGTTGGGGGAGTGAATTTTCTTTTTCCAGATGCTGCTCATAGTCCCAACCCACAATGGATGGGTGGCCTACAAGGGACTGTAACCTCCATGTTGGGAAGCACTGGGCCTCTGCTTGCAGGGGGGCTGCAGTTTTGTCCCTGACTAGTCGCCTGCCATGATGGGATGACGACTGCAACTGTCATGCGCCACTGCGAAACTAAGGAACGCAGCCCAACACCAACCCTCTTTTCACCTGTACCCAGGCTTTGGTAATGTCACATGGGGATGGAGGTACACAGGCTTTGCCACTGATGTGACCTGGTCTCTGCAGGGGAGGTGAGAGTGGGCAGTCGTGGGGAAACCAGGCACCTGAATGCTAGTGGGTGGGGAACAGGAAGCCCAGTACCTTTCCCTGGAGGTGATGAGAGGTGGGGCAGTTCAGAAATTATCAGGCAGCTCAGGAGTCTAGGCTCAACGTACCTTCTTCTCTATCAACTGTTGAATGTGAGTGCACGCACACACACACACACACACACACACACACGCACACACACATGCGCGCTCACACACACAAACCTACTTGTTCCATCAGATTTCACTTACAAAAACACAAGTTCAAAGAGAACATTTTTAAGAATTTCAAGACAGCGAATGCAAAGCATTCACTTCACGCACAAAGCCTAACTGAACATGGACCTTGCAGGACTACACTGGCCACAGGCCGATGAGGATGGCTCCGTCCTGAGGAGTGGCATTAGTATGAGGCCGGATGGACCTGAGCAGTGCAAGAGCTGGGCTGCTGTGAACACGTGTGCTGTCATGCGTCACACTCCCTGGCTTGACTCTGATCTTTTCTACAGCTAAAGTGGATAGTACTGCCTTGTGAAAACACAGCCTTGACTGTGTTGTACACACAGCTCTACCGCTGTGCTTCCGGGGGGCAGAGCTGAAGCCAAGGAACTCACAAGCCTGTGTGCAGATGCAGCACGAAAGCCTGTGGACGTGGAAGTATCGGAAAGCACCTTGCAGTCAGTGTGGGGTGGGAGCCGGTGGACAAATGCACACACATGCTTCCATCCACTGGAGGCTCATTTCCGAGAGGCCTTTCCCAAGCTTCCCAGAGACCCTGGTGGAAATGGAGTCCTGGGTTTCTACAGCATTACCATGGTGGCTTTTGCTCCTTACCCTCACTCTTGGCTTTTTTGAGTCAACTCCCAAATACAACCCATGCACCCAAGTCATTGCCTCAGCCACTGTTTTCAGGGGGGATGCAAATTAAGAAGTGAGTGGGAGAAATGAACCGCTGGTGCCACTACTTCCTTTCACACTGCACCCCTCAATCGTTCCCCAGTGCTTCAGCAATCATTCCTAGTAATTTGATTATGTGAATTGTAGTCTTGAGTGAAACTCTCAAGATGTGGATGGGATTCTAGAATCTGGGGAAATAAAAGCTTTATATGAGAGTTGCATTTTCCTGTCTTCCCAAACATGGAGATCTTCAACCCTCCCTCCTCTCACCTTTTATGAGCATATTTTTGTCTCCTTTATTCTAGTATTCTGGGAGAGTCTCAAGAATTATCTATTTAATTCCAGACATTCACAGAAAATAAATAAACCACTGCTAGGGATGAAATCCTTGAGGGAGTAATGGAATTTTAAACTTCTAAGCCCAGTGTTCTTTTGATAATGTAGATTGATGTTCATGCCTTTTTGAGTCAGTGCTTTGTCAATAAAAATTGTGTTGCTCTTTTCCAGAGAAATGGTTTTTCCCCCAGATATAGATTGTAACTGCACTGTGCGGCATGCCGATGCTTATTGGTGTGGACATGAATGTTTTCATATTCGAACAGTCGCTGAGGCCAGAGCTAAGATTCATTGGCCTGCAGACAAGATGTAAAAGCTTGTTCTCTGTCTTTCATCAGATAAATAACCTTGAAAATGACTAGGCTAGATTGGTTGAAGCTTAACCTGATCCATAGGATACAACATTAATTTTTAGCTACCAAAGCCAGAAACTTTGGACTCCCTCTTCTCTTTTCCTAACCAAATGACACCAGTCCATCCATGTATTCTAGTCATTCTATCTCTTTATTTTTATTACTTCCTTCTTCCCTATCAGCCCTATCATCACCACTATGTCCTTGGCCGAAGCATTTCTCATCTATATCTATCCTAATTGGTTTCCTTGACGTTCTTCTTACCTGCTCTAAGACATCCTCCACACAGAATAACACGTAAGACTGTCAGTCTCTAGATCAATGCTGTCCAATAGAACTTCCTGCAATGGTGGGCATGTTCTATACCTGCCATGTCTAACAGGATGGCTACTAGCCACATGGGAGCATTTGAAATAGAGCTAGTGAGACTGAGAAAATAAATGTTTAATTTTAATGCACTCAAATTGAAAATTAAATAGCCACATTTGGCTAGGGGCTATCATATTAGACAGTACAACTTTGGAATGTAAACTCCATGTGGAGGTCTTTCCTTAGCCACATAGATCAACTATTAGTTCTAACTTTCTCCCCAAACTCATGCACACATGATGCTTGACTGTACTTAATTTCTTTACTGGTATGTCTCATCCTGTTAAGTTGTAACTTCTTGTGGACAGAGATCTTAACCTGAAAAATCACAATAAAAATAACAATAACCTCCACAGCAATACTTGGGAATGATTAACACTGATCTCTTCTATATCCGTGCCTTAGTTTCAGAAAAGATTCCACAAATAATTCCATGTTCTTGGAAAAGTCATTGGAAGGTTACCTTTTTTTCTCACTCAACCATTTACTTGGTCTTCGTTATTAGAGAAAACCTAGCATTCATTGGCTCAGATGACATATATTAATCTGTGGAGTTACTTTGCCTCAAAAATTGGTAACAAATAAATACATCCTGACCAGGCTTTGTGACAGCTTTTGGAAGAAATCTTGGTGGCTCAGAGACTGTTCATACTCTTTTCTACCTTCTACTACATCAGAAACTGAGTTTCTGAGGTAGGCCAAATCTTCCATATGAAGAGTGTGTAAGTATGTTTGAAGTTACCTGTGTAGACCTAATTTTACCAACAGGTGGTTTCCAAAGTCTTGATTGGAAGGGAAAATTATAAAACTCCACTTTGCTCTGAAATGTAAGCCACTTCAATTCAGTAGTACTGTGGAGGGAGTCCCAGACATTAGGACTTATGAGAGCTTCATTTAATAATAATTCAACTCCCATAGTTTCTTCTATCTTGTCTCAATTGATTAAACCTAGAAGGAAGAACTGATTAAGACTTGGTATCCCTATCTCCCAAGACTAATAATTGCTAGCACTTACTTGGGACTCACTCTGTGCCATGATGTGATGAATACTTTAGTTTTTCATTCAAGTAGTATGTTCTGAATGCCTATGCTGTTCTCGGGACTGTGCTAGTTGATAGGGATAGAGCAGCAGCAAAATAGACCTGGTCTCTGCTTTCATTGAGCTTACGTTTCAGAGGGAAGACAGCTAAAAAATTACATATTTGAAAGGCATTTTGAAGGAACTTAACATAGTTCCATGCTGAAAAGATGGAGCATGGTGTAATACTTTAAACAAGCTGAGTGAGTAACCCCAGCAGACATTTAATCAGAGATCTTAAGCATAAAAAGCCATACAGCCCTGACTGGTTTGGCTCAGTGGATAGAGCGTCGGCCTGCGGACTGAAGGGTCCCAGGTTCGATTCCGGTCAAGGGCATGTACCTTGGTTGTGGGCACATCCCCAGTAGGAGGTGTGCAGGAGGCAGCTGATTGATGTTTCTCTCTCATCGATATTTCTAACTCTCTATCCCTCTCCCTTCCTCTCTGTAAAAAAAATCAATAAAATATAAAAAAAAAAGCCATACAAAATTATGGGAGAGGAGAGTTCCCAGTGTTAGAAACAGCACATACAATGATCCTGAGGTAGACAGTAGCTTGAAAAGCTGTGTGACAGCAACTTAGAAACCAAGGGCTGAGCAAGATACCCATAGTAAATTTATTATAATCCATATTACAGATGAGAAGTCTGAGGCAACAGATATGTAAACTAACTTTCCCAAAGTCACACAGCTGGTAAGTGACAGAGCCAGAATTCGAACCACGTCTATAGGACTCCAGAGCCCATGGTCTGGAATTTGAGTGTCTAACAAAATTTGTGCTTAAATGAGTGAGATAAATAAATAAATGCTGGAAAGAGATCTACATAGACCATTAAAGTTCATCTGATCAGCCAAAATACCAATGCTAGTCTAATAATAAGAATGTTACTTAAGGTAAAAGTCATATTAGTGACAGCTGCTGAAGTAATATAGGCATATAATGACACAAGCTAGGGATAAGTTTTGAGTTTAGGTTTAACAAGATAAAACGTGCTAAAAATCCCGTTGTGAAAAGAAGCCTATTAGATTTCACATCCATATAATTTAGCAGTTAGGTGACTTCTTACTATTTTAAAGTAAGTCATCAAAAGTAGAAATCAGATTATGTTATCTCTAGGTCCCACTTTATTTTGAGGTATGACTATCAATATCTTTAATATACTGTTTATGAAATAGAAATAAGTTAATCTCCTAGGAGTAATATCTCAGAACAACTCCCTAAGACTTAGATTACATTTTGGAAAAATAAGTGGAAATAGTAGGAGATGCTTATTACAAATTGTTTGCTTACAGATACAAGATGCCACTGACTAGAGGATAGTCAATGATTACTTCAAGTCATGATTTTTAATATTTTATGATCAGGTAGCCCTTTGAGGTTTAATGTAGACTATGAATCCTCTCCTCCCAAAATTTGTTTTAAAAAATTCTGAAATTTTGCATGGTTTCCCAAGTCCCTAAGCTACCATCAATGGACAATAAGTGACACTAAAAAAGGTTAATAATGCTTGCTTTAAGCCCTTTGGTTTTGTATCATTTCTCGAGAAATATCTATGCAAAATTTCCATATATCATTCCTTTATTCACTTCATTTATTCCTTGATTTTCTGAGTTCTAAATATACATACTTCTATTTTAACACCTCTTTTTCACATTAAACATAATATCCATAACGTTCAACAAATTGTGTATAAGCACACATAATTGTCTGTTAGGTATGGATATGTTTTTAATGCTTTCTTGACTTTCAGTCTTGCTTCAGGTCCCGACTTTTCTTCATCCCTCGGGGATGATGTGCTGTGATGATGCACTCATCTCTGCTGAGATGCTCATTTTATGAACAGCTCCTTGTTATGCATTTCTTTTCTCTGAGACCAGCTCTGTTCCCCAAGACTATTGCCTCCCTTGGCTTAGAATATTTAAATCCTATCTAATAAAAGAGTAATATGCAAATTGACCATCATACCAAGACACAAGATGGCCACCCCCATGTGATTAAAGTTGGCTGCCCCCATGTGGACACAAGATGGCCACCACAAGATGGCCACCACAAAATGGCCTGCAGGGGAGGGCAGTTGTGGGAAGTTAGGGGTGACTGGGCCAGCAGAGGAGAGCAGTTTGGGGAGACCAGATCAGCAGGAGAGGGCAGTTGGGGGGGACCAAGACTGCAGGGGAAGGCATTTGGGTCGGGGGGAAGGCCTGCAGGAGAGGGCAGTTGGGAGGGCCCAGACCTGCAGGGGAGGGCAGTTGTGGGCGATCAGGCCAGCAGGGAGGGCAGTTAGGGATGACCGGGCCAGCAGAGGAGGGCAGTTAGGGGATACCAGCCAGCAGGGGAGGGCAGTTGGGGGGGACCAGGCTGCAGGGGAGAGCAGTTGGGGGGGACCAAGACTGCAGGGGAAGGTATTTGGGTCGGGGGGAAGGTCTGCAGGAGGGGGCAGTTGGGAGGGACCCAGGCCTTCAGGGGAGGGCAGTTGGGGGGGACCAGACCTGCAGGGGAGGGCAGTTGTGGGTGATCAGGCCAGCAGGGAGGGCAGTGAGGGAATACCAGCCAGCAGGGGAGGGCAGTTGGGGGGACCAGGCTACAGGGGAGAGCAGTTGGGGGGGACCAGGCCTGCAGGGGAGGGCAGTTGGGAGCCAGCAGTCCTGGATTGTGAGAGGGATGTCCAACCAGTGGGATCGGGCCTAAATGGGCGGTTGGGCATCCCTCAAGGGGTCCCAGATTGGAGAGGGTGCAGGCTAGGCTGAGGGACAACCCCCCTGTATGAATTTCGTGCACTGAGCCTCTAGTATTTTAATAATTCTTGATATCAAATGACACATTTGTTAAGGTAATAAGAGTAATAAAACCAAGGTCATGGTTAAAATTTTGTTATAACATTTTATTCAGTAACCCTTTAATTTAAGACCTAAGTATCAGAAAATAATGAAATTCAATCCATACTTCAAAGGTAATGAATTAAAGTAGTGATGTTTGGTGTTGTAGAGCCTACCCAACTCCACCCAGGTGCTTTGTAATTGTGCTAATGCCTTTGTCCCCAGGCAAAGCAGGCATGAGTAGGTATCGGCCATTATTCTGATACAGATACAACTCAGAGTTGATATTTTCTTTTCAGTGTTTCCCAAGAGTAACATTGGTTGAGAAAATATAACATTCTTACAGTTATCTTGAGAAGTGTTAATTACATGGGTAAAAATCCACTCTTAGAATTACCATGTGGTTGCATTAGTACTTGCTACGAGCCAAAAGGGTACCATGGTCAGACATTTAGGGAATCATTGAATTAAACTTAGTTGAATCTTTGTACTTTCGAATGTTATGTGAAGCCCCAATAGAGGATAATATAGGCAACCTTAAAATCTATTTGATGATGACCTTTGGACCCCTCTTCTTATAAAGTACAAGGAGCACTTGTGTTTTGGAAGCTTCCTTCTATATTACTAAAATCAGGACCATGTGCTTTGACAGGAATGAAAGACTATTTATGATGAATCCTGGGGAACAGTCATCCACTCCACAAAAAGACCTGGGCTTCCTCACAGGAATCCTATCTAATAAAAAGATAATATGCAAATTAACCATCACTCCATCACAAAGATGTGGCGCCCAGTCCTCTCAGCCCCGCCGGAGTCCCCCAGTCCCGGGGGGCGGCCGCTGAGAGTGGGCAGTATGAGCAGCCTGGCGGAATGCTTGCTTCGTTGCAAGGCAAGTGTTCCACGCCCAGCCACAGATGGGCCTCTGGGCCGTGGAGAGCCTCTGGGCAGCAGGTGCGGAGCGGCCAGGCCCCGCAGAGAGTTACTGGCACACGGATTTATGCACAGGGCTACTAGTTATATCATAATTTCTTACCCCTTCCTCAGCATTAACAAAGCAAAGGACTGAGAAGTCGGCAGTATACTTGTCCTGAAAACACACTTAGGCCGCACATTTCTGAAATATTTCCTTTTATATTAATATTCATTTTAATTGTATTTCTTGTATATGTAGAAAACAGAAGGGTGATTGAAAACATTTGTTCTTAGGTCTGACCTCCATATGTAATATAGCTAGAACTGTTATCACTTTAAGGAGCATTCAATAAATCATTTATATTGTACCAGAGTAGAAACCTTTCAAGCCTTATCCTTTCAAATGACTAAATTTTTTTTATCTTTTTTTTTTCAGTATAATCCAAGCCAACTTATTTGCTGACATAATTCTGAGCACCTTCTTTATGGGATATATCTATTTTTTGGGTAAATGATCAGTCAATCTGATGCTAGTTATTTCTTTCATGGTCTAAAATTATTCTAGTTGGCAATTGTTTGAATAAAAATGTGCTATATAATGTTTATAATTGATTGCTAAATGGGGTAGGATTACTATTAAATTCTCATTATAAAAATACATAAAATAATGTTTCAAGAAATAGTCTCTCTTTAGTTCTGGGTGATATTTTAATTTTCTAGTATATGTTTCCTACTCTGTGTTACCTTTGATGTTTTCTTATTTTTCTACATTTGCTAGTAATGACAGGGGAGGGCAAAAGTGGGTTTACAGTTGTGAATATGCAAAAAGTTTGTTCTTGTATTATTTTTTAATGTTGTATTATTTATTTGAATTACAACTCTAAACCTACTTTTGTTAACCTCTGTATATCTGAGAAACATATTCAATGTGCAACTAATACAATTTTCTGACAAATATTATATGGAGCTGAGGGTAGAGGAAACTTAAAATACAAATTTTGGATATCTACTTGTTAACTACATGTAAGGTAGTATCTTCTACTGTAAGTATGCGAGGAGATGTTAGTTATTTTGAAAGTAAGGAGATTAGTTTGAGATATGCTTAATTTGATATATCCACATTAAAGACAATTGGATATCACCAGCAAAAATGTATATTTCAGCAGAAAATTGGGCACTGGAGATTCAGTATGGGATGCAATTACCATATATGTTAAAATTGAAGACTTCTGAGTTGGTGGGATTTTCAAAGGAGAGAATATAGCATGGGATGGGAAGAGTATTAAAATACAATCCTGGTGCCCTGCCTGGTGGCTCAGTTGGTTGGAGCGTTTTCCAGTATACCAAAAGGTTTCGGCTTTGATTCCCAGTCAAGTAGTATTTATAAAGATAAATAACATTTACTAAAGGATTATCACAGGTTGGGCCCTAGTTTCATTCTCTATGTGTGTAGTTTTAAATATTCTCATAATATCCATAGCACTTCCTCATTTAATGAGGCACCTGAAGGAAGAGAGGTAAAATGGCCTCCCTGTGTTCACACAACTAGCTGCTGACAGAACAAATTTTGACATGCTGACTCCAGACACCTACATGCTATGCATTCCCTCCTGTAAATGTAGAGGATGAGGTGAAGGGAGCCATGGAGACTGATAGCTAAGGATATTCAAGAGCAGAAACAATTGATGCACAGAGTCCAAAGCAGGACAGTATCACCTGGAATGCAGAGATAGAGGATTAACTTAAAAGAGAGAAGGGATATAATAATGAGCTATGTGATCTGAGGAACGTCGCTTAGCCTCGAAATGAAGCTGGCTCCATTTCTACCTTTGTTCAAAAGAAAAACAGAATACATGTCTCACTTAAAGAACTGTTGTGAAAACTGAATGAAACGTTTTACTTTCTGGACACTTGGGATCACTAAGAAACTTCAAATTGAAATTAATAACCCCAACACATTTTTTTTAAATTAAAGAGGATTTAAAAACTAACAAATTTTTCTATGAAAAAAAGATCAATATTCCAGCATTTCTGCTGACTTTATTCCAATTATTATGTTTAACCTGCTAAATTCAAGTAAAAATATATTTTATATTATATGAAACTCTTGCTTGATTTGAATGGTTACTGTGGATTTTCATAAATATCAACTTACTTTACTTTTGCTTATAATTTGGTAGTGAATCGCCTGTAGACTCCAAAGTTCCATAGCTAAAGTTTAGATATCATAGCTGGAAATGTATTTATTGCAATTTTCTGAGCTTGTAGTTGAGAAAACTATGACACACACTAAAAATATCTACTGAATTAGATTGTGCTGCTATGCAGTGGAAGAATCACCAATAAGAAAAATGATTTTTTACTCTAAAAGTGTGGTTTATTCTAAAAAACAAATATGTTAGAAATATACTAAGTTACACGCTGGTTTCCACCCAAGTTTCACAGTTAGTGAAACTGTGCAGATCATTTTTTCTCATTTATCTTCATTTCCTACATCAATTAAATTAGAAGATTGACCTGAAAGATTCCATTCTCTAGGCAGCATGGTCAGCATTGTGGAATGAGAGTAGTGCAGTGGGAAA
Organism: Cnephaeus nilssonii; assembly: GCF_951640355.1. Taxonomy (NCBI): domain Eukaryota; kingdom Metazoa; phylum Chordata; class Mammalia; order Chiroptera; family Vespertilionidae; genus Cnephaeus; species Cnephaeus nilssonii. The sequence continues at coordinate 78,200,767 of NC_137072.1, read as the reverse complement.
TTTATGGGTTTATCCTAAAATAAATGCAGATTTCATCCTGCCATTGAAGAGCAGTTGGGACTTGAGCAGTTTCTTAACAGCTTTGAGTCATGGTTTCCTCCTGAGTAAGTGGAGACAATAAAATGTATCTTAAAGGTAAGAGTGAAAAACTCTAATACAGAATAGTGCGTGCTTCTTAAATGGTAACTCCTTCACCACCACCCATTCCCTCTATCTGGTCAAAAATGACTATAGGATTGGGGAAAATCCCTCTTATCATATAACATTTACCTCTGTAGCAAAACAAGGGCAATGATAGTCTACTTGCTGACACAGAATTCAGAGTCTTTATATCAGTATCTACTAAAAAGAAGTAATATGCAAATTAGGCTGGGATGCCGTAACGGGTCATGACTGGACAGGAGGAGGTTGCACGCGCAGGTGAGGCCCGGAGCGAAGACGGAGACAGGGGCAGGTGGGCCTGCCTAAGCCAGCGCGGCAGCTCGGGCAGCCCCGGAGTGGACACAGGCAGGGTGGCTAGGGGATGCTGCAAGTCAGGCGCGGGTCCCGGCCCCCCGCAGGTTGCCTCCTTGCACGGCGGGAGGCGGGGCGCCTCCTCGCGTGATTTCAGTCGTGCGCTGGGCCTCTAGTATCAAATAATACCCCTTGAAATAATGATTTTTATGCATAGGCAAAGGAGTTATGGATTATTTTCATAGGCATGTGATGTCACTTTCTAAGAATGAAAATGCAACAAAATACAAATATGATTAATTTCCTTGAATACAGCAAGTTGTTTGCTCTGCTCTTTACAAAAGGAGACTGATATCATACAATACGGAGAGAAGGGGAGCGTTTGTGAACAATGGCACCACTCTGGTAAGAAGGTAGGAATGCAATTCTTTCACCCGGTTTCATAAGCAGATGCTTGGCAAGGAGAATATGACCAGCTAAGGCCCATCGACAGCAGGTCTAGTTTTGCAGATGATGAACACACTTTTCTGTTTTTTGCAAGTAATGTCACATTACAGTGTTACAAATCAACTCCTAATTAGGTTTCCCATAATTATGCTGATGTCCTACAATCTCAGTGTCAAACTCTAGTTACAAAAAACATTCAAATACAAAGATTCATCAATAGGTCTTTGAGAAAATTGGATGCTGATTGAATTTAAAATATTGAGCATAAGACATTCCAACATTTTCATTAGAACAAACTGAAATCATTATACAGAGGCTGTAATTTAAATTCTTCTGGAAAAGGGTCAAGCATGACAGTCCGATTTAACTCTGTTTAAAGGGTTTTTATTTTTTGAAAAAATATAAAATTTTGTATATTACACTACAAAAACATGTACACAAACCAAATGCACAGAGAGCTTCAGATGAGGGAAAATACATAAGTGCTAATCCATCCTTGAATTAATGCTGAGGCAGGGACTGGAGATACCCTAATGCCTGGTGTAAAATAAGATACACTTGGCCTGAAACTAAGAGATCTTAATAAACATATTAACAAATGAGTGAGTCTAAGTTTTATTCTCAGACTAATATAAATGAAATTTACATAATCTTAAATAATTAATTGTCAAACCATTGCAGTCTAAAGATTCACAAGTCTGTTGACCATTGAAACTTCTGCTATTAATATAGCTCAGCCTTAATAAAGATATTTTGCCACTTTCATTTAGAAGAGACATGACATTTGCTTTTGATTATTATAAATAGACTCTTTTTTTAAAAAAAAGAATTGGTGTCTTCTCCTAAGCAATAATTATGTGGTCATTCTGGACAAAGATATTTAATCATTTATGTGTCAAAAGACTTTCAGAAATCAGCAAGAAATGAAAAGAAATCTTTTTTCTACTTTTCCTTTGATACATTACTATATAATTAACAGCATGATAGAGAAAAATATTTGATGTAACTAGTTGTGTTACATAGTTGCAAAAATGATGACATTTCAATTATTAATTTCAAATAAAAGTAGTGTTTTGACTATTTATTCATTATCATCAACATCTTATTGTACCTACTTTTAATTTACTTTGAGATTAAACATCTGGCAGGACATAAGCAAAGACAGTTTACTATCATACTTAGCTTTCTTTTTTTTTTCTTATGTTTAGAAAGAAAAAATGAGAAATTATCTCACTCTACTATGCAACATTGTACATCTAGTACATTTCTAATATCTGACGCAAACAGCATTTGCTGTCCAATCCACAGTTACAGCCAAAAACGTCTTCCACAGGTAAGTATCCCTGCATGTGCTTCTGAGAACCCACTTTGAATGGGAGAAAGAAGGGTGTTAACCACCCTGTAACTTTCACAGAGAGATTAAACAGCAGACATGCAAACACGTAAGTGTTCAAATGATAGTAATGTTTCTTTTAAATTTGAAATACGAAGCTATTTCTTCACCATTGCACATGGTTAAAACTCTTTTACAAACGGACTTAAGGATGTTCTTAACTTTTGGCAACTCTGAAACTGATTATGCTGGCCACATTTAAGTTTATATAGAATATTGGAATATAATTTTTACAGAACACTGACTTGATTAAAATATGAGAAATCAATGACCATGCACATTAATTTTTTCAAATGAGAAAATGAAAATCTTTACATTTTTACATATAATTCATACATTCCAATGGCCAACAACAACAGATTATATGGCATTTTTACATGTGAGCAAATGGCAAGATGAGGAAAGTAGTAATTAAGTGATTTCAACAGATATCAGTAAGCTGAATATTACTCCCTGCTTATAATTGATTTTCAAAATAACACTGACAAAGACTCATGCCCTAAAGATATTGCTACTGGTAGTTACGAAAACATTATGTATCATTTGACAAATCTTTCGTGGTAAAATTATTGAATCTATGTTTTGTTTTCAGTTGTCTGGTGGGTGACAAATTGAACCAAAATGATAAGAAATCACACAATCAAGATCTGTCAAACCTTGCCCTGGGTTACTGTCTCACTGCTTTTAACAAAAGCTGTTTCTTTCTCCTGTTCCACTTCTCACATTTATAGATGAGATTGGCACTTCCCAGTTGGTGATATATCCAGAGGTGAACAAATATTTCCTCTCTTAGGGGAAGTGCATCTTATTTGAAAGTCTCTTTATTCCTTCTAAAATCATATTGACATTCCTTAGAAATTCTCAACCAAAATTAAATATGGATAGAAGTTATGTGTCTATCTAACATTTATCTCAATTTACTTTCCAAATGAACACCGAGATTGCAAAGGAAGCAAATCAATTTGATCCAAATTAATGCATAATTTTTTTGTGGAAAAGAGAAAATCTACATTGTTAGTTGAAATTCTAATCACTTAGACGTATTCTATCCTGACCTTCTAATCATCTTTGAACATATAAAGCTGGAAAACAATTTAGCAACTATCTTTCTTATGTGTAACTAATTGTGACTTGTCTATCAGCTCTAAAAATTTATGGTTGTTTCTCTTTTAAATCAATAACTTTAGCCCTGGCCTGTGTGGCTTAGTTGGCTTGGCATCGTCCAGTAAATAGAAAGGTTGCCAGTTTGATTCCCAGTCAAGGCATATGCTGGGTTGTGGCTGGATCCCGGGTAGGAGGCGAGCAAGAGGCAGCTGATCAATGTTTAGTTCTCACATCGATGTTTTTTTCTCTCTCTCTCTCCCTGTCCCTTCCTTTCTTTCTAAAAATCAATAAAAATATATTTTAAAAAAATCAACAACTCTCTTCTTACTTTGAATTTGTTCAGTTGTTACTTATCACTTAGATTTGGTTGTTGTTTTACAAAATTTAATACAATTTAATAACAATTTCCAATTATTTTGTACAAAAGGAATTTGTTTAGCTAATTTTATGTTTCTTGAAATGAACAAATGCATCTTTAATAATGGCAATGCCTACTTACTAATTCCACCTCTCTCTACTTTCTCTCAAAATTTCACTGAAGCAGAGTATATTTGAAGCATAGATTGTTTGGAGCCATACTATACTATAGACCAAATAAGCAATCAGAGTCATAATTAGAAAAAAATCAATATATCCTTTGAAAATTGTTTAGAACTTTTTCTTTTCCTTATTTTTGACCTTGTTCTTTAGAAAAATGCTACATTACTACTTAAGTAAAAGGTGGACATGGTAAAAAGAGGTTATTTCTCAAAAGTTTACTATTTTATGTGCTAACATTCAACTAAAATAGGTGCTTGGGAATGAGAAATGAGGTGCCATTAGTATAATGCAGGTATATTTCCTATGGATTTCACTAATCCAGCCTATTCCTTTTATGGTTCACAAGTAGGATCTATTTTGTTTAAATGCTATGCTCCTTGAATCACATGTCATTCCATGATTTCTATACAAAAATTTGGTTATTTTAGTAAGAATCTCAGTTTTGTTCATATTCTAATAAACTTTACAATTGGTACCACAGATTTCAGGATCTGTCTTCATCAAGTATGGTATATAGAGTATACATGGGATATATCTTATATTTCTTAATAATGCCAATTAAATAAAACTTTAAATTGGTTCATTAAAATAAATTCAATTTGATATAACTGAATAGAAGATGAAATTTCCAAATGAATAGACAGCTATCAACAAATAGAACCTGTCTAGTCTCAAAATAGAGAAAATTATGAAGGAAGTAGATATATTTGTCATCATTTCATTGCTGCCTTAGTATCAAAATTTCTAGAGCTGAGCTACAAGGAAAATGGTTACAAAGGATTAACACTTAGGGGTAATGCTCAGTGCTATGTGCCTGGATTTAACAACATTGACAGAAGTCTGCACAGTCAAATCCTTCTCCATCCTTCTGAAAATGTGCCCTTCGGTGTCAACGTTGCTTGACAAGATATTTTCTGGGACTCAAAAAGGTGAAATTTCTTACAGGGGTGCAAGATTAATGGCTAGAAGAACTGTATTGTCACAGATATCACAAAGTGTTTTTAAAAAGCCAAAGGGGATTTAACAGACATTTCCTGTTAGTGAATAAAGAGACTCAGTAGCTTTTGGAAACACGAGAGGGAAAAAAGACACAAGCTTGTGTTAAATTTTGTTTTACTGCTTCCCTATTTCTCTTGTTCATATTCCACTCTGGAACACTTATTCCTGTATGCGGCTAAAATTAAAACTATTAAAAATGCAAGCAGAATGGTAATGCACACAGGTGCAAGCACATATACACAAAACTCCAACTTAAATTGATTCCTGGGTATACAGCAAATGATACAGTATATACACATTTATTACCATATAGTTTCTAGAAGAGCGACTAAACGTAAATCCTATAACACAGAAAAATAAATATACACCCTGTATTGTACTTGTCCTTGATCAAGCGACATGTTTATACACTAGTTTCTATAACTTAACGCTGTGTAACAGCACTTTAACATCGCAAAAGAAGTTACCTATTAAGAAACTATCTAACCATATTGCTCTTCAGTACACTTATGTAGACAATTAAGACTTGTAGTAAACTTCAGTAAATTGCAGCTTTTGTTAGCCCACAAATGACTATAAAACTTTTCCCTTCAAGTAGATTCTTGGAAGTTTTGAAAGGTGCTGCCTTCATTCAGTCTATCAAGGTGCAGTTTACAGTTATATATTTCATGTACAAAATTTTGTAGGAGTAGTGGGAAGGATTTTTTGCTGTGAGATAAGATCATGTTTAACCTTGTGTTGTTATTCCAAGGAGGTCATATTCGTTTCTTGAAAAATGAAGACACTGACAAGCAGCTAAAACACTGATTACAAATTCTGTGGCTGAAAGAAATGCTCCCAGAAGGTTTAGAAATCACCAAGTTTTCCTTTTCCCCCTCTTTGTTAAAATAAATCTCAGGGCTTGTTTACAAAGTGCAGAAACATTCATTCAATGAAATGACATTAAAGTGAAGTTACAATGGCACCATCCCGTTTACCAGCTGCACCTTCATTTCTTGAAGGCTGCTCATGATCTTCTTCTGGTGACCGACAAGAGTCACTCCGAGCCGTCTCAAATCCCTGCATGAAGAAAGCACACATTGGATGTATGTATTGATTCAGTTTGTAGCACACCTCAATATTTCACGCTGGCAAAGAGGCAAACATTTCACAGAAACTAATTTGATTTAGACATACAGGGTCCAATTTTCAAAGGCAGGCTCCAAAAATGTACCTCAGATATCTTTTTGTCATCCAGGAACTATTGACAAGGAGGAGTGATACTATATTTATTTGCCCCTTTTTAGACATCGTTATGTTGGTGGCGCAGAGTGGTAAAAAAAAAAACAAATCTGCACATGCTTACCAATGGATATGCATATTAAAGGGTACAATTTCATTGAACAGTTTTGAAAATATGGATCTACAATATGAACATGCCCATTTTTTTTGCTAAGAGGAGTTAGCATAAAAATATATTTTTTAAATTACAGCTAAGCAATTGAAGACTAAACTCTTCAAATGACTCAGTCAGTACAATCATTTTATACAACAGATATCTTTAGGAGAACTTATTCACCACTACATTGCTTTTATAAAACTTCCAAATATTTTATTTTTTACGTGGAACCCAAATGCCAGAACCTTATTTCTTTGCCAAATAACGTCTAGGTTCTACTGGCACTTAGAGCATTCTGAAGATTATACACTATCAGAAAGTCTTTTCAACCAAGGTACTTCCATTCTGTTTCTTCTCAATAAGCTTAGTATCCAAAAGAAAGTGACAAATGTTTAGATTTCAAAACTAACAACATGTTGTGGAGCTCAAGGCCAGTGCCCATGTTTTTAAAATGTTATTTCTTAGGATATTTAGGAATCCTATCCCCTTAAGGTATGTATTTGGCAAATATAATGATTTGTGTATGTTTGGCAAGTGATAACACTAATTATAAGAAAAATAACTGTGAACAATTCAACATTTTTAAACAAAGTTGTCATGTTAGATTTCTTAGATAAATACGTTATAGAATGTTATGCTAAAAGTAGAATATTTTTGCATTTAGTAAATGTATTAATTTCAGATTGTCTGAGTTTATGAAAATGGATGCAATGACATAGACTCATTATATATAAAATTGAATAATTTTGGAAACTGAAAGACATCTTAATTATCAGATGATAGAATTGAAAGAAATGGGCATGTAAGCTCCATATGCATTAGTGTTGGGAATAATTGTTTATTTAAATAATATGTTGAGTTTCTTTTTCTCTTTATGCTTTGATTTCTTATGAGAGATTTAGCAAATGGCAGGCAGCTAAAGAAGAAATAGTGCATGCTTAGGCAGAAACAGATTTCTTAGGATGTAACTATTAAACATTAAACTGAGAGATTATCAAAGCTACAAGACAACAGAATACAATATTAAAATAATAGTAAAAATGGTAGGCATGGAAAACAGGTATCAGTAAAACTTAAAACACCAGTAAAAATTCGCTTTGTTACAAAATCACTATTGTTGGCTATGAAACAGAATACACAATTGCTACAGACTAACATAGGAATAAAGGAGGTTTTAGTTTATTCTTATTTCTTTTAAAGTTAGCTAGAGTTCTCAGCCTTGCCCCAGTTAACATTAGGCTGAACAGTTCTTTGGTGGGTGCAATCTTATGCATTGCAGACTATCCAGCAGCACCCCTTATCTCTCCCCACTAAATACCAGAATGGCTGCACCACCTCTGGCCTTTTGTTGTGATAAGACAAACTGTCTCCAGACATTGCCATCTGTCTTCTAAGTGGCAAAAATCTCCCCTGGTTGAGAACCACTGCATCAAATATAAAAATAATAGGTCATAATTAAGACGTCTTATTTTTATATGTTTGAAAAATATATACCTCTATGAAATAAATTTTTGCTAATCTCCTTTTATGGATGAGGAAACAGTCTTAAAGAATTTAAATTAGTTGGCTAGATAGCACAGCCAGTGGGTAGCAGAGGTAGGACTAACATTAGGAACCTAACGCCAAAGTTCATCCTCTTTGAATTTCTCATTACTCTCAGGTGTGATTTTGAGAGGAGTACTTCAAATTACATGCAATTACTCATTCATCTGTAAATTGAGAACTCTGTAGATATAACATCAAATAACCAAAATTCTAAAAGAGAGAAAATAGTAAATGAAGGAAACTGAACACATATTTCTTTGTCTGAGACTGTGGTAACCCAATCTATACTTCATGAACATTTCAATTATGAGCTAAATAATATTCTCATGTTTCCACATGTAACTGATGAATCATAAAGATTTTTGTAAATCAGGGTATTGATAGGTGCCTACTTAGCATACTTTGGACGTACGTTAGGAAAAAAGAAACTAATATTTCTTAACATAAAACAATAAACTCTACTGTACAGTTTAAATAACTAGTATTTGAAATTTGGTTCTATAATCAAACATGTTTTATCATATGCTTTATATACCCCAGGTTGAAAGGACCAATGTAATATATACTTAAAGTGCACAATTCAGATGGCTAATCCAATTATTAACATTATAATTTGGAAAATAACCATTATAGTTTGTTCTGAAAAACCTGAAAGAAAAGGAATTTATAGGTTTTTCCCACTGAAAAGGCATGAACTTTATATATAAAATACCAAAACCTTAATTTGCAGTATTTAAATGTATGTATGTAGATTTGTACATGTGTGTGTTTTTCATATTCCAACTCATGGTCATTTTGTCTAACTGATATCAAATCACTGGTTTGACTTATTTTTATTTCCACTGTTTTAACTTATTTTTATATTATGGGTAAATATAACTTCATTCTCTGAAAATAACACAAGAAACATTCTGAGTCAGTACTTTGAATGATATTTGTGATGCTTTTTGTAATGATATTGCAAATGGGAATTCAAATGGTATTAGAAAAATATTTCCAGGAGAGGTTAAATAACTTTATTTCTATATTGTTAAATGCATTATTTTCTTTTAAGTAGTATTGTCTCACACTTTTGCAATTTCTAACAATATCCATTTTACTCCTCAAAGAACATATTAAATTATCAATTTAGCAGTGACAATGTGAGATACATTTGATAATAATTAAAGTATTTTACAATTATTGATAAATGTGATGCTCTATTTCTAATAATTTTAAAAATGATTTAGAAACCATGCATATAAACTATTTTACTCATTTCATTTATATATAGAAAATTTTATAGCTGGGCAAATATTTAAGTATGTCACCTTTACAAAAATTACCTTATTTTATCATGACCAGGTGGAATCTTAAGTAATACCCAAAGACAATTCTAATGATGAAAACTGTATTTCAGCATAGGCTTATAAATTTAAACATGATGGGAATAGTGTTGTTACATTAAAAATACTTTGGGTTTTGTCAGCAAAGTATGATTAGTTTTATAAAAGCTGCCAATATAAATAGTTGCCATTCCATTTTTTCAAATATTATTCCATAATATTAAACAAAGAAAAATCTTAATATTCTGATACTAAAATGGCAAAATAAAAAATAGAGAATAATGAGAGATGTCTAGTTAATGTTGGAGCAACTTTTGATTATTCAGGATTTAATTTACCCATTGTGGATGAGTCATTCTTCTCCCTTCTGCTTTACACACTTTTTAGCCATTTCACTGGTATTTAGAAACACCAACATTGGCTGGATAGGAGAAGGGAGAAGAGAGCTTAATGAGTACTCACTAAATTTCAATGTTGGTTATTTGTCATTCAGTTGTATCTTTGGAATTTGTTGGCTTGGTCATGATCTTCAATGGATGACACATTGTGAGGCTTAGACTAAAAGTTTTATCTTAATTATATAGAACAAATAGGATAGTCCGTATTCATATGTGTACTTTAATTGTATAAAATTAGCATAATGACTATTGAAAAGTTAAGAACTTTATTTGAATTAGTGTGCACAAATTTTGGCTCAGCATTTGAGAAACTTTCATTTTAGTAGTTTACACACAATTGGTATAATATTTGAATTCATTGGGTTGCACTCATTTTCTGAATAATCAGTGTTATAATACAAGTCTGACAAGAACTTTAAAAAGCAACTGTAGGCTCCATCTCCAGTAGGTGGCGTGCAGGAGGCAGCTGATCAATGAGTCTCTCGCATCATTGATGTTTCTATCTCTCTCCCTCTCCCTTCCTCTCTGAAATTAATAAAAATATATTTTAAAAAGCAACAGGAAAAAACTGCAATACTATCCTCAATTCATATTTGGATTCAATTTGCAACTCACCTGAAGCTCTCAGTTCCCCGTCAACAATACCTCAGTGCATTTGCACACCACAGTACAGACTGTTCATTACTTCCATAACAATGAGTTCTTTACACAGAATAGCAAGGTTTAGGCACAGAGAACAGCAACAGCAATGTCTAGGGTTGAAAGCCTCTTCTGGTGAACATGTTTTTACTCTAAGATCTCAAAGCTTTTTATTTCCTTTCCACATTAAGCCATATTTACATGTGTTGGCAAAAAAATAATAATCAAATAAAAGTAAACCTTTATGAATAATTTTTAACCTAAGTAAGTGGTTGTAAAACACTAATCATTTACCTTCTTTTTCTAAACCCACTATGAGACCAAATTTGATGGCACAAATTATTATACATATTTTTCTAATTTAGGTATATGACAATTTGATATTTTATTTTATATCAATGATTTCAACATTTTTATAAGCATTTATTATAGGTATGAATGCATTCTTTAAGATCTCAGTTTCTATTCTGGCAATAACATTGTTTATAATATTTTATTATAATACTATACATGATTCATGAAATTAATATTTAGATATGGGTAAAGACCATGTGTAAAAAACCATTATCAAAGTGTTTTAAAAGCTTGTTTTGGTTTTAGCTGGTATCCCAGTTTCTTTGCCATAAGTCTTTAATAATGCTACTTCAAATAGCATTACAAATATATATATGAAGGACAAGCAAAATTCACAGAGGATACATATTTTTCTTTTACTTTATATTTTTGACTAAAGAAGTAACTGACTACTCACTATTTTGTGAGTTAGTTACCATATTATTCGATAAATATATTCTTATCAAATAGGAAAAATGTGGTCAAAACACAATAAACAAGAGGACATATAGTTAGAGGTGCTGGACTCTCCAAGAAATGAGCTTCACTGGAGTTAGTTAAGCTTTGCTGGCCCAGGTCCTAGTAAGGAATGTGCTCAGGATGTGTTTATTTGGGCTCCCGGAATGTGAAGCAATTGACATATGGAGGGCAACGTTCCCTGAACAGAGAGATGTCCATATGAATCCTAATTTCACCTTACTCTTCTGGTCAGAGTAAATTAATTAAAAGACAAAAATATCTGATGGAGACACTATAGCAAGAGGCAAGAAGCAACCAAAGTAACAGAGATATAGAAAAAATTGACCAGACAAAAATTACTGGAGAATACAAATGAAGTGGCGAACCATTATAAGATAGAAGAAGGTATTAGGGCTTGAAAGAAACATATAAATGAAGAGAGTTTGAAGATAGGAAAGAAAAGAGGAAAGAATTAAAAGAAATAAGATAATATCAAATTATAATGCTAAAATATTAAACATAATTATAGTATTTTGGGGTCCCAATGAGACAAAGTAAAATAGGTTGGTAGTGCAAAACCATTATTTGTGGTTGTAACTTTCTGTGAAGGGAAAAACTAAAAGGTAGTAGAATGATATATATGTATACATGTGCTTTTTAAATAAAAAGGAGACATTGTTTAATGTAAATACTTTTATTATATATTTACAAGTAATCTGACATTGGGTAGAAGAAATACCTACAGTATCATTTTAATATAAAATGACAAATGACTTTAAATTAAAATGACCATTTTTACTGAAAAATTAAATAGCAATCATGTAAAAATAGTTTTAAATTATCAGTAAACTTTTCTGTTCACTATTTTAAATATAGCACAAATGAACTCTTTGAGTGTCAAAAAAAAATGGGCCAAGAAAATGTGTCTTCAAATAAATATGATTTGATGGTGATAGTGAGAATGAGATTCAGTAAATTATGGAAGCAAGCTGAGTGGTTATTTTAGGTCCTTTCGGTTATAGGTATAATGGGGGAGAAATGTGGAGAACGTGTGATCTTAACTGGTGATAAATGACAGTACCCTGTTACCTTTTTTTGTGGCTGTGCAGTGGATTCAATGAATCAAAATGCCAGAATAATACAAATGGTGAACGAGAACTGCTCAGTTCTCATGTTATATGAAGTGATGGGATATGGACCATGGCTTACTGCTTTAGAATGTTCTACCATGTTCTAATCCTTATAACAATATTTTAACCTTTGAATTGGTAGGTACTTGAAGCAATTTATCATTATATTCACAGGTTAAAACATTATTCATGTTTATGTAATCTAGATGGAACCACCATAATGACAAATAACTTTCACAAATAACAAATATTAGGCTGAAATAATTACACATACAGAATACATAATAAAATACAAACCACTTACAACCTTAAAGGATTTATTATTTAACTCTAGTGATTTTTATTCAATAAGATTTGAGAAATTTCACCTTAAACGTGCAAACAGAAGAGGGCACAATTGGTTCCACTGAGATTGCACCAAATAGCAAATCAGAGGCAGGATCTAATATATTCTTGGATGGCAAGAATACAAGGTGCACCGCTTAGAGATTAAATGAGATCCCTGCCTGGGAAGCTGTGTTTAAGCTGCTGTTTCCTGGGTGTTCATCATAGCTGAAATTTAAGGATGTTTTTCTCTTATGTAGGACTAGTCATACCAATTGTGCTTACATTTGTTTTGTATTTACATTTATATAACACAGGGACCAGTATAAAAACTTTGTCAAGAAAACATCTTTTCCACAACATGAATTACCATTATTTTGCCAAAAAGCTGTTTTTCCAATTATTCAAATATCCCAATGCTATTTGTTTAAAGCACAGAAGCAAAGAAACCGGACAAAAGTAGCATTAACCATGCAATTGTTAACAATACAGGCAAAATGAAGAGGCTTCTTTGAAAGCTGCCACACATGGACAAAAGTTAATTGGTTTGCCTTGACCTCATCCAGACAGGTTTCTGAACAAATTTTCTCGCCCCAGCAATTATGTAAAAATGATCAGAAAAATTACTCACTCCAAGGTCACCTGAGCCACAGCGTCCATTGAACTGTATCCATTTTCCATGAAAATCTCTGTGTACCGGCCCATTTTGATTGCTTCTAGCCATTCACCTACTGATCTGTAGGCCCCAGATCCCAGGGAGCCATGCTCTGCCAATAAAGTAGATACTCTAAAACACATAAAACATAAATATAAAAAGTAATATTTTAATCTTTACAACAAATTATATTATAATGTTAGCTCATAGTCAGTGGATCTTTGGGTCTGTATGTATACTGATATGGAAAAGTATGTAAATGCAAAACCAGAAAAAAATAATATTTTGAAATACAGAACACAACATCAGATGTTTATTCAAATGATTTTCTATCCAGAGTCTATGAGGAATTATAATGACTTAATAAGTTAATTTTTTTAATATAAAACATTAGCTAAAATTTTTATGTAATGATTTAGATGTATTTATTTTATATTATTGTCTTGTTTATAAAAATAATATAAAAATTACTACCAAATAGATATGCAGGATAATTTGGGGAAAGCCAAATACTTGTTGACCTTGCTAGAGAAACTTGTGCTCACTTAATTTCTTAGGGAGTCTAGAACTTATTGTTGATCTCATTCTTTCACGTAGGGGCACTTGTTAATTCACCTAGGAGTAGTGGAACCTGGAAAACAAAATGTAACTCCAAACACATAAGAAAACTAAATAGGACCAATAAAACCATGGGCTGTTTTTCATTACACTAAATGCATACTCTTAAAAAAACAAATTCATACTCTTTGGCTAAAAATAACATGACTGTTATGATGATAATCATTTTTGGACATGTATCTTAAGGAAATAATTGGATGAAAGGGCAAAGAGTATATGTACAATTTTTTTTCTTCTACTGAGAGTAAACAAAAACAATTTAAATGTCCATTAATGGGTATTTATTTAATTAAATTTCAACCGTAAGATATAGGCTATCTTTCTTTCTACTCATGTTCTCTGCACTTTCTCATTTCTCATTTACACTTCAAACTACCCCAGTGTAGTTTCTTACAAACCAATTCTATAAAAATTGCTCTGGTTAAGCTGAGCAATGACCTCTATGTTGCCAAAGTCAGAACATTTCCCAACCTGTAAGATGACTGACCTCTCAGAAACATCCAACATTACCACTACTATCTCCCTCTCAAACCTTTTTTGAATCACTATTCTCTCTTTTGTGGCTACCATGACCTTGAACATTCCTGGTTTCTTCTTACTCTCCTTTGCCTATTATTCCTTATTATTATTATTTTTTTTACCTTAAAATTTGGTGGGAACTAGGACTTGGCCCTTTATATTTTCTGCTCAGGCTGTAACCCCAGTCTACTTAGACAATTTTACCCGATTTCTTGCTTCAAATAGCATCTATCATTAGCCAATTTTTATCTCCTGGCTAGGTTCCTCATATATGTATATGCCTACATCCTGCTTCCACATTTCTAATAGAAATATCACTCCAATATTTCTAAAACCATGGTCATCGTTTTTACATCCATTTCCTCCTGAAGTGCTTCCAGTATAGTATCTGATACAATAGTTCACTCCTTCCTTATCTTCAAATCCCTCCCAATCTATCATTGTGCATACTATCCATTCTATCTCCCTATATTGCACATCTGACCACTTTTTTCTATCTCATTTGTCACCACCTTAGTTCAAGACATCATCATGTCTTACCTACACAACTACTCTAGCCTCTTGTTATCCCCATAAATTGTATTTTCACTCTCCATTCCAACACCAAAGTTGTTTTTTAATGTTTTTATTTTGTTTAGTATATCCCTTCCATAATTGTGTATTGCTCAATGCTGTATACTCAGCACCTAGCCCACAGCATGACACAGTAGCTATTTGTTGCATGGGTAAATGGGAATCTTGTAGTGATTTGTAGCCATTAAGCATTAGGATCAAAGACTCATGGAAGATGAAATACAGGTGGAAACAGCTGGAGAGTAGGATCTTGAAGTTGAGATTGTGGAAGAGGTGCAATTTTTGTTAATAGCAAAGTTTAGAATGTGACTATGACAAGAAGATTCCAAGGTATTTTAGAGACCAAAATCACTAAAGGAGAAAATTCCAAGGTATTGAGAGATATTCAAACATCATCTACATGGTTACTGAAATCACCAAGTTTTGTGATAGGGATAGAGATATAGAGAAAGTGAATGAGTCAGGAACTAACACCTTCTGAAGTTGGGATTTGTAGATGGCTAGTAAGTGGTATAGTCTAAGCCAAATCTGTTTAAATGAAACCTAGCAAGCTGATCCTACATACTGCACACACGAAACTACAAAAATTCTTTGTAGATTTTTAAACTGCTCTCAAGCTGTAATGATGATGCTGATATAAATTAACACATTTTAGAACATAAAAATGTCCCTTTTGATTTCCTTTCTTTATGTCCATTTGTGACAGCTTAGCATAATTCAAACAAGTAGATGAGAGAAATATTTAATATTTTATATGGCAACAAACAGTTTGAAAGCAGATATTTCAGGAACAACATAAGGAATGATTGCTAAGAAGATGCATTCTCCAGTTGCTGCCACAGAAAGTTAATGATCCCTGAACAGAGTTTGAAGATTCATTCTTCATTTGTATTTAAAAATGAATTTTTGCCTAGTAAACAAATGTTATGTCAGAATCATAAAACTTATGTAACTTTATCAACAAATTATTTCTCATTTAGTTCATGTTAATACACAGCCAATTCAGTTCCTGGCGTGACACTTTTTTCTTGTAAAAATATACAATTACCTCAAATACAGTGAAAATAACAATCTGGCAAATTTTATAGTAAAGAATCAAACTGATTTATTTTTTGAGAGAATAATTCTATAACTTCTCAGGTTAAAGAATAATGTATACTTTATAAAAATGCAACATTGCTTAAATGCATATATATATATATATATATATATATATATATATATATACTTATTTGCTCATATAAAATGTATATATATATACTTATTTGCTCATATACTTATTTGCTCATATACTTATTTGCTCATATAAAATGTATATATATACTTATTTGCTCATATACTTATTTGTGTATATATATATATATGTATATATATATATGTATGTGTATATATATATATATATATATATATATATATATATATACTTATTTGCTCATATAAAATCTTTCCACAAGCCCAACCAGTGTTGCTCAGTGTTTGAGCATCAACCTATGAGTGAGGAGGTCATGCACTTCAATTCCAGGTCAGGGCACATGCCTGGGTTGTGGGTTTGATCCCCAGTAGGGGGTGAGTAGGAGGCAGCCAATTGATGAGTCTCCCTTATCATTGATGTTTTTACCTTTTCTTTCCTCTTTAAAAATCAATGAAAAAAAATATAAATAAAATCTTTCCACAAAATTTCTCATATTTGATTAGCCACATGTCTGTGTTCAACTAGATAAGAGTAAAGGGTCCCTAAAAGCATTGTCAATATTCATAAAATATACAGACAATAAAACCAATTATAAAAACATGAAAAGTAATTATTGGTAGATATCTTCAGTGTAAAATAGATCAGTGCTTATTTGGTTTTTCCTTATGGTCTCATAATTTTACCTTTTCCCCATCCACACCTATGTGGGGTCCAATACACATGGAAATACATGCATTTGAGTGTTCTGGTTTTTAAAAAAATACTACCTAAACTTGGCTACAGTTAGCATTTTCTGATATGGGTATGTTACACTATTAGATTAGGTATAGGTGCTTTTAAGTATAATCATTTATATTTTATTCATTGTAAGAGAGTAACTTTATGCAAAAATGATAGTCAAATAAAATAGTATCATGCAGATTTAGAGGTTAATTTATGTCCATAAGTGATTTAAAATTTGTGGCATCAATCTGAATTAGCTAAATTCAGGACAATCTCTCAGGTCTGGCCTGTACCTGCTCGATGCATTAACCAGCGTCTTCAAGCTACTTGGGTTACGTATCAGCTTGTCCAGCATGTTCACTATTTCTTCAAACTTGGGCCTGCTATTTCGGTCTTTCTGCCAGCAATCCAGCATTAACTGGTAGAGGGCGGCAGGACAGTCCATGGGGCTTGGCAGACGGTAGCCTTCCTCCACTGCCTTAATCACCTGCGTAAAGCAAAGCAGAACCAGTGGCAACACCACCGATTTAGTAGAGAAATTTCCCACAATTTAACTTTCATCCTTTCTTATGCTCAACTCTTGCAATAACAACCAGGTTCACTATCTCTAAAATCCCCAATTACTTCCATTTGCTGTGCAATAAAACAACAAAATAAAGAAATATATATACTTTCACAGTATAAAAATATAGGCTTTCTTCACATATTATAAGTAAAATAAATGGCAATCATTTTTACCTAAGAACTTGATGAAGGCGATTTGTAAATTTAATTGGCAAAAATAAACAGTTCATGTTTTATTTATCCTTGATTCTAGAATCAAATAGAGATTAAATCTTTTTGTGATTTCTCTGAAAAGTTAATGTCTTTTTAATGAAAATGTATGAGCAGAACCACATTTTTTAAAGTAATGAAACTGCAATTTTATTTCAAAAGAGAGTTTTGGATGGGAAATGATGGATAAGTCAAAGGCTAGATTAGTATAATGATCTCATGTATCATTTAGTAATGTCTAGGTCTTGCTGTTTATTATCATCTGCTGATTTCTGTCAGGAATTTAGAATAATTGTCTAGTAGCAGAAGCATTACAAATATCACTGATTTTAAATGAAAACCACACATATGAATATCAGTCTAATTCTAAGACTGCTTTATCAAAAACACTTATAATGTCTATGCCCTAGCTGGTTTGGCTCAGTGGATAGAGCGTCGGCCTGTGGACCAAAGGGTCCCAGGTTCGATTCCAGTCAAGGGCACATGCCCAGGGTTGTGGGCTCGATCCCCAATAGGGGGCGTGCAAGATGCAGCCAATCAATGATTCTCTCTCATCATTGATGCTTCTATCTCTCTCTTCCTCTCCCTTCCTCTCTGAAATCAATAAAAATATATTAAAAACAAAACAAAACACTTATAATGTCTAACTCCAGAAAATATGTATTTATGCTACTGAATATAATAATATAGGTCTTATTCAATTATTAAAAATCAAAAGTTTGTGATACTAAAATCCAGTAAAAATGAATATACTTCTTAAAATCCTATTACAAATATTTCCTTAACATGAAAATTAACTTTTTTTCATAAAGATTTTTGATTGATCTGACAAGTGGGGAAAAAAACACATAATGATTAGGATAGAAAATTTACAAAGATAATTTGAGTGCTTAGGAAGAAGCCAATCTCTTTATAATAAAGGAAATGTCATTTGAACAAGATCAATGAGATGTAAAGAGGATTAAAAGCAGATTTAAGGACTTTATGACAAAGAGATTGAGGGGAGATAAAAGTATTTGTGATAAAACAAGTTCAGGCCCATCACATGGATGGTTGCTGCTGTTAACTTTAGGCAAGTACATAAATGGAGTAATGAATGTTGACAGGTGTAATCTGTACTTGTTCTATTTGATGTTTATTTGTGAATGGGGAACATTCATATGGCAATATGCAGAAATCTGGCACAGGAGACATTCGGGCTGTTAGTATAAACTATCTATAGGGTCATTAGCATCTGGTCCCAGCCTAAAGTCAGGTGTAGTTTATATCATCCTGGGAAAGGCATAAAATAAAGGCTTCTGAGAAGCACCAATAGTTAAGTTAAGGAAGTCGAGAACTCTGAAAATAAATGTTTAAATAAATATTGAATAATTATTAGCACACTACAAATGGTCCTCCGCTTACATTGGGGTTAGGTCCCAATAAACCTGTTGTAAATTGAAAATATAGTAAGTAAAAAATGCATTTAATAAACCTAACTCAGGGAACATCATAACTTAGCCTAGCCTACGTTAAACTTGCGTAGAACATTTACATCAGCCTACAGTTGGGCAAAATCATCTAACGCAAAACCCATTTTATAATAAAGTGTTGAATATCTCCTGTAATTTATTATGGGTATTGCTTTTGCACCATCATAAAGTTGGAAACTTGTTAAGTCAAACCATAAGTCAGGGACTCGCTGTACCTGAGAGTCACCTACCACCTTAGTTAACAACTCAAAACAACATAAAAAACTAAAAGGCGATCCTATGAAGGGGTGCCTCCACGGAGCTGAGCCCCTGGAGTGGCTGCTGAAAGTGCCCACAATCCAGGACTTTGGAGGCCCAGAGCCGAGATCTGAGGTGCCAAGGCCACCCTCTGTGTCAGGGCCCTGATGGGAGACAGATCAAAAGAGTTGGTATTTGAACTGAGGTCTAAAGAATGCGCTTATTGGATTGTGTGGGAAAGAAGAGGAGATGGACTTGAACTTTTGGGAGGGACTTGAAAGCCATGATCCTGACTGAGGATTGCCTATGACCTGCCTGCCCATGATTGTTGGTGTCTCCTGACTGTCCATGAGTAGTGATCCCACTTCTAGGAATATATCCCAAGAAATCAGAAACACCAATCAGAAAGGATATATGCACCCCTATGATGATAGCAGCACAATTTACCATAGCTAAGATTTGAAAACAGCCTAAGTGCCCATCCACAGATGAGTAGATTAAAAAACTGTGGTACATCTACACAATGGAATACTATGCTGCTGTAAAAAGGAAGGAACTCCTACCTTTTGCAACAGCATGGATGGACCTGGAGAGCATTATGCTAAGCGAAATAAGCCAGTCAAAGAAAGATAAATATCACATGATCTCACTCATTTATGGAATTTAATGAACAACATAAACTGAAGAACAAATATAGATTCAGAGATACAGAAGCATTGAACAGACTGCCTAACCTATGAGGGAAGATGGGGGTGGGGGTGGGCGGTGGCTAGAGATCAACCAAAGAACTTGTATGCATGCATATAAGCATAACCTATTGATACAGACAGT
Organism: Cnephaeus nilssonii; assembly: GCF_951640355.1. Classification (NCBI taxonomy): domain Eukaryota; kingdom Metazoa; phylum Chordata; class Mammalia; order Chiroptera; family Vespertilionidae; genus Cnephaeus; species Cnephaeus nilssonii. The sequence continues at coordinate 78,180,706 of NC_137072.1, read as the reverse complement.
AGGGGGCTGAGGGTATGTGCTGGGGGTTGGGAACAGCCAGGGAGAGGTCAAGGGGGAAAAAGGAGACATATATAATACTTTAAACAATAAATAATTTAAATAAAAAAAATACAACTAAAAGGCAAACTACAATAGAAAATGCTACAAAAACTGTAACATGATTAAACTTTTGCACTCGGATGTCGAGTGTGACTCGACACGGTTAGCATCGGTAGCAGCTCTTTTTATACTCTTTGAATGTATCAATAACTTGAAATATAAAAAAATCCAAATAAATAAGTTTGTATGAAAAGAAACTCCAGTCTTTTATTCTACTGCCGTGCTTTGTAAAATCTGGGGTATTTAAAAAATTAAATCCCGAGTAGAATAAAGGAATCGAGAAAAAAGCAAGCGAGTGCAAAGGGTTAACATATCTAGTGTATTTAAAGCTCAGACATATCTACAATAATAAAAGTGTGATATGCGCCGAAACCGGTTTGGCTCAGTGGATAGAGCGTCGGCCTGCGGACTCAAGGGTCCCAGGTTCGATTCTGGTCAAAGGCATGTACCTTGGTTGCGGGCACATCCCCAGTAGGGGGTGTGCAGGAGGCAGCTGATCGATGTTTCTCTCTCGTCGATGTTTCTAACTCTCTATACCTCTCTCTTCCTCTCTGTAAAAAAAATCAATAAAATATATATTAAAAAAAGTGTGATATGCTAGTTAGACTGGATATCCTTCCAGACAACCTTCCGGATGAAGCTGGGGCTGTCTGTGTCCTGGGTGCCTGCCAGCGGCCGGAGGGAAACCCAGGTCCCAGGTGCCAGAGGGAAGCCAGTGCTGGCAGCTGGGGGAAGGAAGGCCTATTCTTGCATGAATTTTGTGCATATCCAGCCTCTAGTTGAAAAATAAAATAATAATATAGATAAATGAGAAATAGCTACTAGCCAAAAACTTATAAAAGAAAAATTAAAAAATTTAAATAAATTTGGGTAAAATGTTATTCTCACTGGTGATATTAAATAAATGAGTAGCAAAAGAATAAAAAGGTACCATTTGCACTCACATATAGTTCATTTACTTATGCATTTGCTTATAAGACTCCCATTGCTGATGACAGTAGTTATTTTCTTTAATAACATATATGTACCAAAATTAAATGTCTTGATATAATTTATATCATGAAATATTTCACCATGCAATAAAACAGTGACTCTTATGTACTTTAAACCTAATTTATTTTATAATATGCTTTCTCCCAAAGCTGCTATCAATTAAATCTATTTTGTTCTTTACCATCTATTTTTTAATATATTTTTGCTTCACTGAGCAGCTAATCTTTATGTGGAATTAATAAATTAAATTAATTCCTTAGTTTTAAAAGAAAATAATGTTATTTGATCTGAGGTTATTTCCAGAATACATTGCTTAATCAGCTTTATTTTCATGTAAATGTATATATAGGAATATAATACCATGACTCCTAAATTAACTTAAAACTTGGCCCAGATAGTTAGGTCATTGAATTTAATTCTAAATTTATCTTTAGAATTTATGTTTAAAATAGATTTAGAACTGTAACTTTAGATTTATTGTTATATATTTGGAAATTTATTGTTTTTCATTTTTACCTATTATTTCCTTAATAGTTTTGGGGATAAATGAATGACACTAGTACTCTGGTGGTTTATGAAATGCTAGAAATCTACCAAGGCACAATTTAGACTTTATTTTACCAAAAATTTTATAATCGATAACTAAATAAGTTATAATCTCAATTGACTTTGTTATTACCATTACATTTGTTCATCTAAGAGGTTGAGATGAACAAAGAAAGAAAATAAAGAATAAAAAAAAAACAACCATAATTTTTATAGACAATCTGGCACCATATCAGAGGTGCTGTATCTGAAATACTGCCATAAGCTCTTCATTTCTGGCATTGACATGCAAATAAATAGTCTAAACACAATTTAAAGAATGCTACCTCTCCTAATACATAAAACTGCAACAGCGGGTGTCCAACATGGCGCTATTCACTTAGTGGCAAGTTGATTCTATTGGGCCTTTTCCATCATGTAAGGGCCAATAGGTGTATCTTTTCAAATATATATATATATATATATATATATATATACACACACACACACACACACACACACACACACACACACCTATTTTGGGTACTGTTTGTTTTTACTGCCCACAGAGCTTCACCCAACATTATAAGGTTGGAATATTTACCTACAAACACAGAATCCTATCTAGCATATTACACAGCAAGGTAACCAACTTCAGAGTGAAGGATACATAAGAGTTATCACATACTCAGTGATGTGCTGTTAGATATTTAACAACTGGCTCTTCCTGATGGAGAAACAGATTTATAACATTTTCTCATTTATCTATCTATCTATCTATCTATCTATCTATCTATCTATCTATCTATCATCTATCTAAAAGCCTAAGCGACCAAACAACCGGTCGACTGGTTGCTATGACGTGCACCTACCACCAGGGGGAAGATGCTCAAAGCAGGAGCTGCCCCCTGGTGGTCAGTGTGCTCCCACAGCCAACCTCCTGCAGCCCCTTCCTCCTCCCCACTCCCTGGCCAACCTTCCGCCATCCCAATCAGCCTAGATCGCTGGCCAGGCTCAGACTCCACCCATGCATGAATTCGGGCCTCTAGTGTGATATAAATACTCCCTTCATATGAGTTGTAAGCTACCAATATAATCTCATGCAGGTAGAAATGTTCTGACTGGGAATCGAACCTTGACCTCCTGTTTCATAGGTCAATGCTCAACCACTAAGCTGTATCTGCTGGTTATTAGAAAGCCTTTTAAAGCAAAGCTGAATCATCAACTTAGAGACAACACTCTGAAACGAGTTGGTGCCATTACTCAAGATGCGGTGGCTTTATTAAACCAGAAACTTCCATACTGTGCACTGTTCCCAGTGACTCTTACCAGGGAACACAGCAAGGGTTCCATGGAACTAACAGTTATGGTTGCCAACAGGGCACTTGGACTACTTATGTCCAGGCACAAGCAAAAGAGAAGGGGAGTTTTCATGCTGGCAAAGGTAATTGATATTGAGCAGTAGGAGGCATTTGATCTGTTCTCACACAGATGGGGCAGGGAGAAATGTGTGAAACCCAGATGATACACTTGGGGCCGTCTTACTATTCCTTTATTACAACTGTGTCCTTAAAATGGTTACCCTGAGAATAAAGGGTTGGTTCAGACTACCAGCTAAGCTACAATGATCTGCCAAGTTGATAGATGAAGGAAATTCAGAATGGATAGTGGGAGGAGGTAGAGGCTTAAGGCCTGGAGAGGTCTTGAGATCAACTAAAGCTACAGGAGCTGCAGTGCAGTCCATAACCTGCCTCTCGTGGGTTTCCCCTCAGGAAGAATCAGCACAATCATGGACCAGATGCTCCTTGAACTTGTGTGGAGACATAAGTCTATGCTGCAGAAGGGTGGAGCGCAGCATCTGAAAATTTGTCTCTCAACTTCACCTGCTAGGATGGTAAATTACCAACAACCCTTAAAACCCATCATCACATTTACACAAGGCCATGCTTGACAAGGTTACTCCCAATCAATTATTGAACATGGCAGTGATAATAAGATAGGTTGGCTTAAGGATTCCCTGGCTGCCTTGCCAACCTCTCTTAGAACCACACCTCAGTCTCAGATGCTTGCACACAATCAATTTCTTTTCATCTCCACTGTACCTGTATCACAATCTGACATCTCTCCCACCTTCCTCTCATCCACTTATGTTTTCCCTTAGAAGCATTTTTTTTTAATTACACTAATGTATACCTAATCCCCTCTTGGCTTCTTGGAGGACCTAGACTAGGCACTGTGATGCAAACTGTACTTATATTATCTACATGCAATCTTACCACATACTGCAAGAGAGGAATTATTACATACATTTCATAGATGAAACACTTGAGATTCCAGAGGTTAAATATTGCCTGTATTTAAGAAGGAGCAGAGTAAGATTCACATTTAAGTCCCTCTGGGATACAAATCTGTAATTTATTTTTCTATCTTGGAGTTGAGTCCCACTATTGGAATTAGAAATAATTACTTCCCCCCGCAAAAAAAATCTTGGGTGAGGTATGGATCCCACTCCATGGAATCAGATTATTTATACCATAAGATAAAAATAATATCCAGGATCAAAAGGAGTTATTTTGAAAGAAAGTGCATTCTTCATCACAGGAGTTGTAAAAAATGTAGGATGGATAACTGAGTGCTAGGAAATGTGTAGGGAGAACTTGAGCTTCAGTAGGTGTTTTGATGAATAAGTTCTATTTAGGTCGTGAGTACTTTTGCTAGGTAGTTAACATCTCACATATGAGTCCTTTTGTTACTATGTGATATGAAGCTCCCCATAAGTGACTAGAGTTTAAGAATATGTTCCTGTAAATAATCTCAGATACCACAGAAATAGTTTCAGATATACCAGTTTCTTCTATAATTTTTTCCTATTGCCAATAGTTATTAAAGATATATTGGGTGTGCTTTTCTTCTTAGTTCATCAATCTTAGATCACTAGAGTTCCAGAGATTAAAGAGATCTTAGAAATCTTTTTATTCAAGCCCATTCCCTTTATAGTCATAGAAACTGTCCAAGCAGTGTAGAATCCAAGATGAATGACTTTCAGTCAATATATTTGTTTGTAGTTGTTGTTGTTGTTATTTTCAAATAGCAAGGTACAGGAATTTTGTACTTTAGCTTGATATTTATGTATCACTTTTTCCAAAGGTGTCAGAATTTTTATGTGGTTACCAGTTCCTAAAATAATTGCTTGCATCCAAGGGCAGCATTATCCTTAGAGGACCAATGTTATCTTAGAAGACCACATTTGGTTGGTCCAACACACTCATTATTATACAGACATTATTACACTGAGGCTAAGAAGTTTAATAATTTTCTCACTGTCAAATCTTGGAAATGTACAGTATTTGGATGAGAACTAAAGTCCTCATACTTTAGCTAATTGTAGCATGCTGTGTGTTACCATAAAATACTATCTTTGCTTTACCATAAACTATTCCAACAATATAAGAAGAATTGCATATATTTATATAAGTATATCTATATCTACACCTATATCTACCTCTTCTGTAGCACTGAAAATTTAAACAAAGAAGAGAAAGAAGAGAGGCATAGCCCATACAAAGTGGTTTGATATTCTTTTGGAGTCAAATATTCTTGCTGCCTTATAGATAAGATCGAAGCCAACAGAAATAGTAATAGAAAACTATCTCCCCCCCCCTCAAAAAAGGCACAAGTAATTCTAACATGAGAAGACTGAAAAACAGATAACTTAATGAGTTATTAAAGCTCTTTGTAATCTATGTGCTTAATATAACCTATTTAGTCATATATTTTACAATAAATATAAGAGAACAAAACTGTCACTGAATATAAAAATGCAATGCAATGAAATCTCTTTTTATTTTGGCTTTTGTTTGAAGTTCTGAAAAATGTTGACATTTAAAATGTTTGTGATCAATAAAGGAGCTTCTACTCACTATAGGATATTATCTTACTTCCCAAGCTTGAATGAGAGTTCATGGTCGGTATTTACCTAAATCATCCTAGCCATTCTGGTTTATTTTTATTATGCATCGCTATGATTTTTCTCTGTGATGACAGAGGCAATCCTAAATCAAAAGAAACTCACTGCAGCATTCCCCTCTGCCTCTGACACAGCCAGAGGTCTTCTTTGATGGATGTAGATGATTCTCCATGTCTGGGTAATGTAACATTTTCATGGTGGCAAAGCCCTTTTTGAATCAGATAGTATCTGGAGTGTAGAGATTATGGAATATATCATTCAAAACTGCCAAATCAGTACTTCTACTTTGTTCTCTGATATTTCCTCCCAAAGAGATATTAAGTAATCACGATTTTCAAATAGAATAGATCTGTCATGTTTCCCGGACACATATTTAGATAGAAATCGAGGCATATCAAACTTAGTGCTATATCTAAAAACTAAATGCCACTACGGATCTGAACTTGTTTAGGAAATACAGAGCACGTATTGGGAACTCTTTCAAAGGCAGGCATTTTAGAAAGATCTGTAACTGTAAAATCATTTTTCTGTAAACCTTATTTAGATGCTCAGAAAACCCAGCCAGAGTCAAAATATTAGTTTTTATTTTTATAACTTCCTGAAACTATTGCATCAGCATTTCCTTGTTGTTGTTGTTGGTTGTTTTTTTTTTTAATTATTTGAAATCAAATTATCTGGAAAAGTATCAAGACTCTCAAATGGCTGAAATCCAGAAAAAAAATATGTCCCAAATCCTTCACACCTCCTTGTTTTTATGTCCTTCTCCATGTAACTTTATATTGTCCATTCACAGTGAACAGTGTAATGTACCATACTCTGATAATGGGATTGGCCAATGGGATTTTAGTAGATATATTTTAGGCTGAGGAGCAAATGGGCTCATTCTTGCCCTTCAGTCACTTGACAAATTAGCTCACATCTAGTCTCGCCTGCGGGTCTTCAGCGGAAGATGAAGGCCCTGTGGAGTGCAAGTATATACCAGCCAACTCCAAGGGACTTGAACAAGCCCAGTTAAAATCAGCAAAAACTTATGAGCATTCACGTAGCATCTTGTTTTACTTTGGTCTATAATTTTATTTGTGAGAGATACAACTAGCTCAGGTATAATTGTCAATAATGTGGGTGACAATGCTACAAATATTATGCAACTAGTTGGGAAGTACAAATAATTCTGAGTGACACAATTGGAATTAAAAATATCAGAATTGGGAGACATTACTAATAAACAAATAAAGGACAAATGTTTTCCTTGAGTGAAAAGACCAAGCTTGCTGGCAGACAGAATAAAATACTTTCATAACAAATAAACAAAACAATGGCATTGAAATGAGCCTTGAAAGAAGATAGAAGCAAAACAACAAAGTACTCTGTAGCTCCAGTTAGCGTTTGGCATTTATCTGGAGAACAGAAAGTAGCAAATAGATCTAATCTTTGTCTAGACTAGATAAATCCAGAATAATTATTAAATATTGATTGAATATGTTATATTCAATTGAAGGGTGATCTAGGATCGCTGGTTGGAAATGAAAGAGAGGACGTAGACATTGATTTAATTGGAGACAGAGTCATGGTTAGGTACACAAAATGTGGAGAACCAGGTTCAGTTTATGGTATAACATTTATTATTATTTTTGACCTTAAGAAAGTCATCTAATCTCTCTAAATCATAGTTCCTTGACTGCAAAACAGGACTAATACAGGCATACCTCTCTGATAGTTTGTTAAATATATACCGAGAGTTCAATGATACTTTTATCATAGTCCTGCCCTTAATATCAGAAAGTTGAGCACAGTAGATACTGTGTTCTCCCAAACTTAGAGAAATAAATGTCAGCAGTTCCTCCTTAAATCAAGTGAGTATAGCACACACAAAAAAAAACCCACCCAAAAAACAAAAAAATGATTGTAGCAATTTTCGATGACTGCAGAAGCAATTTTAGATGTCTTGTATACTTATCAAGAGGCAGGAATCCATCAGCCCAGTTTACTATTGCTGTCAGAATAGAATGCTATGAAATACAGTTGACCTTTGAATGACATGGACTTGAATTGCATAAGTCCACTTACATGCAAATTTTTCTCAATAAGTACTGTCATTGTATATTCTCTTCCTTATGACTTTCTTAATAACATTTTCTTTTTCGTAGCTTATTTTATTACTAGAGGCCTGGTGCACGAAATGTGTGCACGGGGGGGAGGGGCGTGTCCCTCAGCCCAGCCTGCACCCTCTCCAATCTGGGACCCCTTGAGGGATGTCCGACCGCCCATTTAGGCCTGATCCAACCGGGATCGGGCCTAAATGGGTGGTTGGACATCCCTCTCACAATCCAGGACTGCTGGCTCCCAACCGCTCACCTGCCTCTGCCTGATTGCCCTTAACTGCTTCTGCCTGCCAGCCTGATCACCCCTAACCACTCCCCTGCCAGCCTGATTGACGCCTAACTGCTCCCTGGCCGGCCCATTTGCCCATAACTGCCCTCCCCTGCTGGCCCGGGCACCCCTAACTGCCCTCCCCTGCAGGCCTGGTCACCCCCAACTGCCTGCTGGCCTGGTTTCCCCATAACTGTCCTCCCCTGCAGGCTTTGTCCTCCCCAACTGCCCTCCCCTGCAGGCCTGGGTCCCCCACAATTTTCCTCCCCTGCAGGCCTGGTACCCCCAACTGCTCTCCCCTGCAGGCCTGCCCCCCCCCCCAACTGCCCTCCTCTGCAGGCCTGGTCCCCCCCCAACTGCCCTCCTCTGCCAGCCTGGTCACCCCTAACTGCCCACAACTGCCCTCCCTTGCCGGCCATCTTGTTGCGGCCATCTCATGTCCACATGGGGGCAGCCATCTTTGACCACATGGGGGCAGCCATCTTGTGTCTTAGAGTGATGGTCAATTTGCATATCACTTTTTTATTAGATAGGATAAGACTACAGCACATAATACCTATAACATGCAAAATATGTGTTAATTGACTATATTATCAATAAGGATTCCAGTCAACGGTAGGCTGTGAGTTGTTATGTTTTGGAGCAGTCAAAAGTTCTATGCAGATTTTTAACTCTGTGGGGTTTGGCCCCTTAGGCCTGCACTGTTGAAAGGACAACTGTAATCTTTAGGAAAGCTGAAGTGTGACCCTAGCTTCTCGCCTGAGGAAATTTGCAGAAGGCAGGCTGGCTGAGAAAGCCTGCAGTAGTACCCAAAACAGAAAGCACTGGTGGAGAATCCAACATTCATCAGGTTTAGTAGACGTGTGTATGGTGCAGTGAAAGACTGTGCAGTGTGCAGCTGGTGCAAGTGAGAGGAACTAGGAGCTCAGTACATCCTCTCTAAGTACCTGGCAGAGAGGAGGTCCTCATCAAGGGCCTTTGGAAGAGCTCAGATATGAATCTCAACAAAGAACAATGTCTGGGTTACTGCCGAGCAGGAGGCATCAACAGCCCAACATTGGAAAAACATCATCGCCCCTTCCCTTCTACCTCTCTATCTAGGAAGATCCTGAAAAGTCCAGACATGGACTTTGGCAGAGGAGGAGGACAAGCAAAAATCTGAACATTCTTCCTTTACAATCTAGGTACTGAGGGTCACGCTGGAAAACACTTCGAAATGGTATTGACTTTCATTTAGACTGGACTTGAATTTTTATATATGAAAGTGGATTTTAATCACTGGCATAAGACTGTTGCTTCAACAAAATTAGGATTGAAAGATAGTACCTGACTAATAACTTCAGAAGGTGTAAGAGAGGGAGAGTTTATAGAGTACGGATGAAAGAAATAATTACAGGAGAAGAATGTTTTAAAGCATGCTATTGAGGTAAGACTTCAATATACTGGTTTCATAAACAAGTAATAAGATATTAGTTGGTAAAGCACTTAAGGCAGTATATGGCACATAGTAAGGACTCAAAATATGTTAGCTTCTTTTTTAATTGTTATTGTTATTAGACAGAAAATACATCAAATTTAAAGGTGATCCAAAATGGAAAGGGCTGTCTGGAATAGTAACAATGGAAAATTATAAAAGCAAAGACTAAAAAAGCCATGTGTGAGGTATCATGTAATAAGCATTCTGAACTTGAATAGAGGTTTTTTTTTTCATGGTTCCTTTAATGCTAGGACTCTATAATTCTAAGCATGAATTTTTTTCCATGTGGGGAAAGCCTATTTTTCCCCTAAATTATATAGACAATACAACTCTTCCTACATGTTTTAATTTTAAAAATGTAGATTGTTCCTTTTTTATCCTCTAAGAGCATCCAGGATGAAGTCAATATCATTCATCCTTTTGCACTAAAGCATTAGCTGCCTCCATCAAATGCAAATCATAAAACCTTGCCTGTCAGTACTCATTCTTTGATGGCTCTTTCTTTATCTTTGAAAATGATACTGACATTAAATGAGTGGAATAGCACCACAATACAGCTAAAACTGTCTGGCAAGGGACTGAGCTTTTATATAATAGTGACTTACTTTCCTTTGTGCTAACTCATTTTGAGCTTCTGCATAAAGGATAGTTTAACAACAAAGTAGATCAGAGGGTAAGCAAAGTATTTCTTTTTTTTAAGCAACTGTCATGTTCAGAAATGAAAACTATTATAAGTCTCCTGACACAGAGAGCTAAGCATTTCATCTCAAACTTGAGTGGGCATAGCTCCATACTTACATCTTGGTTGGTCATCTCCCAATAGGGTCTCTCTCCATAAGACACAACCTCCCACATCACGATTCCATAGCTCCAGACATCACTAGCAGAGGTAAACTTTCTGAAAGCTATAGCTTCCGGGGCAGTCCATCTTATTGGGATTTTGCCTCCCTGCAATTAAAAAAGAATTTTTAAAAAATCCTCACAGACTTCAAATGTACCTAGGGATATTGCTGCTTCACTGAAAAGATCTAGAAAGAGATGTAGCATTTTTAAGTGAATCTGTTTGACATCATGCAGTCTCTTTGCACATATCGGTCCATAAGCACTTGTAGACTGCTAATTGGCTGTCTGGAAGGTTTCTGGTTTAAATTCTGTTTGACTACTAGAACACACAGGACCCACATCTCAATTACAGTATCAGAATGGCAGCTCTCAGTGGGGAAAGGAAGCAGTCAAGCAAATCAATAAGGTAACTTTCATGATTTTCAAGCTGAGTAAAGGACTCAGATTCCCGGGTGCTTTTTATCTTCTTTAATATGAGAACTGTAAGTGGAACATCTCAGTTGCTGAATGCAAGACAGAGAAGTTTAACAGCTAATAAGACAAGCATGAAAATCAGGTATATTAAAAGCTTAGTTATACTTTTTCCTAATATCATGCAATTTCTTTTAGACTTGATTTCTTTCATTTTCTTTCATTGGCATATTTTTATTTGTTTGGATAGGCTTTTTCATTTTAACCTAAGGAATAGGTGTTTTTTTTTTAATTTAATTCAACCATTTTAAAATTTATTAAAATTAGATGATGGGGAAAAACTTACAACATTAATATACATTGGATTCTTTTAACATGGCAAAAAAATGCTTTGGCAGGTTTTCTCTTAGTTCACAAAATAAACATTTAACCTGCCCCTTTAAGGGTGAACATTTTTCCTCATAATTTTTAAAAGCAGGCAACCCCAAACAATCAAACATTTTATTTATAAGCAAAAGTCAATCAATCAATCAATCAATAAATAAATAAATATAGTGGGTTGAGAGAGAGAGGTTTTGAATATTTTCTCATAAAATGACTAGCATATGCCTTCCCATTTTGCAAGAAGGGAATAATGTATTTCAAATACCAGAAAAATGTAACTTAAACTGCTCTTTATGAACCAAAGTTTCAAGACATATGAGAAAATAATAATATTATGTAATGCTTGAAACTGCTGAGTTGCAGTTAATTTGAATTATTCAAAATAAGTTTGAATTATTTGCTCCTTGGAAATATGGTAACACCACTTTAAGAAGACTTTCCCGAAATATACTTTGGTTAATTAAATATCCATAGGTGTGGTCACACAATTAGCTCTGGCAAGTTGTGTTGCAACATTCCATAATATATTATTATTATTATACCTCTTAAAATTATAGTTTGTGGATTACTTTAAACTTCAGCCTAGAATGTTTCTCTTGATCCTCTGACCATCACATTTGTCATCAATATTATCTGGTGCTCCTTTATCTCTGGATCTCTCAGTACATGCATTTCCCACAGCTGCCAATATGACTCATTTCGTAGGAATAATTCTTGAGGGTCTCAGGATCTCTGCTTTCCCTCGCCCTCCCTTTCCCCCAGCATGACACATTGACAATCTACTCCATGCATTTAACTAAGTCATCAAGCAGTCATACTGGGAATGGATTTTCCTATAACCTCAATCTTGTTTAGGCCAAGTTTATTAAGTGTAACACTAATTCCAAGAGGATTCTTGAATGAGTTTTCATTTAATGCAAATAATGACAAAGATAATTAAGTCTAGAAAAAAGGAAGTGATAGCCCATCAATTAATTTATTGATTTGTCAAGCTGACCATTTTAAAAGACTTCATTTACTTATATAATTTACATGTGATCTTCAGCATAATACAGTCTCTAAGAATCTGATACATAAAACAACATCGAAAAAGAAAGCTTTATAATATATGACTAGATTTATTGTTAGGCTATGAGTACAAATGATTTTTAAAAAGGTGACTTAAGGAAATGTGTAACACATCTATCATAAAAATAAGGGATGACAAAAGTGTTCCTTTGTATGGAAACCAAAGTTAACCAAATTGTAGAGTGAAAAAGATGCACTGATAAATTCCTGTCTTCACAAGAAGTTTAAATCTTGAACTTGATGACACTTTAAAGATTTAGAACTAAACAAATGTAGTTTATCATAAGGGATTCAAACTGTAGAAGTGCAATACATAGATTGCCCCCAAAATTTCATTGTACCAATATTACACAGAGAGACTTATTGATTATATAACATATCAATTCAGGAACCAATTACATTGCTGGAAAAGGGTGTTGATTTATGCTAATTACAATATGTTAGTGACCAATTTTCCAAAGACATGGGCTTAACAGTTTACATAGTATATAAAAAAGAAATCAGACATACCTTTAATAAATCAAAAGTTTTTGAAGAAATAACTCTTTTATTCTATACCATGTGAATCCTTAAAACATAGGTTTAGATATTTCTGCATTTGTTTTACAAAAGAAGATAGTGCAAGAGTTTAAGTTACTCCATAATGCTATACATGTATATATTCATATTTATTGTACATGTATAGATAACATATTGATTGTTTTTAATATAGGATATTCTCTATTTTTTACATTTAAAATTTTATATGATTTTTTACATTGTTGTATACAATCTAAATTTGAATTTTTTTTATTTTCAGTATCGGTAGGAAAAAAGTAAAGTATTGAGACTCATTAGGTAGATACTTTTTTATCTGAGTTTATTATATGAATTTTCTGATATCTAACAAGGAGCATCATCTGGATTTTTTTATTCCCCCACCCTCTCCTTTCCTCTCTCCTTTTTCCTATGTTGGAGAAATGCCCTTTTTGCTATTTCCTTTAAAATCTTTAAATATTAAATGCCTCTAGTCTAGGGAGTCAGAAATGCATTCTGTTAGAACTTACCCTTGTAGTGTAGGCTGCCTCAGGATCATCTTCCAGCACCCTGGAAAGTCCAAAGTCAGACACTTTGCACACAAGGTTACTGTTGATTAAGATGTTTCTAGCAGCGAGGTCTCTATGCACGTAGCCCATGTCGGAAAGGTACTTCATTCCAGCAGCGATGCCTCTCAGCATGCCAACCAGCTGAATCACAGTGAATTGCCCATCATTTTTCTGTAAAGACGATGTAGCAATATTAGTCCAGCCACACCAATCACTGGGGGGGGGGGGGGGGGGATATGAAAGGGTTTTCATTCAAACCCAAATTAATACTATCCCCAAATTCATATCCATATTCTACGTGAAGGAGAACAAAAAAAAGTCGGGAAATATATAGTTAAGTTGGTAATATTTATCACTTCTTTCCTTGGTCAAAGCAGATCAAGGGTTTGAAAGCCCTTATGGAAAATCCCATTTAATCGCCCTTCACTGCATTGCAATTCTTTTATTCTCAGTCATCAGAGGAGTGTGTTCATTACTGCAGCCTGGTGCTTGCCTAGGGTTAACACGGCACATCTTTGAGGTGCTTTAGAGGAAGCCAGCTCGATAGGCATATTGTTGTAAAGAAGAAATGGCCAGAGGAGATGGAGGGAGATTCTTCAGCAGCAGATGGGAGGGGAATGGCTGAGGAATGACCCGGAAGATATTTGCATTTCTTGGAAGCTTGCAGTCTTTTTCAGGGGCACTCAATTTACTGCACACACACACACACACACACACACACACACACACACACACACACACACAGAAAGGCTCACCCAATGATTATTTTAACAAAAGAAGATGATGTGACTTTATGAGACCAGGGCACTAGAAGACACGTATAAGAAATTTGGCAACAGAATCTGGAGAGCGTAAGGGAATGTGGCAGCAGCCCCCTTGTCCGCGGGCTGATGTCATATTCAATGCTCGGGTCCCTCTTATCATTGTCATTAATGCCATCTCCCATCACCTTTCCTAATCCATAGCAATAATCGCTGAGGAAGATGAAAAACTGCCAGTCTACAGATTTAAGCAGGCCTGCAGATGTGTTACATCATTTAACACCTGAAGAACTTACACATTAAAAAAAATTTTTTTTTTGAGACTCACAGACTGAACAATATAGGATCAGTATCATCTATTACCACATGAGGACTCTGAGGGCACAAGCGGCCTCAGATGGGTTATAAGCCTATTTAACCCTTACTGTAGATAAGGAGCATGGAGCTTTGAGACAGTTTTTCCTAGCTCTGCCTGATAATATGTACTTTGAAAAAGTTAGAATTTGTTCAAGCTTCTTTTTCTACTTTCTGTTTTTTTCCCTATCCTCCCTCCCTCCCTCCCTCCCTCCCTCCCTCCCTCCCTCCCTCCCTCCCTCCCTCCTTCCTTCCATCCATCTCTTCTCTTCCTTCTTTCCTTCCTTTCTTTCCTCTTTCTTTCATTTTTTTTGCAAAGTAGCATATAATTATGTAAAACTGTAGACACACATAATTTGAATTTGTATAAGTTTTCTGAAAAGAAAAAAATTCAAACCAAAGTTAACTTTTTGGAGTGTAATTATTCTCACTCCAGGTATTTCTATCTATTTTAAAGTTCAGCTTTAAAGTGGCTCAATTTTAACTTCAATGTCATTATCAATATATAAATAACACTGAATAATTAAATTTGCCTCAAATCTTACCTTTAAAAATGTATCTAAAGAGCCGTTTTCCATATACTCTGTCACTATCATCACTGGTTTACCTGAAAAGAAAACAATGGATGAGCTGCTGTTTTTCTACTTAGTATTCTTATCTAGGAAAAGCTTACCTGGAAGTCTTTATTAGTGTCCAAAGTATATACACTTTTGAAAAATATATTTTATTGATTCTCCACAGAGAGGAAGGGAGAGGGATAGTTAGAAACATCAATGAGAGAAACATCAATCAGCTGCCTCCTGCACACCCCCCACTAGGGATGTGCCTGCAACCAAGGTACATACCCTTGACCGGAATCGAACCTGGGACCCTTAAGTCCGCAGGCTGATGCTCTATCCACTGAGCCAAACCGATTGCAGCTATACACTTATTTTTTAAAGTCCTCTGTGTAGCAAGTAAATTCCTGACACTGTGATATCTTAGTAAAATGGTGGGGTCAGGATCACAAGAATACAAGAATAATAACAGATTGATATAGTTAATTGTCAATATAAAAATCAATTTACATAGACAATTAGTTGATTAATAAATATCATTTTAATAGATGTAATTATATAATGTACCAAAAATTAATATCCAGCAAAGCAATGTGAACATATTCATCTTTTAAAAATTCTAAATAAAATATCTGATCCAGTCTAGCGGCTGCTTTATGATCCCTTGAATATATGTTGTATTTTTATTTCTATGTTCTTATAACTCCTTACTTTATAGCTGCCTCCCTTTCCCCTCTCTGTCACACACTTATAATCTCTATCAATCCAATGATTTTTATTCTTCAAAATGCTGTTCTAATTCCTCTTGCTATCCAGAAACTTCTCTTGCAATCATCATTTCTGATGGTAGGGGTCCTTTTATATATGATATAGAAGCACAGCCTTGAGATTAGCTGGGCAGCACTGCTGGGCTCTGAACCCCATATCAATCACCATTATGTGATCTTGGGCATATCAATTCCTATCTCTGTGTTTCAGTTTTCTCATCAGTAAAATTAGTATATTAATGGCACCTGCTCATAGGGTTTTGTTAGTATGCAAGTCAAATAATTTTCCAAGGAACTTAAAATAGCACCTATAACTTAGAATTTGCTGTGTATTATTATTTTATAAACTTAATCAAACCTGTGTGTTAACTTCCTTGCTATATGTTAGTTGGCTAGGAGAATAAATCATACTTTATCTCCCATAAAATGATGGTATTTTGCTTATAATATGTCTGTGACACAGGAGAAAAATACAAGATAAAAAAAATCCTTGTTAAAGGAGAAAATACTTAAAATACGGTTGTTAGTTTTATCACTTCTCATTAACCTCATTCTATTTTAGAACATGCCCCTTTACTCTTCAATAAAATTATACTACATAAATTTTAAGTGCTAATTTAAACTATTTTGAGATTAGTAAAAGGAGACTTTATGACAGGAAAATTACTATCATATACATCTATTAACTTTTATGCATTATGAAGAGAAAACAAGGCCTGTACAATCATGAAATGCATTATAATTAACTTAATGGCATTCTCCAGAAGGACATCTGTACTTTACTTGAGAAGTGATTAATTCAAGTCACAGAAATGGAAATTGCATGCTTATCCACTCACCATCATCCAGAAGTGTAAAGAGATGTAGACAGTAACACAATTACCTATAAATAAGGAATGACTAGGAAGTAAAAGGATTTTTCACTCCAAAGTCACTTAAAACTCACTGTTTAGAATACTGAGGTAGATTAGTCTTGTTCCTCACTCAGGTAATTATCTTCTTTTAAAATATTTTAGGGGCAATATTCTTTTCATGGAATGTGACAAGTATATTATAAAGGCAGACACATTTTTCTCCTCCCTTTTTAAAGTTTAGAAAAGTTATAAAAATAAATTCGTCTAAAATAAGTCATTTGGCATATAATTATAGATGCCTACATTGGGTGAAACATCATATATGCAGAGAATATGCATTGAAGATGTCATTCTATATGAACTTTGAAGACTGAAAGGGTCACTGATATAATAAAAGGTGATAGATATTCCAGGAAGAAGAGGCAGCATGTGCCAAGGGATCTTGTCATGAAAGAACCCATCAAGTTCAAATAGAGCCATATATTTGATTTTTTTGAAGCGCTCTGGATTTTTTCTTTGTAAATCAGGAAGTGACAGGAGATGAGTTGGGGAAAACTGATTTTAAAACTGACTGGAAATACAATATCTTTGTAGGTGTTTTTTTTTTTTTTTAAGATTCATATTGCATTTGTAAATGGCTCTGACAACACAAGAATAGAAAAGATTATAAATGTTTTGTGTTTTTTCTTAGTATATATGTAATCTAAGTTCAGGAATAGAGAAATGCTTCCAATTTAACTTTATTTTAATGATATTGTCACACCCGTCTTAATGAACTTCACACAAACTCTAAGATAGATAAAAATTCTGCTTTGAGTCTCTTTAAGTCCCATTCTTACTTATCAGAGCCCATTTCAGTCTTTTGTTAATGTTGAAGTCCCTTTTCTTTCAAAAGTCCAGAATTAACATCTATTCCGCAAGGGGAATAGCCAATATATTTGATAACTGCTTTGGCACAGTTACCTATGTGACAGAAATTACACATGCCATATGCTAGAATATCCTGGAATGTCCTGTTGTACCAAACATCACCCTTTCATTTGCCCCATTTTGGGAATTCAGAAATACCCAGGGATGAAGCTGAGCAGGCAGATAGTAAGGACACCTGGGGGTCCAGTCATCAGCTTGTAATCAAGCACAATAGAACTATTTCAATAAATTTACAGTTAATATCCCTGGATGGTGTTTCTCTGTGGTTAGGGCATTAGCCAGGGAACTGAAGGGTGGAGGGTTCCATTCCCTGTCCAAGGCAATTACCTGCAGGTTCATTCCCTGCCCTGGTCAAGGTGTGGGAGGCAACCATTCTCTCTTTCACCTCTCTCTCTCTCTCTCTCTCTCTCTCTCTCTCTCTCTCTCTCTCTCTCTCCTTTTTCCTCTCTCTCTCCCTCCCTCCCTCCTTTCCACTCTCTCTAAAAATCAATGGAAAAATATCCTCAAGTGAGGATTAACCACATTTTTTAAAAAAATGTACAGCTAATAGAGCCAAAGGGCATTGCACTTGCTGCAAACAGTAGCCCTGGTCGGCCCACACTGTCTGTAATCAGCCTGTGATTCCAGGAATCCCTCTGATTCTGTCTGATTTCTTCTTTCACTTACAGAAATTCACTGAGGGAGTTATCTTACTGTAAAGAATGGGAAGAACTGAATTCTAGCAGATATCCAGGACTAGCTTTGCTTCACTGGCACCTCTCAGCTCCTACCACTAGAGCAGATGCCTTATCCATCAAAGCAAAATCTTAATTGCTTAATCTTACTCTACCGCAAGTTCTTTATGTCTCTGCCATGTTCCCTATAGTTCTACCTATAAAACTTTGTTCCTTCTCTCTTTGCCTATATATTTTTTTTCTGCCTACCCTCTAATTTTGTAGACTCTCTTCTTACAGTAATGGTTCAGAGGTAGATATTTGCTACTGTTCATCCAAGGTCTAATGAACAGGAATTGGATAGAATCCCCATGTAAAAATATCTCTTTGGGGGTAAATTTGTTCTTTAAATTCAACCCAAATTTACTGAGTTTAGAAGAAAGACTTTGTACTCTAAAGAGAATGAACTGATCAGAAATCTCATGGACATTTAATAATATACATTTGGAAAGAAAAAATATTAGTTTTTAGGGAGATGGGCTCCTGGTATTCATCCTGTAAGACTTTATAGATAGCATCACCTAGTTTTAAAAGTCAGATTATTTATGACAGTGTAGGTTGTAATGTCAATAACAAAAATGTTATTTGAGAAATATGGTAGGGACCTAAAACACCTCCCATATTTCAGAAAAAGGGGGAAAGCAATTAAAGTGAATGCTTGCAAACAAGCATGATACTTTTTTATGGACAAAAACTAAGACACTTCAGGACCCGTTTGATTATATTTCATGCTTGAGTCATTTTAATGCTAATTATATTTAGTTTGGCTTATGTTTTGTCTCAGTTCCTGCTAGCCTGCAAGAATGACATAGCAATAATTAGCAAGGCTTACTTTAGTCCTTGTAAATTCAATAAAACTGTATAAATCATTTTCCATTACCCAGCTTGAAATACAGACAAAGAGTAGATCTGCCAATAATTTTGAAAGCATATTATCAAAAATTCATATAAAGAGAGCTCATAAAGCATGTCAAAACATGATTTTAATCATGGACCAGAGCTTTTATATTACTGTATATCATTTACTGGAGACCCAGCCCAGGCAGAGTCTAAGTAGTAATAAAACATGTTATCTGTGGAATTCACATTCATTATTGATAATTATAAAGGAGCTATCATTTATTGACTTATTGGCTACTCTTTGAAATACATAATAATTTCAATTGTTATCAAAATTCTATAAAAATGATATGACAAAAGACATTTTTCAAAGAAAGAAAAGTAAAATTTAGAAAGATTCAATATATTACTTTGGTTGATTAGAGCCACTTGTGTAAGAAACAAAATTGGGAATCAAATTTATGTCCATCTGACTATAAAAGCTGTTTTCCTTTCCTCCATACTATGCCTGTAATTTCAAAATATTTATTTTAATTTGAAATTTTATCTTTACATCTCATGAATATTTACTCTTTTGTATTAATACAAGCTTGCTAATCATGACTATGTCATACCAAACTACTCAACCACTGATGGCAGGTCTGGTGGGAATTCAGCTTCTTTCAATAAATATGTTCTTACATTCATGATCTATACTAATAAAAGGGTAATATGCTAATTAGACAGGACATCTTCCAGACATCCTTCCGGAAAGAGCCATGGGGCTGAGGCAGAGGCAGTTAGGGGTAATCAGGCTAGCAGGGGAGGGTAGTTAGGGGCGATCAGGCCAGCAGGGGAGGGCAGTTAAGGGCAATCAGGCCAGTAGGAGAGGGCAATTAGGGGGTGATAAGGCTGGCAGGCAGAGGCAGTTAGGGGTGATCAGGCAGGCAGGCAGGCGAGTGGTTAGGAGCCAGCAGTCCCGGATTGTGAGAGCATTGCCTGTGGGATTGGGCCTAAACCAGCATTTGGATATCCCCTGAGGGGTCCCGGATTGGAGAGGGTGCAGGGCTGAGGGACCCCCCCCCCCCCAATGCACAAATTTCATGCACCAGGCCTCTAATCATTACATATATATGCTGAGAGTGTTCCGACGTGTTCTATAGTGAAATGGTTTCAGATTCTACTTTTATGAGATATCCATAGTAATCAAAGTCATAGAAGCAGAAATAAGAAAGGTGGTTGCCAGAGGCTGGGGCAAGGAAGAAAGGAGGAATTGTTGATCAATGCATACAGAGTTTCAATTGTTATCAAAATTCTATAAAAGTGATATCACAAAAGACTTTCAGTTATTCAGTATGGAAACTAATAAAAATAACTATATAATGTGCTTATAAATAATACTGTACTGAACACTTAAAAATTTAAGAGGGTAGATTTCATATGTGTGTGTTTTTTTCCTGCCACAATTTAAAAATTGAGTTTGTTTCATCAGTACATGATTTTTGGTGCCAATGTCCATCACAAATCCAAGAGAGGAGAGAGGGAGCCACTTTTGGTAATTTAATCCTTTTCCATAACATCTCAGAGTTAGGTGAAACAAACTTTGGGGAATGTTGATGTAGATCTACCCTTGATTTTCAGACTAAGGTCCTTGACGAACAGCACAGTTATCAGCTGGGAGCTTGTTAGAACAGCCAAATGTCAGTGCCCGATCCTATTTATTGAAACAGATTATGCATGTTAACAATACCCTCTGAGGCACATTACATTTTGAGAAACAATGAACTAGACCATATCAAAAGAGTTGCAGCTGAATCTTGGCTTATTATTTTATTTGCATTGATATCACTCCCTTTTCTGAAACTATTAACTCACCAACAAACACATGATACCACTTAGGACATAAGGGAGCATTTGATTTAGAAGCTTCATGAATCACTGGAAAATAATTGTCACTGGGGTTTGCTATGAAACATTTTACACGATTTATAAATAATTAAAAATAAGCCTGTGCTTATACTTGTGTAACTACTGTATAGTCTTATTTTACTATGCCATTCTATTTGGGTTGTATACCATATAATATAATAACACTTGTAGCTGTTAGAAATTACTTTTATTTTTCTCCCAAAGGGAACATGGGGTAATGCAAATATCATGATTCAATTATTCATGGTTCATAGCCAACCACAAAATGGGATCTTGTGCTTATAATAGAAATAGGTAATGTTTATAAGGTGGAGGGAGGCAAAGTATGGGACAGTTAGAATGATACTCAGATATTTTCATTTAATTATGGTCCTTTTTTATTGGTTAACACTTTAGGAAGGTAATCTATCTATCTCTATCTCTATCTCTATCTCTATCTCTATCTCTATCTCTATCTCTATCTATCTATCTATCTATCTATCTATCTATCTATCTATCTATACACATACACATACATATATATACACACATATATGTATAAATGTATATACTCATATATATATACATACATATTCAGATATATACATATATATTTATATAATTTTAAAATTTGGGAAATATGATACAATCGAAAGCCTATACTGAAAAAGGAGCATAAAAACACCAAATATCTCCATAGGTAGAAATTCCAAACTTTACATATTTTTCTCTTTTATTTCATATTGTTTACATTGATATAAACTTTTCCATTAGATATTCATTTCTCATATTAAAAATAGATTTGAAGTGTTCTGACATTAGTGTAAATGGATAATAATTAGTTATGGAAACAGAAATTATAGACTTTTCAGAGGAGGTGAGGACTCTAAGAATTATCAAATCTGATAGTTTTGTTTTATTAATAATGAAAATAACTTTAAAACACACATAGGAGCTACATTCTCTGTGTCTGCTGCCTCTGCTTCTCCTGAGTTCTCTCTCTGCTCTGCCAAGCTGCTCTCTCTAGCAGACTTCTTCACACGCACACTCCTTCTAGTTAGTAACCTGTATATTACCCCAGAGATAAAGAAGGCTAGTTGCTAACAGTGACATCAATCATTTGGGTTATAGAAAGGCACAGTGTTCCATGTGTACTTGCACCTGCTCGTGGTATCTTGGCCTTGGGCACCCCATTAGGCTCATGCTCAGAGTGACCTTGGCCATTCTGGTGTATTGACAACAAGGCCTCTGTGCTCCCATTGGCCTTGACTATCCGGGGACCCTGGTGTGGCTCTCACAGGTCTGCACCTTCACTTTATTCAAGCCTTTTCAGAGAGGTCTTTCTCCAAGGAAAATAGAATCCACCAACCCTCGATAGAACCAATCCCTAATATCCTAGCTTAGCTTTAGTTTCTTCATTTCATATAATATAAGTACATATGTTCATTCAGTTTATTTCTCCCCCACCCAAAGATAAGCTCCATAAGTCAAGAACTCAGGCTGCTTCATTTCTCCTGGATCCCACTGATTAGGTGACCAATTAACACTTTTTAAATGAATAAATAAATATTTCTTCTCAAGTGTATACTGAATTACATGAGGTTGGCAATGCACACTGTTTAAGAGTTTGGGTTTTGGAGTAATATGGAATTGTTCTAAAGTCTGGCATTATCTTATGCTTAGTTTTATGACATTGGATAAGGTATTTAACCTCTTTAAAGTTAATTTTTCACATCTGTAAGATGAGAACAAATACTAGTGTCCACAAGATAGCATTACTGTGCAGATTAAAGGAGTAATATAGAAAGAGCATTAAGTCTAGTAAATTATTAAAGTAATGTTAATGGTAAGTAGTAGTAATAACATATACAAGATTCTGTAAAAAGATTCTCAGGCAATTTCCTTTGTATGGATTTTAATTGTTTTCTAAAACACCTATGGTATCCTATATAATAAAGAAGTAATATGCAAATTGACCCTACCACCTTCACATCACAAGATAGCTGCCCCCATGTCATCACAAGATGGCCACCCCCACATTGTCACAAGATGGCTGCCCCCACGTTGTCACAAGATGGCCACCACAATATGGCTGCCCCCACCATTGTCACAAGATAGCCGGCAGGGGAGGGCAGTTGGGGGTGACCAGGCCTGCAGGGGAGGGAAGTTGGGGGCGAATGGGCCAGCAGGGAAGCAGTTAGGTGTCAATCAGGCTGACATGGGTGTGGTTAGGGGGTGATCAGGTTGGCAGGCAGAAGCAGTTAGGGGCAATCAGGCAGTCAGGCAGGCCAGTGGTTAGGAGCCAGCAGTCCTGGATTGTGAGAGGGATGTCCGACTGCTGGTCGGGACCGGGCCTAAACCGGTAGTCGGACATCCCCTAAGGGGTCCCAGATTGGAGAGGGTACAGGAGGCTGGGCTGAGGTACATCCCTGCCCCCAGTGCATGAATTTCATGCACTGGGCCTCTAGTTATAGAATAAAATTTTAAAAATTAAAATAAAAATTCTATATTACTCTAATTGGTTTTAAATACTTACATAATTTTAATTTAGTCATTCACTCATTTAATATAATTTATGCTCTTTTTAAATTATATAATGTCTCTGGTCCTGTGATAGATATCAGGTATGGGGGAACTATAAACATATATTAGTTTTAAGAAGCTTATTGTGTAGCAAATATTATAAAACACGTAGAGTTATAATTATGATATAATGTACAGTGTGAGAAATATAACTAGAGTTTATAAGATTGCCTCTAACTAAGAACTCATTCATTCAACAAACATGTGAAATGCTGCCCATGCTGAGCAATATACAAGAACACACAGGAACACTTCTGGAAAGGAAGTGGAGATACAGCCAAAGTATATCAGGTTAACAATTAAAGTATACAGGGTTAGGCAGAAATAGGTTAAATGACAGCCATTATTACCTAAAAGATAAATCCTAAGCAAGTATAGAAAACAGTGACAATAATAAGACAAATAACACAAATACATAATACAATTAATAATTAAATAATACAAGAATAAAATCTGCCCTAACCGGTTTGGCTCAGTGGATAAAGCGTCAGCCTGCAGACTGAAGGTCCCAGGTTTGATTCCCGTCAAGGGCATGTACCTTTGTTGTGGGCACATCACCAGTAGGGGGTGTGCAGGAGGCAGCTCATCGATGTTTCTCTCTCATCGATGTTTCTAACTCTCTATCCCTCTCCCTTCCTCTCTGTAAAAATCAATAAAATATATTTTAAAAAAAGAATAAAATCTGTGTTTCATATACTCACAACTGTCAGCCTACTTTTGCCCACCCTTGTCTGGATTTTGTTCCATTTATTAGCTTGTTTGGTGATGAGAGGAGAGCAGTGATCTAGTAAAATCTACCTGAGAACAGTAGGTGTGGAATGAACCAATGCAGGAAAATACCAAAATGGAAAGACTAGTTGTGGACTGCTGAGATAGCCCTGGGAAATATGTAATAAGGGCCTGGAAAACAAAAGCAACTTTATGAGAATGAAATACTATAATTGAAAGATAATTAAAAAATTATAGAATGTTCCTCTAATGTTTTTATTTATTAATTATAAAGAACTGTTTATTTTTATATGATCTCAGATTAAGAAATATAACAATGAATAATTTAAGATCCAATAGAAATATGCATTCAATTAATTTTGATAATTTCTATGGGTGAGGAAAAATTCTTAAAATAAGGATGCTGCAATGGAAAATTACATTTTTCTCCTTTTAATTTTATTCCTGAGTCTTTTTACAGGGTAAAAACTGGCACTGTGGATTACATTAAAGCATCTTTCATTGCCAATGAATCAATTAAGCCAGGACTTGTGGGTTTTTTACATCGTGTGTCATGAAGCCTCTCTTGAATATGTATCTATTTATGATGGGTCCTGTTTAACAACAAAACAGAGAAGGAATCTGAATGAGGGCCCATGGTTCTGGTGCATAGGCCAGTTATACAGAAAAGATGAAGGTTCATGATGGCACCATAGATTGGAGTGTTACTTCAGACTCCCTATCTCAGCTCCAATCAGAAAAATCACAAGATTCAGTTGTACTTATGTCTCATTATCTGTGTGCTGCAGGTTGAAAATAATTTTTGAATAAATTAGCATCAGATCAGAAAGCATGAAATTAAGGACACAAATAAAGTGAGTTGCAACATGGTAAATTAAAAACAAGTTGAAGACTTCCTAAGTTGAACATCAAGAGCTGCATTCATTAAGGGGAAATACAATTTCAATTCACATAGAACACAAATTAAAGACAGAGACATATTTAAAATATTTACATTTTGTTTTACTTATATGTGTAACCTCATGGAAGAAACATCAACTAGGATAATTGGTTAGGAGATGGGACATTTAAAAACCACTTTTTCAACCACAGTACGTACTATTATAGACTAGCATTTGCAGAATTTAGGTATCACTTGTTGATATTGATACTTGCTTCTATAAATAAAGGTTTCATGTGCATATAATGCATGTGATAAATTCAGTTGTTTTTCTCTGAGAAGTTTAGTTCTCTTAGTTTATCTCAGTCATGTTCCATTCACATAAGTTCAATAATAAACCAGGACTTTATAAAAGTAGGTGAATATTAGTTCTAATAAATTTTGAATGTTGCCAACTAATATCTTATACATTCACTTAAAAATATGGAGATAGCCCAGCTAGTGTGGCTCAATGGTTGAGCATCAACCTATGAACTAGGAGGTCACAATTCAATTCCTGGTCAGGGTATATGCCCAGGTTGTGGGATCCATCCCCAGT
Organism: Cnephaeus nilssonii; assembly: GCF_951640355.1. Classification (NCBI taxonomy): domain Eukaryota; kingdom Metazoa; phylum Chordata; class Mammalia; order Chiroptera; family Vespertilionidae; genus Cnephaeus; species Cnephaeus nilssonii. The sequence continues at coordinate 78,155,031 of NC_137072.1, read as the reverse complement.
GTGGGGCTTGCAGGAAGCTGCCAGCCGGTCATTGATTCTCTCTCATTATTGATGTTTCTATCTCTTTCTCCTTCTCCCTTCCTCTCTGAAATCAATAAAAAAAAGTATATATACATACATATATAAATGTATTATATATATGCACACATATATACATATATAAATTTATCATATATACATACTGTATATATGTATATATATATATGTGTGTGTGTGTGTGTGTGTGTATATATATATATATATATATATATATATATATATATAGAGAGAGAGAGAGAGAGAGAGAGAGAGAGAGAGAGAAAGGCAGGGAGAGAAAGGGGGGCCCCGTGCACGAATTCATGCACAGGTGGTGTCCCTCAGCCTGGCTGGTGATCGGGGCCCATCGAGGCTGTCTCAACCCAGTCCCAATCGGGGCCGATTGGGACTGGCCGGCCTGCTGAGGGAGTGGGACCACAGGAGGTTGGCCAGCTGCAGGAGGTTGGCCAGCTGCAGGAAGTTGGCTGTGGGGACGCACTGACCACCAGAGGGCAGCTCTGAGCATCTGCCCCCTGGTAGTCAGTGCGTGTCATAGCTATCAGCAGGTCCTCTGCTCATTAGGTCATAACGGTCGCTTAGGCATTTATATATATAGATTATTACTTTTGCAGTTATCTTTTTTACTATGCTCTGAACTTCTCCATATCCATTTAAATATCTAAATGAGGCCAACCTCCCATGGTCCCTCCCCCCCAGCCGGCCAGCCCCGATCAGGATTGTGTGAGATGGGCCCCAATAAGCCCTGATCACTGGCCAGGCCGAGGGATGCCACTCGTGCACAAATCTGTGCACTGGGCCTCTAGTTATATAATAATTAAGTACCCACTCTGTGCCATGCCCATACTGAACTTTACCTGTGTTTATGTCATCTTTACAACATGACTAGGAGATATTCTTAATCCATGTCCTCAATGAAGAAATTAAGGTTGCTGAATGTTTAACTAACTTGTGCAGTCACATAGGAGTTATGGTAGAACTAAAATAAAATCAGATGGCTAGATCCATAGTCCATGTTCCTGACCATTACACAGTATTGTCTCCATCGTAGTAATAGTAATCTGGCACAGTTCTAAACATTACATTACTTATTACAGAAGGTCGATTGGTTGGCTAAGGAGTTTTACATTTACCCTGGGTAGTAGGAAGTCATGGTCAGAATTTGTTTTGATGAAGTTAAATTTGGCCATCATATTAAAGATGAAATGAAGACATAAAACTTTTCAAATATTTGCATGCTATTATACTAGGACTATCCTTAAGAACACTATTTTATATTAGATAAGACTATTTCTGCATAGGAAATAACATTACTCAGTTGTTACTATGATTCTTGTTCCTATGGTATCTAGCACCCTATGCTATCACTGATATCCTTTCAAGGTCCTTCCCTTGATAGAATATAGTCTATCAGATGAACTATAGTGAAATTCAAAATGTAGTTTCATTTTATTGTACCTGTGGACCTGTTGTTTATTTCATATATTCCTGCCTATTCATTCACATTGTATAAGCTCATAAAATATTTATTTTATTTTATTTCTTTCAAAAAGTAATAGTACTTGACCCCTACCTGCCTCTCTGTTGACCCTGCCCCCCACCTTTCTTTAGCAACTTGTTTGTTTCTATAAGACCTCAGGGTGCTCTTCTTGCTCCAGCAATAAACTCTCTGAGTTGCTTCCAAGGGGGTAATGATGTATGGGTGAGTATTCAACAGAGAAGGAAACATCTAAGTTTTGAAGAAAACCACATGTCTTGCAGATTATTTTATTCCTATGCGACATTCCTCTATGTGTTTTCTTACTGAGATGTGTGTCTCTTGGAAACATGGGGTCAAACATTTTCATAGCAATACAGGCTTATTCAAAAGTTCAATCAAAAGAATAAAATACCTAGGAATAAACTTAACAACGAATGTGAAAGAACTATATACTGAAAATTACAATCCCACTCCTGGGTATTTACCCGAAAAACTCGAAATCATTTATACACAAAGATATATGCACCCCTATGCTCACTGAAGCATTATTCACGGTGTCCAAGAGTTGGAAATAGCCAAAGTTCCCTACTATAGAGGACTGGATAAAGATGTGGTATATATACACAATGGAGTACTGCACGGCCATAATAAAGGATGAAATAGTGCCATTTACAACAACATGGATGGACCTTGAGAACATTATGCAAAGTGAAATAAGTCAAACAGAGAAAGCTAAGAACTATATGATTTAACTCATATGTGGAATATAAAACTGAAACTTATGCACACAAACAGCAGAGTGGTGGTTGCCAGAGGGAAGGGGGTGGGGGAGGAAAGGGGTCCTAATATGAGGTGGCAGGAGATTTGACTTTGGGTGGTGGGCACATGGTCCTATATACAGATTTTGTAAATTAGTAATCCACACATGTAACCTGTATGTTCATGTTGACTAATGTCACCCCAATACAATTTAAATAATTAAAAAAATAATAATAAAATTTAAAAAAAAATTTAAAGTTCAACCAATCATCACCATGATACTTCTGCTATGGTCTTTTGCTCAAACTTGTGAGAAGGTTTTTGCAGTCTTATCTGTGAACCATTGTGACTGAATTATGATTTGGGTATTAACTTGTTATATAAATATTTGTGTTGTTTTGTTTTTCCATTTTTAAAAGCTACATGGAGTAAATGGATATCTTATTAATTAAAATTTGTCGGTTGAGAACATTTATTAAATACACATTGCTTGTGTGCATATTTGACATATATAATTTTTTTATTGTCTAAAGCATTACACATAATTTAAAACTTGATTAATAGGAACTGGAAATTGAACAAATGCTTGAAAGAAAGTCTAAATAATGTTCTTTGCCACAATTTTTAGATGATTTAGTAAGTGATATGTAGGGCATGAATGATAAAGAAAGGAATGAGAATAAATACAATTGGCAAAGAAAAAATAGGTTAAAAGAACATAAAGGCCTCAGTTATGTGCCATATAAATACTTTATTGGCTGACTAAAAATTATTTGAAACCTTTATATTGGGAAGTTCACCACAAAACTACATTTACAAGACACTCATACAAATTTAAAAGAGATGTGAAATTTCTAAATATTCTTTAGTATAAATCTGCTTTGCTTTAACAAAATAATTACTCTTAAGGAACTTTCACCGTCTTCTGAGACTGTTGCTTTCCCTAGAACTATTAAAATACCCCAATGGGAAAAAAGATTGAATAAAAAAACACATCTGCCTGTAAAACCTACTTAAAAGGTTCTGAAAAAAGCAGGGCACCTATGGTAATAGTAATTCTATTAAATGTTAAACGTCAAGGCCTCAATAAAAAAGTTGAAGTTAATATTTCATTAGAATAAGAAGTGAAAGAGCCAGGAGAAAATAAAAAGTACCTTTACTACTTCTTTTATCTGGATACATTTTCTCTGGTGCTGAATTAATAGTAAATGAGTTATATATGTATTGAAAACATAAATAGAAACTCAGGTTCATTGAAGATAAGCTTTGACCAGAATCTACTAAAATACAGGACAATTACTACTTATATTAGAGAAATTATTAATAACATTACTATGGCTCGACCCTGAAATTAATAATAAGATAATAGAAGAAACCCAGATATTCATGATACATACACACATGCATGCGTGATTTGCAGTTGTACTTACTTTTGGTCACTACACCTTCTAAGTGAATGATGTTAGGATGATCAAACTGCCCCATGATACTTGCTTCACCCAGGAAATCTCTACGTTGCTTTTCAGTATAGCCTACTTTAAGGGTTTTGATTGCCACAGGTAATTCTCTTTTTCCTGGAAGTTTCAAACGTCCACTACAAACTTCACCAAATTCACCTTACAACAAAAATAGAAAAAAGTATACAAAATCATTTGAAATCCTTAATCTAACCCTATATAATAAAAGCCTATTATTCAAATCAACTGAACAGCAGATCGACCGGTGGAATGGACCAGTCGCTATGATGCGCACTGACCAGCAGGGGGCAGATGCTTAATGCGGGAGCTGTCCCCAGCCCACAGGCCCCAGGTCAGCCAAGGTGGGTGCCAGCAGGGGCCCCCTGATCACCCTGCCAGTCATCCCACATATCGGGCCTTATCGCCGGCCAGGCTTAGGGACCCTATCTGTGCACAAATTTTGTGCACCGGGTCTCTATTAATAATATAAAGCACTCAGAAAATCAAGGTATAGATGAAATAGAGTTAACAGGGGAGTCCAAACTTTGTTACCAATGTTAATAGAAATAAATGGTGCACTGGGAACAATCATCTATAAGTGATCATAAAACACTATTGGGGTTATTAGTTTTATCCATCTCACCAACAAAAACCTTAATGGAAATGTTACAACAAAATTAAATGCAACTGACTTAAATAATTTCCTTCTTCCTTTTTTTTTTTTCCTAATCTAGTAGTGCCATTAATGAGAAGAGAAAAGGAGAAAAGATTATAGCAGGACAAATCTTTTTTTAGAAAAACAATTGTAAGGAAGAAATGTTCATAAATAGAATAACTGGGTGCTTGAATTATGTAAATATTTCCAGCATTACAACTTATATATGTATATGTATAAAAACAAATAGTAGATGGTGAAACACTATGTTTGAATATATTTCTAGTTTATTTTTTTTAATTTCATAAGCTAGACACTTGCTGATTGAAATGTGAGCTACACAGAAGGTAGCATTAAAATATGATTCATTATATACCACTTAGAAAGCGAGTCAGTTACAAAAGATCAAAAACATTCTGTCTTAGCCTGGCCAGTGTGGGTCAGTGGTTGAGCATCCACTCATGCACCAAGAGGTCTCTGGTTCCATTCCTGGTCAGCGCACATGCCCAGCAGGGGGCGTGAAGGAGGCAGCCAATCTATGTTGATGTTTCTCTCTCATCCATGTTTCTATCTCTCTCTACCTCTCTCTTCCTCTCTCTCTAAAGTCAATAAAAACATACTTAAAATAAAAAAAATAAAAAATTTCGGTATTAGATCAGAACAATGACATATTACATTCTACATTAAGTCTTATCATTAAACACAAGTTAAAAGTCTGACTTAAACACACTGTGATACCTGCTCCAATAACTCTTTCAATGGTGATGCATGAAGCTTCTATCTCCTTGGCAAATTCATGGACAGCTTGATTGGGGTCCTCATAGGTATGTGGATCGATATAAGTTCTTACTCCTGGCAGTTTAACTGTAAAAATAAACGGGCATTAAAATACAAGTGCTTGTGCTGGATGAGTGAAATAGTAAATGTTATTAACATGCAACTGTGGCTTAAATCCCTAATCCCTATAAGTATATGAGCTATAAGAACAGAGCCTCTCCTGAATTATAGGAATCATTTGTTCAGCTATGTCACTTTTTAATAATTTTGAAATCTGAATAGTTGGCATGTACCAGAAATGTATACATGGTGATGTATATGAGTAAATACATCATTCAACACCAATGTTTTACAGAGGTAGTCTCTGAGACAAATAAAGACAGTTTCGTTTACTAAAGGGGACAATAAAATGTTAGTGGTTTACTTGTTAGTTAGTCTGAATCCCACTTAAATGATCATCAGAGATGACTGATTTTGGTTTTACAAAAAATAATTTAAAATACATTTTCAGGTGCTTTGTCAATACAACTTACAGAAAAGTCAAAAGAACAGATGCTCTACTTCTCACTCTACCTGTTACTGCACAGACTGTTATGTTCCATGAGCCTCAGTTTCATCATATTTAAAAGCTACCAACATCTGCCTCACAGTGTTGTTGTTTTTTAGGATAAGTGCGATTAATCTCAATATTATGAAAAAGGACTCAATGCTTTACAGCATGACTTATGGCTTTAATGACTGGCTTTTATGGGCACAGAATAGTAACAAAAATAAAAGAAACCCTTTTTGTCATTAACTTGATGAAACAACTCATGCTGCAATGTTAATGACAAAAGGAACATATTAAAATACCGTTAATTAGAAACCATTTACTAATTCTTAAAGCTCATTGATTTTTTTGCATTTCTTAAAAATATAGAATTATTCAACTTTTTGGAACCAAGGTTGCTGCCACAGGATCTGCTCAGGGAAAGTCCTGTTATAATGCTGCAAAAAAAAAAAATACTGAGAAATTTCATCCCTGTTATCTGGTGGTGTGATTTAACAACAGATTTCTATTGAATGTATTGCTAGCATTTATTATTAGCTTAGATATTTGGTTTGAAAAATAATAGCTTCATATTAAGCACAGAGTTTTTATTTTAATAATTATAATCAAAGTATGCTTTAAAGAATTGAGCGATCTCTCTGTTGCCTAGAATCAGCCACAATGCCCCACGCTTACATGATTTACAGAAATGTAACAAAACACAATTTTAAACCAATAAATATTTCAGTCAGTTAATAGAAATCTTGTCTGAAAAAAACAAAACACCATAATAATAATATGTCCCTGACATTGTGTACTTTTGAGTTTTTACAATTTGCTTACTGTGCCCATTATGAAAATGCATCTTTTCCTCTTCTGGGTCTTGTTTTGCCTTGCTGTAACCACACCGCCTGGAACAGAGTAAGCTACAATTAGCCCCATCTCCAACAGGTGAATCACATCAAGCCGGAAATGTGAAACACAATTGAAATGATTGCAACCCTAACTGATTTTCACATTAGTAGTGTGAAATAACACCAATACTCTTTTTTGGTCACATTACTCTAGCCAATAGCCCTCTCTCACTCTTTGTCATATTTTACTGAGAAGTCTGAATCTATCCAACTCATTTTAACTTCTCTTCAACATACACCTAACAGCAGACATGTTTCTATTCCACTTTCTCTGTTACTTATTTTTTTGCCAGCTCAGAAGTCACTGACTACTTTTTTCAGGATGAACAGCTCAAAATGTGTCTGATTCATTAGTCTCCCACCCTCAGCTCCTTACTCTATCATTTAAATTTTCTCTTCTTTTGGAATCATTAGTTGCTGCATGAGCTCTTTTCCACTCACATCCCCTCAGATCACTATCAAATTGACCACAACCTGCACTCTCTCTCAGCTCCACTCTCCAAATCTTAATCTCTCCTGTATTTTTTTCATCTACTCTCTAGTTTGAGTTCTTTTGACCTGCTTCTAGTACCTACAAAAATCTGTCCTTCAAAGTTTCACTAATGACATGTTCACGTCTAAATCTAATGACTTTTCCTTAGATTTTAAGCATTCATGATTGAAATCCCTAACTACTTTTTGATGTCTTTTGCTCCTTTCTTCATTTATGCCAGTAGGTCCTCTGCATGAACTTCTCAGGTTCTCTCCTGTCAGCCCATCTATTTCCATCAAGTTAATGAATACCATCTAGTACCTCTGGTTGAATTCTTTTGAAACTTATGCTCTTATTTATCATAGATTTATTTTATAGATATATTCATTGACATTTAAACTCAATAGATTTGATATGTTACATAATTAACTATATAATATTAAAATAACTGACAAAAATGAAAATATTTAAATTATTTTAGTGAAGCTCCAAGGCTATGAATTTACTATATACAACCTTTCATAACAAAATTGAGCTTATTAAACACAAAATTTTCATTTATTTCTGTATAAAGAAAATATAGCCAAAGTGATAGATTGACAAAATATTTTCATTACATTGGTTGAAAATTACTAAGTGATCTAAATGAAATGTCCAGTTGACATGTACTAATGAGGATAGGTTCTTGGTATATATTCAAGGATGTTTAATAAGTCTATATATATTTTAGTATAAAAATAAAACGTATTTTATTTTACATTATTTCTTAGTGAATATATATATATATATATATAACATAAAATAGATAAGACACCACATCTTTGTGCCATTTTTGAGAAAAATTATCTTCATTTTATCATCTTAAAGAACTGCCAATTTATTAGTGAAGGACAGCTAGTAATATTTAAATTTGCTTAAACTAATATATTTAACATATATAGTGTTCTTGGGTGAGGAACAATACACAATCTGGATCTAGTGGCTTTTCAAGTTTTATTCATAGCATTTAGGTGCATTTGTCATTCAAGAACCCTTCAGACATCTTGAAATATCTCACCACAGTGAAATAAAGAGAAGAAATAAATAAAATTATATTGCAATTATATTGTGCAAATTGATCTACTCAAGTTGACATTTAAATTATTCTAAAATATTGTTCATAGTTTCATAGATGTTATTTTTTCAATCTTTATGTATATGCCTCTACAGTAAAGTTAATGATACCTTCATTTTTACCAATGCTTTAAATACAATGGTGTGAAATCATCCTAAGATTTATGTTATTTAAATAACATTGACAAAATTTTTTCTAAAGATAATTCTAAAGAGTCTTAAAAAGTATTCAAGTTCCTGCAGTTTACATTAGAAAAGAAATATCCGATTATTTTTTGTTCTATTTCTTTAAAAAAATGTCATTGGATTTTTGAAGGTTTGATTTGATTGCATTAAATCTTTATATTTTTTGTAATAAATGGACATTTTAATGATGTTTATTTTTTTCAATCCATAAAAATGGAATATGGTTTCATTTCATTGTGTCTTTTTCAATCTATTTATTAATGCTTTGTAGTTTTCAGTATATAGGTCCTTCATATCCTTTGTTAAGTTTATTATGAAGTATTTTATTCTTTTTGTTGCAATTTCAAAATAAATTTTTTTCATTTCTTTTCCTGAAATTAATGGAATACTACTCAGCCATAAGAAAAGATGAAATACTGCCATTTGAGACAACATGGATGGATCTTGAGACTAACATGCTAAACAAAAGAAAAAGTTAAGAATCGTATCACCCATAGGTGGGATATAAAACTGAAAGCAACAAATGAACAGATAAGAAAAACAAGCAAAAACCCATAGGCATAGTCAACAGTATGGAGATTACTAGAAGAAAGAAGGTTTGGTGTATGAAAGGGTAAAGGAGATCAAGTATATGGTGACAGAAGATTTGACTTTGGGTGGTTATATACAGATGAATCATGGATTTGTACACTTGAAACCTACATAATCTTATTAACCAAGGGCACCCCAATAAATTTAACAAAAAAGAAAACAAACATCCATTTCATCTTCAACTTTCCTACCTTCAAAAAAAATTAAGCTTTCAAACTTGTTTCCTCAAATAGTTTTTTATCATTAAATACCTTATAGATACTTAAATCGCATGCACATTCCTCATATAAAAATGGAAATAAAACCTTGGATCTCATCAAAAAAGTGATTTGGGAATACTTTGATAAGGAGAAGTTGGCATTTTAATACCTGGGGTGAGATTTAGAAGGGCAATAGAGGTGTTTTTTTTTTGTTTGTTTTTTTTTACTATGGGCATCTCTGGAGCTCTATAACATATATGGCTGCATGTCACATTAACATATAAATTAAGTTCTGGAAGCTCCCCCCAAAGCATCATTTGAACAAGTTGCAGCAAGATCAACAAGTAAAAGTGCAGCTGGCAAAGACTGGCACTCACGGAGTGGGTCAGCCTCACTAACAAGGCATCGCGGGAAGCCTGTTCATTCAGTGTCATCTTCTGTACCTGATCCAGATGTATAATTTTAAACCATCAGACAGTCAATAAAAATGCCATTCTGTGCATAAATCACACCAGCTACATCCTAGAACCATTTTTTAATGGAAAATAAACAGTTTCTTCATTTTGCTTCCTATCACAATTTTAATAAGCTTTATATCATTGTACTAAAAATATCTGTAGTGTTGTAATTAGAGAAATCATCTTCTAGTCATTTATACTTTTTCTTCTAAAAAACAATGCTGTTGTATTTTTAGTAGTAGAGATGAGCATGAGAAATCATATAAAAGGTAGGTATAATTAATATTCACTAATATTTACTAAGAAGTCCTAGAGAGATGTGTAATATATAAATACAGCAATGCCTTTATAGGTAATATAGAAATCAATCTACTTTCTCTCACACCATCATAAGAATTTGATTAACACATCCTTGATGATATTAATGCTGATCTTAAAATCTAAAGATCATAGATTTTAAGATCATAAAATCTCAGCCATAACATCCTAAATCTGGACATTTGAAATGTCCACTATACATGAAATAGTAAATAATAATATTTATGTAGAGATGAATATGCTAATGAGTAAATTAGTTCTTAGATGCAAATTAAGGATTTGATAATACATTTGAAGTATAAATGCCAAGCGGACCAGAGCACAAAGTGATACACAGAATCAGTGATTTACTAAATGTCAGCCTTGTGGCCAATGAGGAGAGATGAGTGAATGGAATAGCCTGAGAAGAGTATAGATTCTTCCTCAATTACAGCTGCCACAGAATCATATGTTCCCATTCCTAGCCTACAAAAATAAAAACTGGATATACACTCTTTCACCTTAATTCTAAATAAGGTGGGGAGGGGTGGGATGGTGGGAGGAGGGGTTTGCATTTTGATTTTTTTTTTAAAGAGTGCACATAAGCAAGTACAAGATCAGAAATGGCCACTCAGCTATGTATTGCTCCTCTGTTTTCCAGTTTTATTAAGGAATACTCTCCTTATACTTTAATACAAAAAATATTCAAAAGGCAACAAATTGCAGTAAACATTAGATTATATATATTTTGTTTATGGAAAATAAAAGCTGCCTGTAATCTTAGCCTCTTTTAAAAGAACACATTTCTCCATCTATATACCCTCTCTTGTTCTGACATAATGACTTCAACCACTGCACAATGTTGTATGTAAGAATTTATTGCTGGAATCTTGAAAATAATAAGTTAAAACTTTTTGGGAAATCATTTAACTTTTTCACTTCAGGATTCTCTCTGACTGAACCAAGGTAGTTTTAATTAAAACTCAGCTAACTGAGCCTCATTAAATAAAGAAGTATATAAACATTAGCTCATTAATATATCTAATAAATACTGGAAATATATTGTTTTGTTTTACAGGAGCACATTCTTTAATAAGAATGTCAGTGAAATGCAGTAAAATTGGACATCTGATATTTAGGGTGCCTTACTAGCAGGACCTTAAGACTCTCATTCATATAGTTCTCATTTGTATACACAAGTACTGCGATTCTGAGTTCCTTACAGATATAAGTTATAAAAAATGCAACTGACCTATTATTGTTTACTAAAAATTCTCTAATATATGTATCAAAGGAAATGTACCCATGTTGAAATATAATTTTCTTGATTGTGGGATTGCAGTAGTAATTATACTGCATAAATGAGGACACAGATTACTAGATTCCCATCATAGATTCTATCAAGGAATGAGTAGTTATTACTACTCATTGATGAATGACAATGTGAGAAGCTAACTTATTTTTTATCTTATTTCTTAAATGTCATTTTTATTTCCATATCCTAAAAGACAAAGAAAAAAACACATTAGAAATAACACCTTCCAAAATAGTGCAGTACATATGAATTTGGCAATTGTTCATTAATGAATTATTCAAATCTTTTTAGAATTAGCAATAATAGGAAGACTTGAACAATTTTAAATACTTCAATAAATTCAAAGATGAATCATAGACTTTTCAATATTGAGTTAGATTTTAGTTGACTTAGAAATTTAATATAAAGACACCTTCATAAAGTATGATATCTGTGGACTGAATCCCCATGTTTTCAGTAATTTTGTCTTAATACTAGAACAGACAATTTTCTATTAATTTTTAAATTATTGCATAATGTGATTATTAGATATCTTAAATACAGTAGGTCCACTTAATATCTCTTATTTTCTGAGATTCCCTAGAAAAAGAATTTTGGAGCAATTTGCACAGCAAGCCTTCAATTAGAATTTAATATATTCTATATATTATAGGTTAACCTCACAATGCCTGCTATGAGAACTTTAAATAGGGTCTAGAATTATTACAAAGGGATGACTTTATTCTTTATGCCTTTTTCCTAATTTTATAAAGTAAAATAGTCCTCCCACATCACTCTCCAGCAGAAATTTTATGAAAAGAAACGAAATAATCTGTGTTAAGTGTATGTGAAAATAAAAAAATGGCTTACTTCAAATTTCAAGATAAGTTCAGTTAATATAGAGGAAGAAATATTATTCATTGAAAAATTAATATAGTAGTTAATGTTTCAATGTATTCAGGATACTTTTTGTCAGTAAAATTTGTTTCTGTTTGTAATCTCTGAATTAGAAGATACAGTTTATCCCTGTGTTTCTGATTAAAGATATTTTTAAAAATTCTAAAAAAATAAAGTGATTGTCTAAAATCACAAACAAGGTAAATAAACACATTAAGAATAAAATATCTTTACTTTTAGAATAGCAAACTCTACTTCCTTCGCCACTTAAGTTTCTCAGAAGCAGTAAGTAATATGAAAACACTAGAAAACATAAAAACTTATAAATGAAGAAACTAGTCTGACACAATGGAATACTACTCTGCTGGAAAAAGGAAAAACATTTACTCTTTGCAACAGCATGGATGGACCTGGAGAACATTATGCTGAGTGAAATAAGCCAGTCAGAGAAAGTCAAGTACTATTTGATTTCACTATGTGAATTTAATGAACAAACTGAACTACCAAGCAAAACAGAGAGACTCATAGATGGAAAAAAGGCAGATGTCTTGGGTGGGATGGTGAACATATTGAGAAAAAAAGAAAAAAAAAGAGAGAGAACTCATGGACATAGACAACATTGTGGTGATTGTGGGGTGGAAGAGGGCAGAGAGGGGATAAATGGTGGAAAAAATAAAATGAAATAAAATAAATAAATTAATTAAAGATAAAATTTCAGACTGACATATAATAATTATTATGCTATAAATATATATTCTTTCTGTAATCATAAACACAAATGAATATAAAAAGATAAATTATGTTATTTATAATGTTATATTTGAAATTACACACATTAAAATCTTATTTACATTAAAAACAATGAATTCAAGCCCTAGCCGGTTTGGCTCAGTGGATAGAGCGTTGGCCTGTGGACCAAAGGGTCCCAGGTTTGATTCCAGTCAAGGGCATGTACCTCGGTTGCAGGCTTCTACCCGACCCAGGCCCTGGTCGGGGCTTGTGCAGGAGGCAACCAATTGATGTGTTTCTCTCACATTGGTATTTCTCTCTGTTTTTCCCTCTCTCTCTAAAAATCATGGAAAAATATCCTCAAGTGAGGACTAAAAAAATAAACAAATGACTTCAACACTGAATGTTTATAAATATAGATTTTTTAAATATTGAAACAATGTTTAGTCTCAAGCCAGTTGTGATGGCATAAAGTCAAAGATCACTAATAAAAAATACCTTTGCTAAAATGTAGGCAGTCTTGGAGATAGGGTGCCAAAAATCTAGGCATATGTGTTTCATTCAGAAATATTATAGAAATATTTTCCATCACTGGGTAGCTTTCAGTCAAAGCAGGAAAATATTTGAAATATTACCATTATGTGTATTTGTACAGATTGTACCACAAAGTGGGAACCCAGAATAATGAAAAGTAATTTGAGATCAAAGGTGACATCATGTAATTACCAGTTTCATCTTATAAATGGCACATCATACATTTGAAAAATAATGGAGCAAAGCTGCATTGAAGAACCAAAGATCCATATCAATGGTTGTGAAATTATGCTTCTCAGACCCTGAAATTTCCACAAGGCATATCAAGGTACTTCTAAAAGCCAGTATATTTACAATAGGCAATTTTCATGTTTATGCATTGCATTATATTAAGGTCAAACTAAGCAAACAAATATTCATAAATAGCTTTTCAAAAAATAAAAGACAAAAGATTCCAAAAATTCAAAATATCTAACAATCTCTGTTTTATAAATGTAAATATATCTGCTCACAAATGACAATGATAGAATGCTCCTTGGGAATTATGTATGTGTTAATTGAAAAATGCTGCTGTGATTTCACATTCAAAATTAGGTGACAAGATAGAAGGTCGAACTCCTCAGTATTTTGCTGACTCTACAAGAAAAAATATTCTTCTCAGCCTTATTTTCCACTTTCCAAGGTTGTTTTCTCTCCAAAGGCATCAGATGAAAGCCTTTAGATTAAGCAAAGTATCTTTAACTAAAACCTCATAGTGACTTTAAATTATAAAGCACAGCAATAAAAGCATGTTTAGCTTTCATTTTTCCCTGGTAGTAATTTTGGATAACTTTCTTACTGTCTAATTTATGTAATCTCAATTAAACTTTTCTTTTGCTTTAGTTTGTTTTGTTTTATTAAAATGCATTAAAAATTATGACTTCCATAAATCTTTCCAAAAAAACTGCTAGCATTTTACTGGGTATCCAAGCACACACACACACACACACACACACACACACACACACACACAGGCTCACTGTCTCCACAGTTACTAACATTATTTGGAAAAAGATATTAGGAAACTGATTTGGTTTTAGGTTTCCTGGTGTGTTCCTTGTGAAGGCAGAGTTCTGCCTTCCTCCCTTTCCTCTTTTATTTTATAAACTCCCTGAAATCAGCAACACAGTAGAAAATACCATTTTTTTTTTAAAATCAAGCATTTGAAATCCAGCTAAAGTTAGTTTTTGCCAATACTTTCTAAATCATGGCTTCATAAATGTTCATACTCCCATTAAGATATCTTTAAGATTTTGTTCAAGGTAAGTCCGGATGTCAGTTTTCCGCCCCCCCCCCCCTCCAACATATAAATTCTGGCTATTCTGCTTTGGTGATGATTTATCTCTTATAGCACTATTCTCTGGACTCAATGAGTTTTTCATAGAGAAAAAAATCACAGTGTAAAGCCATTGATATTATACTTTAGCCATTGCCAGATTTCAGGGGTTTATGATTTATCATTGAAACCCATGAACATATAAGTATTTTCCTAAGTAAATTAAATAATTTGAAACAAATCTGTAGTTTCATATCAACTTTATTTTTTTTCAAATAGAAAAAATTCAAAATGTTGAGAAAAACATTTCTAAATTTCATCAATCTGTGTTTGTTGACTGTCTCTTGTTCTCAGATTATTGGTATCCATTGCTCCACTTCTCACATTATACATGTGTGCACACTCATTCCTACTACAGGTTTTTCAAACATTATATATTAATTTACACCTACAGAATACAAGTAACAATTTAAAATGCCACAGGGCAACCCTATAATTCTCTAAAATGCACTTCCAAACAGCTGCTCTTGGAAGATTCTGACTACAAATAACAATACATTAGCATAGAGATTTGAACTCTAGTCTAAAAAGAAATTATCTGGAGTATTTCACTTTTTTAAAATATATTTTTATTGATTTCAGAGAAGAATGGAGAGGAAGATGGAGAGATAAAAACATCAATGATGAAAGAGAATTATTGATTGGCTGCCTTCTGCACTCCCCATACTAGGGATCAAGCCTGCAACCAGGGCATGTGCCCTGACCTGAAAATGAACTATGACCTCTTGACTTATAGTTCTACGCTCAATCACTGAGCAATGCCGGCCAGGCTGGGGTATTTCACTTTTTACAAGGTTGTTCATGATCGAGTAGGAGTCCTTCTATATCTGTGAATAGAGTTCTCTGGTCTTATGTTCTAGCCTACAGTTTATAGCTATAACCCAGATATATATTTAGGATTTGCAAATTGAGGATATCCCATTTGGACAGTAATCCTTAAAATGTGCATATTTTTTACTTCACTAGTATCAAATTAAGAAAATAACTTCTAATATCTGAAATAATTCAAGCTTAAAAATATTAAGTAAACCATTTAAAATTCCATGTGGTTCTGTGCTCCAGTGCCACATGAATCCATGGTGATTATGAAAACAGAAGATCCCAGTTATGGTATGGTCTTTCCATGGTTCTGGGAGACAAAGATGATTTCACCTTGACAGAAGTAGCATGCTACTTCCATGTATGATATGATTTTAATCTTAATGGAACAACAAAAACAGTGACATGTTAGATGTAAAACAGATGCTACACCCTTACCACTTCTTGGGTGAAATAAGGACCACAGTAAAAGCCTTGGAAGAGAAGTATAAATGCTTGACATAGGGATGATGGGTTATATGTACATTTTATCTGAAATTATTTATTGTGGAATCACTTAAGATTCCCCCCTGGGAATCAATTTCATTCTATTCTTCTATTCAAGTGTAACTGGCATACTAACTGTTAAAATGTACACAAATGGATAAAAAAAAAAGAAGGAATGCTGGCGATAATACATGTAGGTGGGACATCACATAGGAGTGAAAGTGGGAGGGAACACTAACCATATTAGGCTTGGATGGGCAACAGCGCACAGGGAAGAAGCCCTTCCACAGCCACATTCGCAGCAACTGAAAAGCAAACAAGAAAGCCCAAGATAAGGAAGAGATCCCACTCCCTCAGTATAGCATAAAGACACTATGTATTTAGACAGGTGTCTGCTTTGCTTTTCAAAATTATAAATCCCTAAATGCACACAATTATTTTTTTCCACAATGCCCTTCCAATTAAGAAGCATTTTATGGAATTAAGAAATACAGAGCTGTACTAAATAGTTATTTTTATTTTACATAAAATGCTGATTTAGTAAGGACATAATGAGCTAATACATTTGCTTATGCAATGAATATAGAAATATAAAACTATGAAAGCCCATTTAAATATATATATATATATATCTTCCGAAATTCCGGCAAACTTTAAATTCAGAAGACATTTTAAATAGCCCCTCAAATACATGTTTTGCATACAGCCTACATATTTCAGCTGGAGAACAATGTCTTCCTCATTTGGCCCACTGATTTCTTATGCCAGTGGAATTATTTATCAAAGCCTATTGAAAATGCTATGCATACGTGACTTCAATCACTTATGGAAGGCTTTCAATTTAAATTTACATTTTCAGATTTAAAAAATGCATCTCTAAATATATATTAACAGAACTATTGCTATGTTCAAAATAAGCAAGCTATATATAATACATGCACTTTCTGGATATCAAAACATTCAAGATTATTTAAAAATTTTCACATATTCATAGTAAAAAAAAAATTGATCCAGAAAAAAAAACAAGTAAACTGTCTAATAAAATGCACTTTATTGTGGGAAACCACATAAACTGATGGCAGAATATAACACATAATTATTTAGTGCTTCAACACATTCACCTTTAAGTATATTTTGTGAATAGCATTTCTAGTTATTTCGAGAGAACTGTGGAACAAGCTTAATAATGGACTAGCAAGTTTAGGCTTTTGTCCAAAATCTATTTTGAACTTTAATTCTTTGACATGTATCTACTCTATTTTATATCAATTAAGAAGAAAATAAAATATAATGCTAGAGAATGTAGAAAAGTAATTCCAAATAAAATTCCACTATATTTTTTCAAAGAAAAAGTAGGCAATGTTCCATATATGTTCTTTGAAGTATTAATGATGTTTTGTTTTCAAATTTATTTTTAATTTTTTAAATATATATTTTTTCTTATGCCAGTGGAATTATTTCAGGGAGGGAGAGATACCATCATCAATGATGAGAGCGAATCATATATCAGCTGCCTCCTGCATGCCCCCCCTGGGAATATAGCCCACAACCCATGCATGTGCCCTGACTGGCAATTGAACCGTGACCCCCTGATTCATAGGCCCGACTGAAACATTCATGATGTTTTCATTTTTGTGCTACTATGTGACAATTTGGTTATCACTAAAATGGAATTCTACTAAACAGAAATGGCTATAAGACATTTATTTCCAGTTTGATAATTTGATTTAAAAAAAATATGCCAAATAATTATTCTCATTATAGAGATATTGAAAGTCAAAGTTATAGTACTTCAAAATGTTAAAATACTGAGAAATGTTTCTTTTGCACATCTTGATATATTTCTTTATAATTTTATTTATTTATTAGTGCAATTATAAGACATTTACTAATGTCATATAATTATTGACATATATGTTAACTTTTTCTGTTTGTATCAAAACTCAGATTAGGATTTGGCAAACTATGGTCCATGGACCAATTCGAGCCTCCCACTTAATTTTGCAAATGCCGAGTTATTGGAACCAGCCACATCCATTTCTTGTTTGTGACTTCCCTAGAGTTGTATGGCCGAGTTGAGTAGTGAAAGAGAATGTAAGGCCTGCAAAGCCTAAAACTTTTACTATCTGACTATTCAAGAAAGTCCACCTTCCTCTTTTCTTAGACTGGAAGTTTCTTGAGATGATGATGATTCTTTGATTATTTTTTCTTCTTCATAGTTTATACATAATAAATGACAACCTGTAAGTAGTCAGTATTTCACTGTAACTGGTGTTAACTAACATCACAATGATCTCAGTTTATCAATATGAAAAAATTGCATATATGTGTTAATTTCAACAGCCCAGTTCTAACTTAATAAATAATAAATAAATTAATAATGGATTTTTGATGAATGCACAGGATTGATTTTTAGTGATAAAAAAGATGATGTCATCTCCTAATAAAGTACAAACATCCTTCCAGATGTGTGTGTACAAGTTAGTAAACTCAGGTAGCAATGTGCTTAGGAAGGCAATAGTAACTGCATATTGTGGCCATTGCCTAATAGGATTCGCTTCATACTTGGTAAATGTTCTAAGACTCAAATAAGCATACTAATGATTCTATAAATAATAATATTTTATTCATTCTTCTTAATTTTAAAAATTATAATAAGGATCTTGTCTAAAAATTAATACATACATATGCACACACATACAATTCACTATGACACCAAATTTACAAATTTTAGTCCTGAAATTTTTAAATAATCTTACCTATCTCTAGAATTCTGATTCATAGTTTTAGCAAAGTTTAATAAAAAATCTGAAATCATGTAATATTCATTATTTGTATGTCTATCTTTTCTGAGACCTTGTTTCAGATTTTGTACTGATCATTGCTCTGACTTGTTTTAAGATGACATAAATAAATTTCCTTGGGTTACTTAGTTAACCTCTGTGTTTCAATTGACATACAAGAATCCTACTTCATAGGTTTTATGAAAATAAAGTGAGACAATATATATATTCACCTTGGTGAATATCTGGCTGATCACATATTTTGGGAGAAAAGTTGTAGCTATTACTTTTAGTAATATCATAATTAAAGTGATACAATAAATTATCATTACATCAGAGGAATTTAGATTTTTCATGATCCATATAATATTACCATGCTAATATTTCCATTGATAACTAAATAACTAATTACATTCAGACCAATTCATATAAATACAAAATGGGCAATGCAAATTTTTAAAGCACAATTTTCACAAAAGACATTTTCTAAAAATTTAGTAATCAGAGCATACTGTGCATAAATTTGTTATTAAGAAAATTAAAAAAGAAGTACCTTTTCTATAAATATCTGAAGTGATCTAGATTCTCTAAGTGATTTGGATCCTTTAAATAACTTTTAAAATAACCTGGGCACCTCCACACCAGATGGTATAAAGTTCATGTTTTTTCCTTAATCAATAAATACTTGCAGAAGTACAGGTTGAAAATGCTCAGAAGCCTCAGAGGTAATTTAGAAATAGAAACCAAAACGTGCTAAAAATAGTGGCTAATCTAATGTATGTGAGCTGTGGTTCAGCACAGGGCACATCTGCATCTCCATCAGTTTCCAGCACCTGGAGGCCTGTGAGTAACTGCATGGAGCTGTAACAAGGTCATTACTATCCCAGTTTAAAATAGTTTAGGCCTTCTAGGCTTACAAACAAAAATCATTGGTCTTTATTTTAAGGCTATTTTGATTTGTCCTTTGGAAGATTAAAATATGATAACAGAAGCTTTCCAGGCCCAAAGAAGATTCAAATGAAATTACTTCAGCCCGGCCTTCCTTAGAGCTGATCAATATACGTACAAAGTGTGTCAGTGTAAGTAAGATAACCTCCCTCCTACTGAAGCCAGGCGATTATAACTCCAGGAAAGAAATTCTCAAAGATGCTAGATCAGAGAAACAAGACGATGGGCTGTGGATAAAGGGTGACTTAAATTCTTAAACAAGAGATCATACAAGTGGAGATGAAAAACACCAAGATCTTAATGGATAAATGAAAGGCAGGGAAAGTAATTTCACAAAAGAAATACTTTCATTAGATAGAAAATATTCTCAGTTTACTGCTCTTAAAAAAGGAATAAATTGAAAAGGCAGCATTGTTCACCCATTTTAAATAAAAAAAAAGAAAATGATGGTATTTAATGCTGAAGAAAAGAGTGGAGCTTGTGCCCTCACAGGTGGCAAGCCACACTGAAAAGTGACACCAATCCTTTAGAAAACAATCCTCCAAAACTGATCAAAGAGTAATAAAAATGTCCTCACCTTTGACTCCATTGTGTAGCAAGCCAGTTAAGATCCTGGGATTTGTACCCAGACTAGGAGCAGTCCTGGATCTATCCATTCATAAATGTATAGTTTAAATAAACTAGTCACTGATGTAAATGAAAGAATAATTGCGACTATACCACATAGGGTTGCTTTGAAGAAAGAGTTTAATAATACATGTAAAGCTCTCTGCATTGTCTTGGACTTATAGTCAGCACTTTACTTTTATTTTTCCTAACGGATATTTTTCTAATCTGGTCTTGGGCAAAGAGTGTGATACAGATAATATGCCTGAGGCTGGCCATAGATTTTACAGGAAGTAAATGACTCATAAATATTTCACAGTAAACAATATATTTGTGGAGGCAACAATGCAATATAAATCAATATAATATTTTTCTTAATGAGGTAAAAATGTGTAGGAAAATAAAATATTGGCATAAAAGTATATCAAACCTCTAAGAGCCATTATGCGGGAGTGTTACATCAATTCACACAATGGGTCAATTTTAGTTTTCTCTCACTTCAAATTGTTTGTGGTTATTTAATTTTATACTCTTCAAAAAATAAAACAAATAATTTAAACAATTCTAATTATGATACTTATCACAATGATAAAATTTTAAACGTGTAACATATTTATAATAAAAAGAAAGCAGAGGAAATTGTTCACTGGTAATTAACACTGATAATGTTGATTGTTTTATACATTTCTTAAAATGTCTCATAATGCAATATTTTTTGCATCTGTGTCTTAATTCACTGCCACTCTTTTAAGATTTGGTACTGATTTCCTGATGAAGGCAGGCTAAACCCTGCAGAATTTTTTTGCAAAAACTTGAAAAGGTATAAAAGCATAATGATCACATACGTGCTTCCCAAACTCTACTCTTTATTTCCCATGCTTGTGCCATAAAGGCATAAAATTATCCCACCCACAGGAGAGAAGGTAATGCAAAATGGTTAGGAAGGCCTTTCTATTTAATTTTTAAGTGTGCTTTTGAATAGCTCTGTGGGGAATACCACATCTACAGCACATGTATGTACAATCCAATCACTATTCCCCAGCTGTAGTCTAGGCAAATTGGCATAGGATATAGTTACATGTAGCACTTTTTAAAACCTTTTTTAGCTCTCAGCTTCCTTCTCACTCTAGAGCTTGTTACTGCTCCCTGATGATTATAGGTGTCTACCTGCTGTTGCCTAAGGTCCTTTATCAAAATTATACTATCTAAGCAATAATCCCTGGTCAATGGATTTTGAAACATCAGAGGACCTCTGAGTCTTAACCAATCAAGTTTCAAGCCTGGCACTCGCACATCTTGATGTGAAGTAATACTATACATATATATATATTCTATCTAATATTCTATCTAATAATCTATCTAATAATCTATCTAATAAAGACGGAATATGCAAATTGACCATCAAACCATCACAAAGATGGCAGCGCCCATAGCCACAAGATGGTGGTGCCCAGTCCCCTCAGCCCCACCAGAGTCCCACAGTCCTTTCAGCCCAGCCAGGGGGGGCGGCAGGTGCATGGTGCAGCTGGACCCGCCCTCAGCCCCCTAACCACCCAGGCCTGGCCTGAGGCACAGGCAAGCCTTGAATGGTGGCTGCCCAGCCGCCGCCTGAGGTGCAGGCAATCTCAGATGTTGGCTGCCCAGCTGTCCAGGGTGGGCCTGAGGTGCAGCAAGCCTCGGAAGGTGGCTGCCTAGCCGCCCAGGGCCACCTGAAGCTCAGGTTATCAGGGTGGCCGAGGCTTGCACTGCCAGCAGTGGCAGCAGCAGAGTTGTGATGAGGGTGTCACCTTCCCCTGATCACCGGGTAGCCTCTCACCCCTGAGGGATCCCAGACTGTGAGAGGGGACAGGCCGGGCTGAGGGACCTCCACCTCCAGTGCATGAATTTTCATGCACTGGGCCTCTAGTATATATATATATATATATATATATATATATATATATATATATATATATATATATATATATATTGGTGTCTTTCCCCAGTTCCTGATACAGAGCTCCTAAAACTGAGGAAACAGAAGGAAGCCAGGCAGTCAAGAATCAGGACCATGGTGGGAAAGGGCGGGAGGGAGGGGATAAAATTGGGGAACACAGCTAGATAGATTTACTAAGGCACCCCAACTGGGTGGGGTAGGAAGGACAAGAGCAAGAGGCATGAACTTTAAAATGTATGGATATTGCTAAGACAGGCAGCATGCAGATAACCAATCACAAGGCAGTGAGGTGTGTAACCAATCCTAAGGATGTTACTAAGGCAGAATTCTTTAAAAAGACCAATGGGAACTAGCAAGACTGTCTCCACCCTCTAAATTAAAAGGCACTTGCTTCCTCTCCCCTTCTCCCTTCTCCCTGGCACACAATGGGTTCCTGACTTCACTTATGTGGCTTATGGCCATGTGGGACTCTACAGACAGAATAATAGACTTTAATTCCCATGGATGTTCTCCATAAACTTTGGTTCTACTGTTTTTGTCCACGACTTCATTCTCCAATTTTGCAAGACAACAAACTTGGACTCACTCCCCACATTTCGGTTTCAAAACCATTGCAAATAAGATAGTAGGAGAATCTTTTGTTCCATCGTTTACTCTTTGACCCTAGTTCCTGACACAAAGCTCCTAAATACCTTGGAATTTCCTGGTGGTAATACTGTCTTTTGCTCTAATGAGGTGACTCTTGGTGGGCTCCCAGATGGAGGCTGGTTGGGATTAGAAGCTTGGAATTTTCAGCCTCTCCCATCATTCTCCAGAGAAGGGAGAGGGGCTGGATAAGGAGGTAATGATCAATCATGCTTACATGATGAAACCTCCATAAACATCTCAAAAGGGATCTGGAGAGTTGCTGGGTTGGGGAAGTCATTCATGTACCGGGAGGGTGTCACATCCCAAATCAAGGGATAGAAAGCTCCCACAGTGGGGAGCCTTACAGACTCTTCCCTATGCATCCCCTCAACTGCTTATTCATCTCTATCCTTTGTAATATCATTTGCTATAAAATACAGTAAACCTGAGTTTGGTTCCCAGAGTTCTATAACGGTACTAGCAAATGATTGAATTCAAAGAGAGGAGTAAAGGGAAACTCCCATTTGAATTGTGACAAATAATATAAATGGAGCAACTTTAAAATGGAGGCATAGCTGCCATCCCAGAACTGTCTTGTACATCTTATGCCTCAGTCTTTGGAATGTTAAAATTGGGCAAAATAACCTTTGGACTGGTTTTGAAGAATCACTGTATCCTAAACAACTGTTTGCAAAGATAATGAAGCTGACATAATTAGGGGACTGAAATTTAAAGACATTCTTTAGAATTAACATCAGTATGCTAGCTTATCTGTATCTATAGAAATCCCTTCCTTCTAGTCATGTAATTATTCCCCTTCCTTTTCTCATAAATACCCCCCTGCCTTCACCTCCTAAAGGGAACACTATTTGGATCTCTGGCTGAATAATGTTCCTAGAATAGCTATTTGCTTGGATCTCAAATAACAGCTTGTTGCCTCACACTTCAGCCTTCTATTTTTAGGTTAACAATAGCCATGTGGAACAGAAGCTGTAGGTAACCAAGGGACCTGCTACTTGTGATTGGTATCTAGAGTAGGGAGAAGTCTTCTGAGATGAGTCCTTAAACCTATAGTGCAAACTCCAGTTAATGACAGAACTGAATTGAATTGGGGGACACCCACTTGAGTTTGCAGAGAATGGCTTGGTGTGGAAACAAACAGACACATACACATACATATAAGGTTTCAGAAGTGTAAAGTAAAGGCTCACAGGAGGAGTGGGCCTTTCCAACTCATTTGCTTTTTCCTTGTTTTCTGTTTCAAGACTGACATGTCCTATTATAATATGCATCATAGTGCTAACAATTCTGGGACTCAGTGAGAGGAAACAGCTTTGCCAACACGGCACTGATAGCAAGTTATGGAGGTGAGATGTGGGCAGCAGTTACTGCCTCATACTGTACTGGAAGCACAATTTCTTCTTCCACATCCTCCAGCTCTTTCTATTCCTACCCAATCCCTCAGCCTCATCTCTCCCTCCCCCTGTTGAAAATTTAAGATGTTTTCCTGGAGAACTATAGTCTGGGCATTTCTTTCTTCCTTTGTTAATAGTTTATTAGCGATTAAGCAACTTTAATAAATTAATTCACAATAAATTACATACACCCGGTGATCAGGGGAAGGCAACGCCCCATCACACTTCTGCTGCTGTTACTGCTGGCAGCACAAGCCTCGGCTGGCCCTGGTTACCTGAGCCTCAGGTGACTCTGGGCAGCTGGGGGGCTGAGGGGACTGGGTGCCGCCATCTTTGAGGGTGTGGCAGTCAATTAGCATATTCCCTCTTTATTAGATAGGATAGTTCAAGTTTTAAAATAAAAAAAAACACACTAACAAATCTAAGTGTTCAATGTGTAAGTATTCCTTTGTTTTAAGTACAACATCACAAAAACAAACAAAAAAAAACTAATTCACTTAAATGTTGGAATCAGCAACTCTCCTTTTCCTTTCTCTGAAGACAATTAGAGGACTTAGAAATAGCAAACTGAATGAAAGCAGAAAGAGAACTTGAGGTGAGTTTTCTTTAGACTGCACTTGAACTGGTTTATTTCCCAAACTATACTTTAATGATAATTCACCGTACTTCTCTTAATCAATTTAATGGGCCTGAGGTCATTATAAAACAGGCTCTTCTCCCATGAATACCATAGGTAGAGGCATGATACAACTAGCAAATATTATTGAACATGTTAGATTCAGTTTGCTTACTCACGTATATTTGGAAAATCAGAGTAAATTTCATCACATATTAACCACCCTTTAAAAACTTTGTGCTGCAGTTGTAGACAAAATCATTCTCATTATTAGCAAACATGTACTGAGAATCTGTGCTATGCTTTAAGAATGAGAAATCATATATACTAAAAACAGCTTTCTACTCCCACTATGCAAAGATTCTAAACCTGTATACAGATTAAAGTCAACCAGGGAGATTAAAACAACAACAAACAAACCACACAGGAAGAAAAACCACGGCCCAGAATAAGTAAGTCAGAACATCTTGGTTATGGGACCCAGCATCATTATTTTTCAAAAGCTGTTAGTTGATCCTAAGTTTCCTCCAGGTTGAGAACCACTGATCCAATGGGTACTCAATAAATACTTGAAGTGAGTGATGTGTCTTAAAATAGTCTTAGGAGAATTTACTTAATGAATAAAAGAGAACAGTTTGCATTTGTAATAGTCTGCATGTTAATAAAAGCTTCGCAAGTTCCTGTAGGTGCTTAAAACAATTTGTTCTTTAGTAAGTATTTTAAATAATTCTCCTACAATTTGTTTACAATGGTATTTTAATATTATCTACAAATGAAGACTGGTTTGTTAAGTGAGTGTAAATTTCATCCTAGCCTCTATCTTTTAAATGACAAGATTTTTTTTCCTAACATTTATTTATACAGGTTTCTTTTCATTGCAAGTTTAATGCTAAATGGCAGAATTTTTATCCTTCTATATTTCAGTACCAGCTACTTGGATTATCTGGGAATCCTAATATCTCAAACAAAATAACAAAACTGTAAAATTATCTGAGCTATTGAACTACAGACTTACTATATAAGTTTATATGAAAGCAAAGCTTAGTTTTGCCACAGATGGGTCAGGAGAACCTTCAAGAAGTGATGGATATTTTGACATACAAGGTTTTCTCTTTGAGCTAGAGTATAGAATATATATATATATATATATATATATATATATATATATATATATATATACACACATATATATATACACACACACATATATATATAAATGTACATATATATTTATCATATTTATATAAGACAAAGCTCATACTATTAATGAAGCAGGAAGAAATGGGGCTGAGTCACAGGCAAAGGTTGTGTAAGGCATTTCAGACAGGTCTATGGAGTCACAGTAAATTGGACATGCATGTGCCTCCATGCCTACATGCCTTTCTCATATATACTCTCCACCAACTTGTAAAATTAATTTTCCAGGTCCAGTTTAAATCTACCATCTCTGTAACAATATTTCTGAACTCACTAAGGCACAGATAAGCATACTTTATATTTTATTCTTGCACCAATTTGTCAAAAATATAGCGCTAATGGTGTAACATTAAAATTATCTGGTTGCATGACTGAATCACTATTAGACTGTCCATGTTAAACTATCAGAAAGCATATCAAAGGGTCAAATTCCATCATAAAAGCAAACTCTACCTGTCACCAAGGTCAGAAAAATATACTGTAGTGAGCCCGTAACAAAAGAGGGGTTACATGATTCACAAGTATTTTTGCAAAAAGCAGCTCCAGTGTGATATTTTGAGCAGGAAAATTAAATCGTTTCACCTTTATATGCATGATTTAATTTTTATCACTCAAATTTAAATACTTAAATGTCAGTACTATATTAGTATATACACGTGTTCATATACTGTATTTAGATGTGCATATAATATATGTAAATAAATGTAAGCTGTAAGTTAGATATGGTTAATAGAACACTAATGCATTTTAATGTATTTGGTCTACATTATCTTATCCAATATAGATATATTGGAAAATGCAACTTTCTCCTCAAGTAGCAAATAAGAAATAGGACATTATACCTATTATAGGCAGGGCAGCCAGCAAACTTTAAACTGATATCTGACTTCAAAAACTGGCAAATCACCAAAAATGCAGAATTTTTATTTTCACCTAATCTCAATTTCACTTTCTCTATTATTATGTTTTCTTATCTCCCCCTTTCCTCCTCTAACGTTGTAATGACATTGTTTTGTTAACTTATTTGATAAATCAAAATCCTTCTTAAATAATTTCTATCCCCTAACAGCAAAATTACATTTTATCATAAATCAATAATATTCAAGATGACACTGATTTGAACTAGTTATTCACCTGATCACTTAATAAAAGAAATTCACAGTGTATTTATGGCTGCACTCCTTAAAGTGTTTTCTTTTCTTTTAAATTAAAAAAAAATATTGAGCACTAAGTTTATAAAAAGCCTGTAGTGTTATTTAGTAAAATATATGAAGTGGCAGACTGAATATACGTATGGACAATGGTCAGACCAAATAAAAATATAGAACTTTGATCCCAAATCTGTAGCAGCCAGTCCAGGTAGCCAAACCACAACCTGTGCAGCAATCTTCCCAAATGATTAGGACTTGTCCACTATCCTAGTTCTGTTCTGGCACAACAATATTGTTGAGATACAAAACACTGAATGATGTGTTTATGCTACAGGAAGACACCTTTACTGTACAATCAGTTACCTCCACTCCTAGAAGCCTAATGTTACCATAAACTCCTCCCACTGAACTTTCTCTGACTGGCAGTCATTTCATAGCTGACACAGGTCTATCTGTAAGCCCTCTTAGAGAGAAGTGTATGACTGTCATGACTAACCTGCCTGTGCTTACCAATGTTAGGTTTTAATTTATTTTGAGAGAAGTGGAAAAGAAAAAAGTAAGGGCAGATAAAGTAGCAAAAAGTCATGCTAATTTTGGCAGCTTAAAAATAAAAATATTTTAAGCACAACTCTGAAATAAGATTTATTTTAAATACTCATTTGTCTTGATGAAAGAATAATATTAATTAAAAACATGAGTGGCTCAAAAAAAAAGGAGATTAGTCAAATAAATAAGCCAAATATTTATGTTCTGATTTATTTAGCTCTCTTCATTATGGCTATTGAATATTTTTCCAAAGTTGAATCACATCTATCAACATTATACCTATATAAAGTAGGAAACAAGAATGACTAATGTTTCAATTTAACTACTTCACTCTCAAGTAATTAAAGTAATTGTGGAACTATACTAAAATTATCAAACAAGAATGTGTATTTTGTGAGAAAATATCATGGGAATTGAATTATGAGAACACCTTAAAAGGAGGCTAAATGTTCATTTTTACATCAAACTGTTTAAATTCCATGTAAGTACATTTTTTCTATTATTGTTGGTCTGTATTATTAAAATCATACATTATGATAATTGTCATGTGTTTAAAATTAAATATAATGATAATAAATGTCAACTACCTTAATACATTATATTTGTATATAACATAACAGTGGTTATTATGATTACAATTGCTTTATATAAAACAATGGTGTATAAATGTATATGTATAAGTGTATAATGGTGTATAAATATGTGTTTATATAAAATACTAGAGGCCCAGTGCACGACAGTCGTGCACTCAGTGGGGAAGGGGTCCCTCAGCCCGGCCTGAGCCCTTTCGCAGTCTGGAAGCCCATGGGCAATGTCTGACTGATGGCTTAGGCCCACTCCCTAAGCCACAGTCAGACATCCTTAGCACTGCCTTAGCATTGCCTTAGCGCTTCCGCAAAGGCGGGCTGCTGCACTCGCCAGCCATCAGCCTGGCATGTGGCTGAGTAACGCTCCCCCTGTGGGAGCACACTGACCACTAGGGATAGCTCCTGCATTGTGTGTCTGGCCCCTGGTGGTCAGTGTGCATCATAGCAACCGGTCGTTCCACCGTTGGGTTGATTTGCATATTACCCTTTTATTATATAGGATTTGTAATTGTAACCATATATGTTTTCCCAATAGGAATTTAAAATATTTTTAATTATTTTAAAAATTTAAAATATTTTAATATTTTTAAATTATAACATTTGAATGGATATGATCTTGGTACAAACTAGATTAGAAGAATAGATTTGAGAGCTCAGAAGCAGTATAGATAAAAGAATATCTATATACACAGTATTTAGTATGCTGAAGGTGGAGACCTACAACAATTTTGTCCATTTGTTTCATTTCTCAGCAATGAGTATATTCCCAGTCATGACTCAGGAAACTGATTTTTTGTTGAATAGAGTTCTACCCTTTGGCATAGGGTGATGCTATTGATTTTCTCTGTAGAGCTGGGTATCAAGTTTCTGTGAGAGCCCATGCTATTGTGGTCTCTGAGAGTCCTGGTAAGATTCCCAGAAACCTAGCAGGGTCTTTCTTCACAGCACAGCATCTTGTGGCACGCTAGCCCGCTGCTCTGACTTTCAGATGGGGATCACATTCTTAAAGAAATGGGGCTTCACACAAAAAACATATTTTGCTCTTGTGTTTTTTACCTGCTCTGTGATTAACACTTGAAATCTGAGAGTCCCTAGATTATTTGCTCAAATAATTTTCAGCTTTGCAAATCAATGATATTAACGTGTTTCCATTGCCATAGAGTTTTTCCTTCCAAATATTTGCCTCCATATAACTCCCTGAGTGTTTGATCTGTGAGAAGTCACAGGTGGGATAGTCAATAATGTTGAGTAATTGAGCCAAGAACCCTCTCGGGTTCAGTTTCCTAGGATGGTTTACTTCCCACAGTGAGCAATTAGTTGTTGCAATGCTCCTATTCTTCCTGGCACTGTTCCGCCCTGATCCCCATTTGTCAGTTATTAATAAATTATGAACTGCTCACTAATTATCTTTGATTCAGGGCCTTTGAAGAAAAAAGCATGCAATCATGAGAAAATTGATGGGATAACAACTCTCAGATAGTAAATCAATACACACGCCTGGATTTATTACAGTATTATAAAATCACATCTATTGCTAATTCATAAACCACTGAGAATAGCTTTTGATGAGCTCTTTTCTAAAACCAGTGATTGCTCTTGTGATTACAAATATTTGTCTATAATTATTTTAAAATAAAAGAGTATTACAGTAAAATATGCTCATATAGTATTTTTTATCAAAACCTATCAAGTTTTGAAACTAAATAATCTTAGTTACATTGGAGATGCCAAATATATCAACCTATCCATGATGTTCCTAACTTGAAGAGAATCAGGAGAGGAATACAAATATGTTGAAATACATTATTATTTATAAAAGGCAATGCTGCTTGAGATCACCAGGTGCATCATCACACTGGCATTAGCAAGTCCAGATGTCAAATAAATGATATAAGCTGGTGAAGATTTCTTAACTCTTATGTAATACATCTTTGAAATCATTGCATTTATTTTGTGATTGCACCAAAATGTTCATTTTTCAGGAAGAAAGCAGATTTATAAGGTTAGGTATTCAATTAGGCTTATATTAGAGTTTACTGACATTTTCCTTTTCCAAAATTATTGACATTAATAGAGAAAAATGAGACAAAGCACATGAAATAGTTGATTGATGCACCGTTTATCAATATTTCAATAATTTATGAAATATTCATTCAATTAGGTTTTCTGGGAGAGCCACAGAAGTCTTTGTCCGCTAAGTACTTAACGGTGGCAGAAAAGTGAAGATAGTTACTCAATGTGCTATTTAAGTTGTGGTTGAAAGTGTTAAATCCCATGAAAAATACTGATATATTGTTCTGAGATTTCAGTTGCCAGATAGAATGCTTTGGCTAAGGGAATAGGGAAGATTTTATGATAGGAAGAATGGTTGATGTGGGTTTTGACATGTGGGTAAGGCTTAATATTGACAGTTGAAAGAAAAAGACAGAGTGAGATACCCTTTCCTCATTCTCAGTTCATGTGGACCATCTGAGACTGACCCTATCTCTGGGGTCAAGCGTGAGCTCCGACTGTGCTGCGTCATGCAGTGCAATTTCTCCATCCTCTGCTGAGTTAAGGTCCCAGTGCTAATGATCGATTTAATCTGTGCAGCTGCATATCTGGCTTCTGTCGGAGCCTGTGCCATGTGAGCTCTGAGAGTGAAGGGCAAGAGCTCTACACTAGTGAGCTGGGTTCAACACAGTGACCTTTCCCCCTTCAGAGATGCAACAATTGTCTGCTTTCCTGCTACCTCATGGGCCAGTTCTTCTCAGTCTCCTCTTGCTGATCTTTCTCCCTCATGTTACCTGTCAATATCAAAGTGTCCCAGGGTCTACCTAAATAACCCCATTTTGATTAGTGGCATTAAATACTATATTTATGCCAGAGCATTGTTGAATCATGTGTTTCCAATTACATAGCAGACACTATTTTACCACCTGAGTCTGTAAGTGCCTGTCCTTTGGATATTTTTAAAGCCTCTGCAATGTTTCATCTATATGATCTATAACTCTCTTTTGGATTAAGAGAATTTAAATTTGGCATCTGTCCTATGCAACCAACAGAGTCCATGTCAAAAACATATAATTATCATGCTGGAAAAGTAGTTTGAAGCATATTTTAAAAGAGTCCTGAACTCTAGCTTCACTATTACGTTTATACAGTCATTGGATATTTACTGAGAACTTATCCTATAATCTGATGAGCACATACTTATCAGGGGAGACATATATAAAATAAAGACCTAAAACTTTTTCAATTGGGAATAAAATGTTTTGATAGAGTGCTAAAGTAAAATTAGCTTTGCCCTAGATGGTTTGGCTTAGTGGATAAAGTGTCAGCCTGTGGACTGAAGGGTCCCAGGTTCGATTCTGGCCAAGGGCACATGCCTGGGTTGCAGGCACAATCCCCAGTAGGGGGTGTGCAGGAGGCAGCCAATGGATGATTCTCATCATTGATGTTTCTATCTCTCTCTCCATTCCTCTCTGAAATCAATAAAAATACATTTTTTTAAAGTGAAATTAGCTTTGACAAAATCAGGAATGGTCATGGAGTTGGTGACATTTGATGTGTGTGATTATAGAATAAATACAAT
Source organism: Cnephaeus nilssonii (assembly GCF_951640355.1). Classification (NCBI taxonomy): domain Eukaryota; kingdom Metazoa; phylum Chordata; class Mammalia; order Chiroptera; family Vespertilionidae; genus Cnephaeus; species Cnephaeus nilssonii. The sequence goes on along the minus strand of NC_137072.1, from coordinate 78,122,990 downwards.
TTACCAGGTACAATTTTTATGTGTAAAAACAGAGGGAGAACTCATGAAAATCCAATGTATTTCTTGCTTACTATATTTTACTTACTGACATTAATTTCTAAGAGGTATTTTATTCATATTACTGGTAAGTTTGGAAAGTTTTTAAATGTTAGTACCAATAATTTTAGCTGCAGAGAATCAGCAACTTGGCACATAAGAGTTCAGAGTTTCATCCAAATCACACAGCTGAATAAGAATAAGCCACCCATTGGGAAGTTTTTAATGAAGAGAAGGGTCCTAAAGTCAGAGTTGATTTCAACCCTCAGGCCTTCACTAACTAACTGTATACCATACTCATGCTCCAACAATGTCCCAGAGGGAATAAAAGCCCAGAGATGAAAAGCCCTGCCATCATGGACCTTATATTCTAGTAGGGTCAACACACATAAAAAAACCAACAGAATAAAAACATACAGCTATATAATGGCGATCGGTGTTATGGTGTATAATGGTGACAAGCATTATAAAGACACAAATCGGAGTGAGGGGGTCTGATGAGCCGCAGAAGGAATCACGGGTCATCATAGTAAGTTCAGTTGAGAGGTTGAGAATGAACAGAGATGAAAGAAAGAAGAAGCCATGTGGTTCTCGGGGGCAAGAGAGTGTTAGGTAGCAAGTGGAGCCACTGCAAAAGCCTTAAGACTGGACTATTTTTACAGTGTTCAAGAAACAGCAAGAAGATACTTTTATCAAGTATAAATTGGAGACAGAAGTAGTACTTATAGTGTTGTCAGTTATCACATGCAAAACTCCTGGAAGAGTGCCTCATAGAAGGTATTATGTAACTCATGCTAGAGAATGTTATACTTGGTATTACCAATATTATTATTGTATTACTTCCATTAGGCAAAGGGGCTTCTCTGAAGGTTTTAGAATACTTCAATCTTTAAAAAGTATTCACTTAAGAATGTATGCTTTGATATCAAATGTAGGCAGAACTCTGGCACTTGTGGGAATTAAATAATTGCATTCAAAATGCTAGCATAATTATGTTATGTGGCTCCAAATAAACTTAAAGAAAAGTTAAAAGTCTAGTAGATTTTTCCATCAAGCAATAAGAACAGTGACAGACACATAATAAGAACTCATGTATTTCTTGAGTTAATGAATCAGACTACCATTTTAGTCCAAGGAAATGTGTAACAATGAAGGAAGTGATTCTAATTTAAACTCCTCTTTTTATCCATAGCTACTGTAATTAAGTTTATAAAATTCTGTCCATTTGTTAGACTACTAAATTAATATAGAAACGATTTGAAAAAAAGACATTGTTTTCTTATATCATGTGACTGGGACCTATCTTAGTGTTTGATATGCAGATGATGCTTAATGTTTGCAATGGATGATTGGGGAGACTGGACTCTGTAATTTACAACCTGTTGTACGTTAAGAGACTTGAAAAAACTGCAAAGGTTAAATTTAAATATCATTCTCAATAATAAAAATACCTAATGCAGCATTTTATACAAATAGATTTTTTTTTCTCTAGACTTCTGATACGGCCTCAGTATCTTAAGTTTGATAGGTTAGCCTCCAAGTATAATATCCATTGACCTGTGAATGTGAAAATGTTTTGCCTCAGAAAACTAAGGGACATTTCAAAGGATTGATTTCAATTGTTTCATGTAAGACAAAGGGAAATAGAGTTTAGTAGTTGTATGTCAAGTCACAGTATTTTAATATGATCAGGATAAACAAGAGAAGATCTTTTGCCCAGAAAATAGTTCATCTGTTTTTTACAGGTATTAAACCACTGCTAAAACCAAAGTTATCACCTCAGGAACATCATAGCATGAAAGTCATATATAAATAGCCTTAAAATCATACCCAAGGCCAAACAGCTTCAGGGGATCTTTCCATCTCTTCAGGAATTATAGTTGTGTGTGTTTTTTTTTTTTTTTGGTTTCCAATTTTAAAACTGGCAAACAGCTTTACCTTTCTTGTGTTTATATGCAAAACATATGTAAATATGTGTGGCATGTATGTGTGTAAAGTGTGTGTATCTTTAACCACTGAGAGTACATGTGGAATTAATTGAAATAGAAAAGTAAAGTCTGATATTTCCTTAGTATTTAATTAAATTTGTGAAGATATAGTAAATGAGGGATCAGAAACAGGTATTAAAAATGTATTCTTTAATCTCAGGATGATTATGGTAAGCCAAGTTAAAAAAATAAAGTTTCTGTCTACTGAAAGAGGTTTTCTTTATATTTTCTATACCGAAAAATCCTGATAATTTAAGCTTTATATCTAAGAAGTGTCCAGTAATCTATTTCCAAAATGAAGCCCCCATATAAAATGGGAAAAAATGCCAACTAAATAATATCAGTGATCATTTTCAATGGAAAGAAAAAAAAAGGGGAAGGACACAGTAATAGACTTTTTCAAACATAAACTGGAAGATGGTGAAAATGTCAATCTCTGGTAAAAGCCTGATTGATTAAACAATTTGTACCTATAAAACAGTATATAACAGAAAAAAAAGCCACAAAATTAGGCTATAATAAGAAAGTTATCAATGTGCAATGTCTTTGCCAATAAAAGAGAAAGATTAAAAAACAATTACAACATGCTGTGCATATCAGGAAGTTTCATCTCTATCCACCCCAGAGTAATTAGCTCATAGCTTGCTGAGGCCATGTCAATTGTTCGGTTGTTCTAGGAAAATACCATGTAAAATTAATAAGAAGGAAAGTAAAAAGGAGAGTCTGAACCCTCTGGAAAATGCTCTATGGCAGTAATTTTCAACCTTTTTCATTTCAGGGCACACATAAACGAATTACTAAAATTCTACAGCACACCAAAAAACACATTTTTTTTTTGCCTTGCTGACAAAAATATATATCATTATGATTCATTCAAACTAGACGGTTATTGTTGTGTTGGCTGTTGTCATTTTTTAAAATTTTATTTGACAATCTAAAGGCAAAGAGGTCAATGTCCCTGACTAAATAGTCAGGTATTGCATATTTTAAAAGTTATTGAGGCACTGTGGCACACTAGTTGAAAATCAATGCTCTATGGAATATTTAGCACCTTTAAACAGAAAAATCACACAAATTCTAAAATTGATAGATTCATAAAATGTTATAATTCTTTATTATTTTTAAAATAAGACCTTTTCCTTTGTAAGAGTAATGCTTGTCTGTATTATGTAAAACCATATCTAGGTAAGAAGACTCCAGAATGTTTCTACATAATCAGTTTTATCCTAAGAAGTTTATAAAGTCTCTGTACTTGATTTATTTTTCATCTTTCAATGTATTTTATTTTTGTAATAATTCTTTATTATTGAAAATATTAGATATAACCCCCTTTTTCCCCCCATTTACCCCGCCAGCTCTTTCAATGTATTTTAGAATAAAAGAGTTTTGTTTTTTTCCTTTTTGAAATAGATTAGTGCCATAGTATTCAGTGTGTTATAATCCTCAATTTTTTTCTTTGGTCTGAATAAAAATACAAATTGTCAGTGAATATGGATCTTTAAGATATATTTTCTCCTGAGCCCAAATGATAATATAAATTGTGGATAAATATTACATAAAAGTGATATTCATATTTTTGCAATATATCAAAACTGATTTATCCATATCTTCACTGAAGAGTCAAATAATTTGCAATTAAAAGCCATTTTACCTAGGAGCAAATATCTGGTTTACAAAATATTCAAGAGATTAGAAGTGATAAGAGAGTAAGTTCTAAGTGAGAGAATTGTTCAAATGCTGTTGTGTGTGTGGGTGTGTGTGTGTGCTTTTATCAATCACATTTTGGCACAGAGAGGAGGGAGACACATAAAATTCAATGTCTTTAGACCATTCCTACAACAAACTTTTTTTCCAATAAACTGCTAGTATTCAAAGATAATTTTCCAATTTTTTTTTTTAGGTTTAGGGAACATTCTTCATTTAGTTTTTCTTTTTCTTTCTTTTGTTTGACAAATATTTGCTGAATTAATTCAAGATACTACAAGATAGGTAAGATTTTCTTAGTCCAGGCAAAAATTATGAAATTCATTGCCTTGGATGAAAAGGGAAAAGTCTGTCAAGAATTTTATCATTTAGCTTTTGAATAAGCATATTTATACAATACAAACAAAATTACTTGTCTATGATAAGTAAAATACAATGGCCAAAGATGTTTCTAGCATGTAACCAATCTGCCCTGAAATTCAAGAATATGCATTCAACAAAATGAATAAAACTTTCATTCAAAAAATTTGCTGGTAGAAAAATATAAATCTCAGATTGGTTTTTGGTAAACTTGTTTTCCTTTAAACTGCAAATTCCTAATTTCAACATCATAAGCTGAAATTAATAAAAAAATTCATATGAGTCAACAAACCATAAATTCATAAGGCTTTTGTTTTTAAAAAGTAATATATTTCTGTAAGACAATGCATCTAACATTTTACCTTACCACATCTTGGACTTAGTTATGCTGAAAATTTAATTTTGTGTCTTTGGTGTAGATGTAATCATACTAAAATTTAGTAATCATACTAAAATTTAGTTATTCTTATACAAGAAACTCAGGTATTACATATGGAATTTCTGTGTATGTGTATGCTAAGCTATATTCAGTTACCAAATAATAGTTTGTGTAATGCTATAAATATGACAAAACAAATTGCTTTTAAGTCATATATATGAACAAAAGTGGCTTATTCACATACAGATAAGAAGAATCCATATACCTGTATGTCATCAATAAATTTACATTAACATTACTTAGGTTAAATAAATATAGTGTGCGAATACTACAATAAAATATTTGTTATATTTGATTTGTCTTTTAATAAACCCACAAGCACACAAATTTATTGGCTTCTAGACCTTGCTTCATTCTTCCTATTTTACTAATTTCTCCTAAGTGTGGGCCCAACAAACAAAATACCTTCTTCTGATCCCAATTCCCTAGATATAAGTAATGCTTCTGGAGTTATTGGAAGGGAAGAAACAACTCACCTCTCAGTCAGAAGTAAATAAATCATATTACAAACGAGCTCTGCAAAAGTATCCCAATTATCTACCCTTTGGGGGTAGAAAAGATACATTATCACATGGTAGTTTTCTTAGTAATTACAATTTACTCAACTTAGTGATCTTATTTGATCAAAATCTAAGCTAAGTTTTTAAGACAAGACTGGTGGAATTAGCTCATCTTCCAGAAATCTGGAACAAAGGTAGAGAATTCTCCCCAGGTTTAGAGAGAAGAGATCAGTGGGCACTAGATCCCCAGCTTTCTTCCTGGAAAGGGCTAGCTGACATCACAGAACACACACAGCTTCCCAGAGATTTTCTAAAAAGGTACTGCTGTTATATTAACATTAAAAGTAAGCAATGGATTCCTACATATATTCTTAAGAAAAGCCTGAGCACTCTTACTGGTAAGTGACAAGAACTAGAAGAAACAGAATTTTCAGGTACAAAGAGAAAGGGTGTTCAAAGGAAGTAACTAGTTTATGAAAATAAATTGTTACTACTGCAATTTATGGATATAGTCATAATTCTTTTTAAAATAGTGTATTGAAAGGTGCCTAATTCTGCATATTTATGACTTGAATAAGTGCTGAAGACCAAAAGTAAATGACTAGAACAGTAACAAAATCAATATGAATATTGATTTCCTGACTTTTTGGGGGGGCCTTATAGTACATTTCACATATATGGGCAGGTTTAAGTATTTCCATGAAGACTTTCATCAAGTTTTCTATAATATTCTAACACCAAAACATTTTCAAATCAAAGCTCTCATTACTAAATATCCCTTTTAACAATGGCCTAGATTAAACATTTAAATATGTTTGTTGTTGAATAGAGTACAGTCATGTTTCTATTTGTCTATTTAATTATTTATATGTATTTTAGGAAAGTTTTTATTTGGGATCTACCTATTTTATTTTTCTTCAAAATAAAATATGTATATATATGATACAAATATTAATGTTTCTATTGACAAAACATTCAATAAAATTTGCTTTGAATCCATATATACTATGATTGATGTATTCAGGTTGAAATCACTCAGAATCTGAAAATAAAAGCAGGCATTACAAGGACTGGTTATTTCACAAAACACTTGTTTGCCCAAGTGTCTGCTTTGTATCCATCACCCTGTTAGGCCAGAATGCTGGCTAACTTGAATTATTAGTCCCATTCCTCTCAACCTACTAGGCACAGACACAGTCTATCCCAAATGCTAAAACTGAAGCAGGCAACCATAAATACTTCTGAGAGGAAACAAATGTCAGATTAAAAAAACAACAACAACTCTATCAAAGATATGGTTCTATAAATGGCAAAATAAACAATAAGTTAATACTATTCTTGTGAAGAAAGCATACCTGACAAAGATAAACTGTGTGCTTAAAACTTAGCACTCACAGGGACAAGGTAAGGCTTAAGAAATACATCAGACATTGAGGTTGTCTACTGATAAATGTGTTGCTTGCCTGGTTTACTTTGGGATGTGCTTAATAGACAAATGGTCAGATTGAGGTAGGGCAGACATCAGCTGCAAAAGTTGAGAATCACAGCTTCATCACTTACCTTCCACTGAGGAGGAAGCCCATAACCACTGCCAACAAAATGACTCCCACTGTCACAGACACAGCAATTATAGGAATCTGGCTTTGATCGCTGGATGCTGCAACTGCTGATAGAAGACAGAAAATGGAGTTTATGGTTAATGTCATCATAGGCATTCAAATAAAAACTACTTAATGGTCAGTATGCATGGTTTAAGCAATTCACCCACACTAGGCTGGGATTTCCCTCTAATATCTCTTCTCAAAAGTGTGTAATTAAAAAAAAAAATCTTGAGGGGAAAATATTTGCTCTCCAAATGGAAATCTGAAAGAATCACTAAATCACTGATCATTTCCTTGTCATCATAGAAAAAATGAGTGTAATTGTTTGCACAGTAGTTATCTAGGGATCTTTGGTTTGCATGATAAATGGGACTTAGCCCTTGATTTCAAACAACTTAATCTAAATAGGAGGTGCTAAGTCTATGAGATCTGACATGCTTAGGATTTGCATGTGGCTGTTCTCTAGAAAAACGAAAAAGTATCGTTACCTTAGACAGAACTTTTTCACATAGACATAGGATGACGTCCAAAATGATGTGATTATGACATCACTGAAGTTAAATGTAATATCATTATTCTGGATATAATTTTAGACACCATGGTTTGAAGCAGAATATGATCAGAAAGTATATTTTGTAAGTAGGACCACTTTTTTGAAAACAAAATCAAAGCAGACTTTTAGTACTTTAACTCAGCAGTAAGATTAGATTTGTTTACTTTGTTTTTTTATTTAAAATACATGGATTTAGATGACATATTTTATATTTTAACAATACAATTACAATTAAAAAGGAATATAGACATAATTAGAAAATTATATCTCAACTAGAGACCCAGTGCACGAAATTCGTGCATGGGGGTGTGTCCCTCAGCCTAGCCTGCACCCTCTCCAATCTGAGACCCCTACCAGGATTGGGCCTAAACGGGCAGTCGGACATCCCTCTCACAATCCAGGACTGCTGGTTCCTAACTGCTCGCCTGCCTGCCTTCCTGATTGCCCCTAACTGCTTCTGCCTGCCAGCCTGATCACCCCCTAACCACTCCCCTGCCAGCCTGATTGATGCCTAATTGCTCCCCAGCCAGCCCGATTGCCCCTAACTGCCCTCCCCTGCCTGCCTGGTCACCTCTAACTGCTCTCCCCTGCCAACCTGGTCACTCCCAACTGCCCTCCCTTGCCAGCCTCATCGTTCCTAACTGCTCTCCCCTGCTGGTCTGGTCTCCCCGCAACTGCCCTCCCCTGTAGGCCTGGGTACCCCCAGACTGCCCTCCCCTGCAGGCCTGATCCCTCCAACTGCCCTCCCATTCAGGCCTGGTCACCCATAACTTCCCTCCCCTGCAGGCCTAGTCCCCGCCAACTGCTCTCCCTTGCAGGCCCTGGGTCCCTCCAACTGCCCTTCCCTGCAGGCTTGGTCATCCCCAACTTCCCTCCTCTGCCGGCCTGGTCACCCCTAACTGCCCTCCCTTGCAGGCTTGATTACCCCCAACTACCCTCCCTTGCAGACCTGTTCCCTCCCAACTGCCCTCCCCTTCTGGCCATCTTGTGGTGGCCATCTTGTGTCCACATGGGGGCAGCCATCTTTGACCACATGGGGGCAGCCATCTTGTGTGTTGGAGTGACAGTCAATTTGCATATTACTCTTTTATTAGATAGGATAATCAAGAAAAGTTTCTTTGCCCTGATAACTAAATCCAATTAAAATAAGTAACATAAATTTTACTGATGTTCTTAGGAAACAGTCAATAGGATACCTAGCATGCATATCCTATCTATGCCGTCAGGGGAAGGCAATTAGGGGCAATCAGGTTGGCAGGGGAGCAGTTAGGCATCAATCAGGATGGGAGGGGAGTGGTTAGGGGGTGATCAGGCTGGCAGGCAGAAGCAGTTAGGGGCAATCAGGAAGGCCGACAGGCAAGCAGTTGGGAGCCAGCAGTCCTGGATCGTGAGAGGGATGTCCAACTGCCCATTTAGGCCTGATTCTATCAAGATCGGACCTAAACCGGTAGTCGGACATCTCTTGAGGGGTCCCAGATTGGAGAGGGTGGAGGCTGGGCTGAGGGACAACCCCCCCCCCCATGCACGAATTTTGTGCACCGGGCCTCTAGTAGTTTAATGACAATGGTTCTGATAAATTGAGAGTGAGGCATTAGTTCACCTCCAATATAACAAATCCTAAGTTATCAAAACTAATACCAACCCTACTTCCCATGTTTCATTGTTTTCAATCCTTTCTCAAATCTTGGCCCAGATCTTGGCCCCAGATAAGTGTTGGACATCTAAACACTTCCCTTTCTATTCCTGTCACCTGTTCCTTAATTCTTTCTAACCAAAATTGACTGACTCTCTTGAGGGTGGTGGAGGAAGAAAAAGAAGTAAAACTAGTGGAGTTACTGAAACACCCAACTGGGTAGGGTAGGAAGGGAGCTTGTGGGAGACATAAGCTTTAAAATGTTGTTAAGACAGACAGCTTGCAGATAACCAATCACAAAATAGTAAGGCATGGAAACCAATCCCAAGATGTTGCTAAGGCAAAATTCTTTGAAAGGACTAATCAGGAACTAACAAGCAGATATTCAAAAAAAGTGTGCGCACTTCCTCTCTCCCTTCCAGCCGGTAGGTTAATGGCTGGAGGTGCACTCCCTCTCCAGTGGCTTATGTCCATGTGGGACTCTACACATGGATTAACAGACTTTAATTTGCATGGATGCTCCCAATAAAATTTGCTTCCACTAACTGTTTTTGCCCCCGACTTCATTATTCTACTTCTTGAGACAAGGAACTCAGACCCAACACCCTACATTTTGGTTTCATAATTTGGAAGTTCCAGTGAGATTTTGGTTTCACTCTGACCATCTTCTTGCACTGATCTATACTTTCAATCCTTTCAGACCAGCCTTTAGGGTTCAATATCATCAACAGCTGGTTGATAGATAAGAAAAACTATTATTTACAACCTAAATCTACGATCTTATTCAACCTCTTCTTGGATGATAATAGTTGCAATTTAATGAATCTTTACTCTGTTTTCTCCTACTCCTTGATACTGAGATCTGGAGTAGGGATTTTAATACTGATAAACAGTATAAATAGTGTAGGGCAAAGATAGCCCACTATCACTAATAGTCTTTCCTAAGATTTGCTTTATATTCTCTAAATTCAGATTACTTAAACCATTGCTTTTTATCAGTTTTAACTTTCTTTTTGGCAGGAGCACTATTTCTGGAGAAAACCATGCAGACTTGGCCTATAAAAATTACTTGGATTGGACTCCAACTGCTGCTCCAACACTTTTTTTTTCCAAAAAATTTTTTTATTGATTAAGGTATTACATATGTGTCGATATCCCCCCATTCCAATGCTTTTGAGTCCTATTAATGTTCTAACAAAATCATCTCCATAATGAGTCTTCCTCTTTTTCTCAGCACACCAATCCAGTCCTACCTACTCTATATTAGTGATGCTAAACTTTTTAGAAATAAAATAGAGTCAATTTCACACTCCATTGTTAAATATAATTGCATAACCTTTTGTTTTACCTAACTCCACTGTTAGAGCCCTTCCTATCTCTCCCAAGATGTTGCCATCAGTTAGGCCCACTTTTAATCTTTTTGAGGAAACTCCATGCTGTTTTCCTCAGTGGCTGTATCAGTCTGCATTCCTGCTCACAGTGTACTAAGATTACCTTTTTTTCCACATCCTCACCAGCACTTTTCTTTGTTGATTTATTTATTGATTCGTATTAAATAACAATGTTGTTGTTTTTTAAATCATTGTATGTCATGATTGGGAACTGTAAAGTAGCATATGTAGAAAACTCACATTATTTCCCCTCACTTTGCTTCTCACACTCCTGGCTACAAACCCATATTACATAGATAGTCTCTAGATTTTAGCTATATTTTTAAGCAGTTAAAATTGAAGGTGAGAGGTTTTGTTAGAGCCAGATTATAAGAGCTCTGGAAGGATAGGCTAATAATTTGGAATCTGTTTCCTATTGCAATAAGTATCTATTAATTTTCTTAATCAGAATAACATTATCAAAGTTACCATATTTTTATAATGAGTACATAAGACATAGTGGGACAATTTAAAACAGCATGGCAAGCATATAAAAACATGAAAAGTTGTTGAACTTACTAACCATCAGAAAAATTCAGATTTAAACCATAATAAAATATCACTACCCACCTGTCCAATATGAATTTAAATAAAAGAAGGAAGGTAATAATAACAACACCAAATGCTGATGAAGATGTGGAGAAATTGATCACTCATTCATTGCTGTTGGGAGTGTAAAATGATACAGCCATGCTGGAAAATAATCTGGCATTTTCTTACATCCTCTCTAATAAAATGGTAATATGCAAATTAACCATCACTCCGCTACATAAGCCACGCCCACCAGCCAATCAGGGCGAGTATGCAAATTAACCCCAATCCAAGATGGCTACAGCCACAGAGAGCAAGGTTTCCCAGGTAACAGAGGAAGCCAAGCTTTCCGTAGCCATTGCAGGCCTAAGCCTCCACTCAAGCTACAAAGTTTCAATTATAGAAGGTAAACAAATTCAAACAAATGGCGGCAGAATGGAGCTTGAGAGAGCAGGCCAGGGTTGCCGGCGGCAACAGGGGAAGCAAAGCTTTCCGCACACCCTGGCTGGGCTCACCCGCTTAAGGCTACAAAGTTTCAATTGTAGAAGGTGAATTAACTGCCACAGAAATGGCTGCCGGAGCCCCAGGCTTGGCTCTGCTCCAGGCTACAAAGTTTCAATTGTAGAAGGAAAATAAATTCCAGATACCAGGGCCTCTGCTTGGGTTGCCAGGGGGCGTGGCCAGCCTGCAAAGCACCACAGGCCCCTTGCTCAGGCTGCCCCACACCCCAAGGGAACCCCCACCCTTATCTGTGACACCCTTCAGGGCAAACCAGCTGGCCCCCACCCGTGCACCAGGCCTCTATTCTATCTAATAAAAGAGTAATATACAGATTGATCATCACTGCAACACACAATATAGCTGCCCCCATGTGGTCAAAAATCCTGCCCCCATGTGGACACAAGATGGCCACCACAAGATGGCCAGCAGGAGAGGGCAGTTTGGGAGGCACCCGGCCTGCAAGGGAGGGCAGTTGTGAGGGACCAGGCTTGCAAGGGAGGGAAGTTGGAGGTGATCAACCCTGCAGGAGAGGGCAGTTAGGGGTGACCAGGCTGGCAGAGGAGGGAAGTTGGGGGCAAACAGGCTGGCAGGGGAGCAGTTAAGCATCAACCAGGCTGGCAGTGAAGTGGTTAGGGGGTGATCAGGCTGGCAGGCAGAAGCGGTTAGGGGCAATCAGGAAGGCAGGCAGGCAAGCAGTTGGGAGCCAGCAGTCCTGGATTGTGAGAGGGATGTCCGACTGCCCGTTTAGGCCCGATCCCATCAGGATCGGGCCTAAACGGGCAGTCGGACATCCCTCCAGGAGTCCCAGATTGGAGAGGGTACAGGCTGGGCTGAGGGACAACCCCCCGCCATGCAGGAATTTCGTGCACTGGGCTTCTAGTATTAAATAAGCAATTACCTCATGATACAAGAATTGTACTCGTAGTTATTTATCCCAGGGAAATGAAAACTTAGGTTGACTCAAAAATATGTACCTGAATGTTCATTGCATCTTTATTTATAATAGCAAAAACTGGAATCAGTTCAGATGTCCTTCAACATGTGAATGGCTAAACAAACGGGTATATACACATCAGGAAATACTACTCAATGATAAAAAGAAAAAACTTGATATATTCAACAATTTGGATGAATCTCTATACTGAGTGAAAAAACCCAATTCTAAACTAAAAGTTGACATACTAGTTGACTCAAATAATAAAATATTTTGAAATGTCAAAATTTTAGGATGCATGTTTAGACATCAGTGGTTGCCAAGGATTAGTTATGGAATAGGAATTTTCACCAAAGGAAGTGGATGTGATTATAGAAAGGCAAAAGGAGGGATCCTGTGATTTTGTTACTATTCAGTATCTTGACTGAGATGATAAATACACAGACCTACACAACTGACCAAATTATATAGAACTTAACACACACACACACACACACACACACACACACACACACACACACGATAACCAGGAAATGTAAGATTGATGAATTCCATCGATGTCAAGTATCCTTATTGTGATATGATACTATAGTTTTGCAAAATATTTCCATTGGGGGAAACAGGAAAGTATACAAGTGTTCTCTCTGTATTGTTGCTTACAACGGCATGTGAATCTACAATTATCTCAATAAAAAACAGAATAGCATTATTCCAGGAGTTGAATTATACAGATTTGAATCAAAGTAGTTGGATGAAAGTAAGTAATGCATTGGGGGAGAAATTATAAAAGAAACATAAAGGTATTTCTTGGACAGTAGGAATTAAGACAGATTCAGTGATACTATTAAAATTATAAAATGATTTGTATAAAAAAAAGTACAGAAAAAGACCTAACTAGTTTTGGCTTGATGGTTTCATTTATGTTACATTTATTTGTTAGTGTTTTTCTCATTACTTGTTAGGAATAAGAATAATTTAAAGGGTCAATTTTAAATATATTATTTATATCCAAAACAAAATTAAAGTGGATATTCTTTCTAAGATAAATATTTTTTGCATTCCTATTTTCACTAATATTTGCATTTGATATTAGGTCTATATTTGTGGCATCCAAGATAATGTAGATGAAAATAAAGCCCTTCAATTTTATGACTGAAGTATAATATAAATGAATAAATAAATTTTAAAAATTAAACAAACCAATAATATGATGTGTCAATGTATCATTACTATGCATCATTATTCTAAGTTGAGTAACCAATTAGAAAGTTCTTTTTGAAGTTTATGTGCAAAGCAATTATTTTAAGATAATTTTCTTTCCTAACATACCTGAATAAGCTAGACTTTCCTTAGTAACAGTGATTCATGAAAGCCAGTATTCTTGTCACCCATCAAAAGAAAATTGTTGATGATGGTATTAGAAAACATGAAAATACATTTAACATACCATAATTCTTGCATTCTAGTATTTTCATACTCTTATAAAAAGAATATATGTATGTGAAGTACTAAATTATGATATTAAATAAATAGTTGCTCAATAAATAATTCAAGTGATTGCACAAATTACTACACAAATAATTGTCAAATGATTGTCATATAACAGAAATCTTACAGAAGTTCTGAAAAGGAAGGATTATTTTAATGATCACCATTTTTCTTTTTTAACTCCCTATTTGACTACAAGCCTCAAGAAAGGAGTGATTGGTTGTTCCTTAAAGTTGAGTCACTTGCAGTGCCCACAGTGAAAATCTTTTGATGTGTAGAATAAAATAAAATAAATAATAAACAAAATTAGTATTCTAAAATGGTTTTGTAACAAATATTCCATCCTTTAGAAGTAAATAGACTGCATTCTTAGTCTCTGGAGAGAAGTTTCCAGGTGTTACTTTTGATGATTTCTCCAGAGCCTAACAAAGACTTATCTTTGATAGGTGCTCAATACATCCTTGTTGAATTATATCCAAAAAAGAGTCTACATAAAGTTCAAAGGGGGGTGGTATGCAATAGGTACATTGTACAAAGAAAAAATCTTTTTTAAAATGTTTGCAAATATATGTACATATATTCAAGTAAAAATAAAATTCCACATTAATAGCTAGGAGGCAGAACAGCCCTGAAATATTTTTAGTATCTATTAATAACACTAAAGTCAACTTTTGTAGTAATAATTATTTGACTGATTTTTTTTCTCTAGAAATTATGTAGAAAATGACAAAAAGTAGACAGGCTTATGTGAGCATTTTTAAAAGTATATGGAAAATGACCTCATATTAGTTCTCTCAGTTCTCAGATTGATGAATTTTGGCATAACCAGAATTTACTCTTTAATTAAAAAAAAAAATTAGGGCCTTAGCTGGTTTGGCTCAGTGGATAGAGTGTTGGCCTATCGACTGAAGGGTCCTGGGTTCAATTCTGGTCAAGGGCACAAGCCCGGGTTGTGGGCTCGATCCCCAGTAGGGGATTTGTAGGAAGCAGCCAATCAATGAGTTTCACCATTGATGTTTCTATCTCTCTCTCCCTCTTCCTGCCTCTCTGAAATCAATAAAAATAAAAATATGTATTTTTAAAAGTAAGGAAAGGTATATTAAAAGGTCTGGGGAAAAAGTTGCTGAATATTCCAACATCCTAAAACTAAGTAGAATTTTGTAATTTTTTTAAAACTGGATCTTCCATTTGCATTGTTATCAATGCACTCAAGAATATTGCGAGGTACTGGTTGGTGATACTATTCCCAGAATTGGTAAACTACATATGCAGTACTAATGATACCAAACCAGAAATAAGGCCTATTAGCGTGCCCAGCTTTTATAACAAGACTTTTGTCATAAATCCAGTTTAGGATTTAAGGTGTGAGATTGAATAATCAAAATATTGCCAATATTATAATGATTTTGTGACTAATTTATTCTTTATTTAAGGAACTTTGATGAATAGCATTAAATGTTCAAATTTCATTAGCTTCAATTAAACTTCACACATAGACTTTTCTTTGCACAGAAAATATAATTTATCATTGTTCCTAGGGTATCCTAAACTGTATTATAAAATTAAGTAATACTTTTTTTAAAAAGCTACTTTTTATATAATAAAAATTATTGTTTAGGTAATTCAGTTAAACATGCTTTAAACAAGTATATATATTTTGAAAGATCTGCATTTTATCGTTTTATTGAAATTTTAATTTAATTATGTTTCTAATCATTGCAAAGTAAATCTCAGAAGTAAGCTCTCATTTTGTTGGTTTTCAAAAGGAGAAAAAAATGTATTTTATTTTCTCTATTTTTAAAATTACTAATTCTTACAAAGCCTGGCTTTTTAAAGTGTGTATAATGACATGTATTATAAACAAATCTTCTTCTAGTCTGGTTTTAACATGTACTTTAAGACAAGTAAGTAATCTAAATATTTTGTTTGACATTAAAGAGGAGAAAGTTATGTGCTATTTTATGGGGGGGGTGGGGGGGGAGTTGGCATAAGAAAGGTTTTCCAGTAATAGACCCTCTACTCAGCGATACTTCCAGAGATTTTGATTTTTTTAAAACCATCAGACTGGTTCCTAAGACCACCATTTTCTTGCCAAAATCAATACTCAGGAAAGCTCCCTGTGGAGTTTTCATAGAAAGACTAAGCCTGGTAGCACCGTTCAATAAACCAACTAAAAAGTAAACGGCAATAATTCAATAAAGTATGGAAGCAGTGGGAAGGAAGTCTTTAAAAGCAAGGGTGAAACATTTCTTAAGGATGTCCTCATGTTTCACCTCCCCATAGAATTAATTGGATGAGGCGTGAGGACCGGCGTGTTAACCCGCTAACCTACCATCGCAGCATCCAGAGGCTCCCCACCAGAAAGGGTCATGCCTGGGAGGCGGAGAAGGAGCGGGAGGCTGACAGCATGCCCAGGGAGAGTATTGATCCACTGACTCTCTTCTGGTAACCATTACAGAGACATGAGTTGACAGTAATTAAAATGACTTACACACTGGGATGGTTTCAAACTCAAATCTTCGACTGAAGACCCCGTAGCCTGCTGCGGTGCGTGCTCGAATTTGGAAGACATACACTGAAGCTGGTTTCAAGCCCTCTGCAGTCATAGTCGTCTCTTTCGATTTGATGATTGTGTAGCTGGTCTCTTGGTCCTAGGATTACACATGTACATTCAATAAAAATAAAAAAAGTCAACATATGAATTACTAATGACAGCAAAACTTAGAGTCATAGATAGGAAGACACATCAGAAACAAATTTGCTGTTAGTATAGATATAATGTTGTAGAAAAAAAAACCCACCTACACATACTAGCTGTGCTATTTATGGTGCTGTCTAGAACTCAATGATGGTGGGTGACATGTCACCATATCTGCCTTTGGCAGAAATAAACCTGCATACTTTTAAAACACAACTTACAGGAGGTAAATGATCTTACAGACTATTTTAGTATTGTTATTTGTGTGCTTGTTTCTCTCAGAATGTTTTATTGGAGCACATCTAACATGCTGACTGTTCATAGAAGTAGGAGACAGTGCTTCATACACTATCTGCTAAGACTTATGCTTTATATCTTTAGTGAATTTGATTTCTGATCATATTTAGGGCTTGGGAGAGGCAATGTCTGCTTCACTAGAGAACTTTCATTTTAATTTGCTAAGTCTAAACAAAGAATATTTAAAAATACATAAAAGCAAAACAGTTTCATTTTTTAAAACTTTCTATTTTTTTCACTTTTACTTAAACCTTTTTAAAAAAATTATTTGTTTGGGTGTGTAGTAAATGGAGACAGTGAAAACAATTACTGGAGAGATAGTTTGGAAACTGAAACAAAGAGGAACTGTTCTAAATTTGATTGTTAACAAAAGTCTAGACTAACACCTGTAACCCCTCACATGGCTGAAGTTACTATGCTGAATATAAAATCTTAGACCTATAAATATTTTAAACGCAAAGTCCCCGTTTTAAACTTTCTCTTTTATTTTATTTTTCTGTGTGAATTCATGGTTAACCTTGTTTTTTTTCCTTAAGGTATTTCTACATGTATTACATTTCTGATAGATATTAAAGGACACATAAAGATAAATAATGGTCAGAGATGTTTTTTCCTCCTTTTTAAGATTTGGTCTTTAATTACAATGACTTGGTTGATGACTGTAAACGATCATTTCCAAAATACTCCAGGAAAGTTGGTCTTTACAAATAGAAACGTGTATTAACTTTAAAAAAGATTTAATGGGAATAATATGTAAATGATTTTTCTCCTAAGAGAAAAACAAAAATATAACATTTACTTCTCCAGCACTCTAATAGGGAAAATGATTATTATTTAATCTTCATAATGTATTAAAATCCAAAACAAATGCAAACCACAGTCCTTCTTCCATGAAGTTTACAATCAATAGCAGCACACTATGACCATTATTTTCCTGAGAACACTGAAATTACCTGCTAAAATACAGCAAGTCCATTCTTACTTTTATCTTCAGTTTCCTTCACTGTTAAAACTGGGGTAGAGAATTGGTGCCTGGATATCCTCAAAGAGATGTTGTAAGAATGAAATAGGTAATGTGTGTGTAAACACTAAACTGTAAAATATGTGTTTTAATTGTCATAATTATTATTTTAATGTTTTAAATAATTTGACATATCCGTCAACTTCTATCCATATTCTATACTACCACCAATAAAATCTAAAATATACAACCTCATAAACCTCCTTCTTTCATAGCAGTTTTATCATTCCTCATTTAATATGATCAAACATGTAAATTTATCTTAGGGTTAAATACTGTATATCCAAACTTCTCTCCAAATCAGTATGGTCTCATTTCTAATCCAAATAGGTTTTCTGATTCACTCCATGCAAACAATTGATCTTCATGTGTTTTTTTTTTAATACATAGATTAATTTAAGTGCCTAATCTTTAAAGTGTTCAGGAAAAAAAATTTAGAGTTTTGCAAAGGATTTAAAGTAGATAATTAAATACTATAAAATTTGACTAATTTCAGTAATTTTCTTCACTCAAACATTTACTGATCTTCTCTCATCTACCCTAATACCCCTTCTAAATGCTAAGAATACAGCAGTGGAAAAGCGGACTCTCTTTTAAAAGAGGCAAATAGCTTCTATAAGCTATTGTGTTTACTGATGTTCTGAGTATGCTCAAGATTGTGACTGAATATGCAAGACTTTCTCGATGCTATTATACTTCCCAGTTTGTGAATGAAGCAGTAATTTTCAGTGAGAAATGATATAATATCTGTTTGTCATTATTTGCAATTAGTTTAAAGAGAATTTAAGTTGGTGAAAAACAATCTAGACAAAACTACAGTTAGGATTCTGATATATTTGATATAGCTATGATTGTTACATACAATATTAACATTTATAGTGTAACGTAAGAAGATTTTTTTTTTTAGAAAAGTGCACAGGAATATCAGTGTTTGAAATTCAGCCATGTAATTCAAGTATGTGTGTAAATGTGAGTATACAACTCAACCTCTGTTTTTTCTTTGATATGTTAACCTAAAAATAAAAATCCTTTCAAAGTGAGAAGCAACAATCTTTTATTTGAGATCAAAGGATAGCTATTCAGTAAAGCACTGATTCATTCTGAAGCCCAAGTAGTGTTCTGATTAGAAGACGAGGGCAGAGGATATTTATGAAAAAGAAGGGGGAACGAGTACATAAATGGAAGGCATTTCTATTGATATAGATAAGCTAACATAGTGATGTCAATTCTAAAACTTTAAAAAAAATTTACTTCAGTAGTCATCGGATAGTCATAATATCTGATTTCATGTTATTTTTACAAACAGTTATTTGGGATTCAATGTTGCTTTAGGCCCAGGCCAAAGGTCATTTTGAACTGTTTGAACATTTTTAAAGTTTGATGCATCAAATATGCAAGGTGGTTCCTCTAGTTCAAACTCTGTTTTAAAGTGGCTCTGTTTATTATTATTTGACATTTAAAATAGGATGACATTATTTATTGAGCATCGTGAGCACACACAGAGAGAGATGGAAATAATATACATAGCAACCAGCACAACTTCTACAACATCATAGCTTGTAGGTAAATTTGATTTAACCCTATAGAATGATGAAAAATTCTTCTAAGGAAAAGAAAAAAGACATGGTTGGAACTCCTATCTATTGAAGTCACAAGGAGTACATTTTGCCAGAAAAAAGAAGAAAAAAACATCGCAAGGAAATTGGAAATTTCCTCCTTGAAATAATACAGTATCTAATACCAGTTGCATAAAATTATGCAACATACTGATTTATCTGTTAATATTGTGTATGTCTTAGTGGTTCCTTCTCATAGGTCTAATTGTACATTGTCTCTATGAGTATTTGAATACTATCTTATTGAAGGGACTTTGCAAAGCATATCTCTAAGGGATCAAAGCCCGTAAACACACATGTTGAATTACCTAAATGTCTTCCAAAATTTACCTCTCCTCCACTCCTTTCAATCACTGTCAGGTTAAAATTTCCTCCATATCACAAATCCCTTGTACACATCTTTAACACCCACACCCACATGACAGCAGGCTGCCAAGTCCTTGGTTCAGGCAGTGGCTTTTGCTGCCTTCCTGCCCCCTCCCCGCTGAGCAAATGAGCTACATTTCCCCAGCTGCTTAGCAAACACTGTTCACAAGCAGGGAGGGGAGGGCCTGGACAGAAGGAGCCAGCTGGCTAACACCCTGCCCAGGGGCAGCTTCCCTTAGCCTCTGCCTTTAATTAAGAGATGGCAATGGGCCCATCACCATGCAGGAGCGGAGAGGCCCAATGACCTCTATTAGAGCAGGGCGATTGCAGGCAGAAATGCCAGCTGGCAAATGCATGAGCCCTGGAAAGCTCTGCCACCTGTGTCTGGCCAAGAACCAACCAGGAAAGTAGTGGTGGCATTCTGAAGGTTCCAAATGGACTCTGGAAACCTGTCAGGACCCCTATCTTAATACACGGTATAAAAGCTCATTATCCTTTTTTCCCCCTTCTTCTGAAAGTGTTAAGCAAAATCAAAACAAAACTTTACATGTTTTTTATTGGTATGCTCAATAATTTAGCTTGGCAAAAAGGTCTGGGATTTAATATCTTCATTATAAAAAAATATTGACCAAAAAAGTTAATAACTTCCCCAAATAATGTATTATATAAAAGGTTTTGTTGATTTTTATTTCATGTAGGTAGGCAACTTATTATTTATTTATTGGGGAATGTATAGAACTCATTCTTCCCAAATCATTTTTCTTACTTTGAGTTATATAGGTAATAAACTGTGTTAATACAGAATTATATATAAAATATTAAATATAAAACCAAATCTTACTGAAATGATTTTAAAAGAAATTAAACTACAAATAAAATTCCATCACATGAATATAATCATTAGAAGAAATATTAATAGAAAAGAACTCTGCTCCACCACTTGTTGAGTAACTCTAGTAGCAGCCTAAAATTTTTAAAAAGAGAGAAATCATTGCTTCTATGTTATACAGGAGGGGCAAAAGTAGGTTTACAGTTGTAAGTATATGAAACAGAGTTTATTCTTATGTTATTATTTACTAATTATTGTATTATTTTCCATATGGACACCTATAAACCTACTTTTGCCCACCTCTGTATATATGGCACTCACACAGATGCTGGGAAGTAATTATAAAAATAATCAAAGTTTATTCATAAATGTGAAAAATAAGATAATTTCCTTAAAGACAAAAAGGAAAAACCAGACATTGGTCCAGCTAGTTGTTTCAGGGAAGAAAAACTATGCTAGAAAAGAAGTACTTTCCCTGGCCAGTTTGGCTCAGTGGATTAAGTGTCGGCCTGGGGACTGAAGGGTCCAGGTTTAATTCCGGTCAAGGACACATGCCCAGGTTGCAGGCTCATGCAGGAGTCAGACAATTAATGATATTCTCTCATCCATTGATGTTCCTATCTCTCCCTCTCCCTTCCTTTCTGAAATCAATAAAAATATATTAAAAAAAAAGAAGTACTTGTAGAACGTTTAGTCTCCCTGCTCTTGAACTTTATTTCATCTAAGAGACAGATATTCAGATGTATAGTTTTTGGTGTATAGTTATTTTTAAGTGCCATTATGCATTTCAACTTTTTAAAAAATCAAATTTAATTCCAATAAAAATTTGGGGACTTAGAATATTTAAAAAATTCAGTCTATGTTCATACACACACACACTCACACACACACACACACACACATAGTTCTAGTTACCTAACTTTGCATGAGTATTCAGTAAAAAAACGTTTATAAACAATTGAGTAAGAAATGCAAACTTTAACAAATTATATTTGGAT
Source organism: Cnephaeus nilssonii (assembly GCF_951640355.1). Lineage (NCBI taxonomy): Eukaryota > Metazoa > Chordata > Mammalia > Chiroptera > Vespertilionidae > Cnephaeus > Cnephaeus nilssonii. Next base: position 78,101,467 of record NC_137072.1, on the reverse strand, counting down.
ATAGAATGTGTTTAAATTGTAGACCTGTTCAATTTAGACTTCAATTTGGAGAAATGGATCAGTTAGGGATAATTAATATAACATTTTAATTAATTTGCTTGATTTTTGCAATAAAATCTATAAACCATATCTCAACATTGGTTTTGCTTAGAGGTATTCTCTTAGAGCATTGTTGGTGAATAATGCATTTGATAAAGTATTTTTTGTGAAATATAAGTATCTTCATTTATGTTCCCTAATGACCCAATAGTTTACATTAAGTCAATAATTTACATCAACCATTTCTAGGAAAAAATTTTCGAAAGAAATAATTTCTGTTTGTTCATCTATATATAAAATCAATATATGAACATTGTACAGACAGACAAAACCTAGAAAGAATATGTAGTTAGCCCTCCTCTCAACCTTCCCACACATCCTACTATTTTGTACTCTGTTGTACTTTTACACAAGTATTTGTCAAATCAATAAATAAAAGAAAAAAATAAAATATATATTCTATAATGCATTGAAATAGTTCAGTGTATTTACTTATATTCTTATCTATGCATATACATAAAATATTGAATTTTAAAGTATTTTTATTAATAAGTAATCAGCATTTTTCATTATATTTTTGCATTAGTATAAGGATAATAATTTATTCCCCCACTCTCTTCCCATGTATAGTTTGGGCAATTTCTTAGGTATTGTGAAATAAGTTTTTGTACTACCTCTCACCCTCTTCACTCTTCCTTAAGAGTATAAGAGTGATGTCTCTGTGAGTCTGGGAGAAGCAACTGAATCAGTGTGGTTGAGCCCTACCCTTCCCTCTTGGGATCTGCTTCCCTGCATTATAATCTGCAATAAACCTCACTTCTATTTCCATAAGACACACACTTCTGGGTCAGTTTCTCCTACCCACTAATGACGAGGCTGGTTGGGAACTCCTCTCTCTTCATCTCCTCTGTTAGAACCCAGGTTGTTCTAGGGGTGTATGTCACTCAGATCCAGACCACAAAAATCACAGTGAAATGGGGCTGGGAGTTGGAAGATTCATGATGGCTGCATATCTACGCCAAATACTCCAGTCCAGCTTTAGAAATTATAGGCCCATCTTTAGTTTCCATCATTTGTTCGATTCCTTTATCAGTAGCTCACTTGGTTGTGGATCCAGAAAAGAAAAACTAGGATGATTATTGCCTTCAGACCTCAAAAACTATTATGGCAAACATATAAGCATGGACCCAAGAGTCAACCCAGGGAAGAAGAAATCAAGAAAATATAGGGAATGTGAGGCACACATTTCCAATTTTGGGCCCCAAATTTTAAAATAAATATTATGTACAGTGTTTGGATTTTAGGCTACTTTGTTATGGATTTTTAAAATGTATACATTACATACACATCTTATCTGTTCACACTTCCTTAACAGCATAGGTATTGTGCAGGGTTATTGTACACAAGCGCTTTTTCCTGTAGTACACCTCAGTCAGTAATGAAGGTCAGCAACGGGAGTGTTTGTGACACTTGGAAAATGTCCGATGACTTCATCTCTTAATGCTGTGAAACCTAGTTAAGCTGATGTTAGACTATATGGCAGTATCCGGGCAGCATAAACTAGTTGGCAGCAGAAGGACACACATAGCGTGCTCCCTGTGCACTCCTCGCCTCCGTAATCATGACTGCAGAATCAATTGTCATTGATTTACACATAAAATTGCAACAGGCTTTTCTACAAATTGGATAATTGCTGTTTCTAAAATGGGAAAAAAAAGAAGAAGAAGAAAGGACATTATTTTGTTAGTCCCACCTTTTCAAAATATTTGATTTCGTACTCCAGGATGATTCCATTGGGGCGATCTGGCTCTTGCCAAGACAAAGAGATGCTGTTCTTTGCAATCTTCCCCTTTTTTACATTGGTGATTGGAGAGGGGGCTGCAAAATAGTATAAAAAAAGAGTAGCGTGATTAACAGAGCCCTGAAATTATAACTGTGTATAATGTATATTGGCATTCCTGGAACGCAGTATAATAAAAATCCCAAACAATTAAATTTTCTTTTAACCTGGAAACAATTTTACTTTCTCTATATAATACAAGTTTTTATAGATTGTAAAGTGTTTTACAAATATAAATCAACTAAGTATCCTGAAAATTTTCTATCATAAAAATGTAGTCACACAGAAACTAAAGTCTGCATTTTTTTCTATAAAGTTTAGAAACATAAATGAATGATTTTACTTTTTCTTAGTAAGGATATCTGTGTTGACCTGAAATACTTGTTTTTAAATGTATGGACTCTGTATAATATATACCATTATGCTCATAGATATGTAAGTATCTATATTACTACATTTTTGCATCTTTAAGGTTCTTTTATTTATTATTTGTGAAATTGTGAGTTCTATAATCATTATTAAATTTATATATTAAATATAGTGCATATTTCTTTCAAAATTATGTTATAAAATATGTTATATCTTGGAAACAACTGCAAATAAAACAAAAATTTTCCTTTGTTTCCATTTCCCACAAGTATTTCATGAGACGTCACAATCACCTATAGTATTTGTTGTTATTGGCCACTATCTACTAAAAAGTACAAGAAAAAGTACTTTTCTGATGAAAATAGAACAAATTGTATGTTATTTCAGATATGTCTGGATATTTTAAATGCCCAAACATATGAATATTTGATTCAACACCCATTTTTATGAGTATGTTGAGACTTGTGTGGACATTGGGTTTGACATTATAAAGAGGTATTGATTAACATTTTTCTGATATAGGTTACCTTTATTTTTGTAGATTTTAGCTTTTATAAAAGACATAGGAAAGACTATAATCATCTAATAAATGATGTGTCTGTGATATAATATATGTTAGATATAATATATATATATATGATGTACATATGAGATGTTAAAGACAGCAGACATAATGAGTAGGGTATAACCAGAGTCATAGCCTATCAACAGCAGAGCATTATAAACAGTATCAGACATCTGCTGAAATTCAATTTTATATACTCAAAATTTACGTTTATATAAAAATTATATATATATATATATATATATATATATATATATATATATATATATATATGATTATCTCAAGAGTATAACACAAACCCAGATTTTCAAACAAGGATCACCACATGCGTGTCCTCTCACCCCACCTCCTGCTACTGTTCTTCAGCAGCCCTGCCCAGGCTTTCTGCTCTTAGGCAGTTCAGACACACTTCTCCCCAAGGGCCAGAGCACTTGGCATTCATCACTCAGAGGTGCTTCTCCAGAGCTCTCCCTTTCCTCAGGGGCTCTCCTGAGACCTCGACTGTCTACTTTACCACTCGAATAACTGAGTCTCACCTCCATCTCTTCTCACCTCACCATGCTTTCTGCTCCTTCAGTGTTTCATTTTCTCCTTAGTTATTTTACTTGTATCTTCTAATATCATATCTTAAATAGAGATTTTCTTTTTTTCCATCCTCTCAAGTAGAATATAATTTTTGTGAGGGCAGAAATATATTTATTGTACTCATTGATGACTCTCTAGATTTAGAACAGTGCCTGGGACGAAGGAGCATCCACTAAGTATAAATGGTATGATTGATGGTAAAGCAGAATCAAAGTAATATACAAAAAAAAAAAACTAAACCTATTTTTAAATTATATGTCAAGGAACTCAACTATGAAACTCAACTATGAAGTGTGTCTTTTAATAAAATTAAAATAAACAGACATATATCTGTGAGAGAGCAAAATTAGTTAACTGTTTCATGTTTTATATACCCACTAGAGGCCCAGTGCATGAAAATTCATGAACTCAGGGGGGTCCTTCAGTCCAGCCTGCACACTCTCTGCAGTCCGAAACCCCTCGGGGGATGTCTACCTGCCAGCTTAGGCCCACTCCCCAGGGGATCGGGCCTAAGCTGGCAGTCAGACATCCCTCAGGCAGCCCGGGAGCCCTCAGGGGATGTCTGACTGATGTCTCATCTGCAGATGGACATCCTTAGCACTGCTGAGGAGGTGGGAGAGGCTCCCGCCACTGTTGCTGTGCTTGCAGCCATTAGCCCAGCTTGTGGCTGAGTGGAGCTTCGCTTGTGGGAGTGCACTGACCACCAGGGGTCAGCTCCTGCATTAAGCATCTGCCCCCTGATGGTCAGTGAGCATCATAGAGACTGGTTGTTCCGCTGTTAGGGTCAATTTGCATATTACCCTTTTATTATACTATATAATAAAGAGCTAATATGCTAATTAAACCTGATGGCAGAATGACCTTCCAGAATGACCAGTGGGCGGGGCTGCAGGGCCGGGGAGCTGGGGGGCCGTAAGGCAGCCAGGGCTGCGAGGGCCAAGCCCCTTGCATGAATTTTGTGCATTGGGCCTCTAGTATAGGATAATAGGGTGATAATGCCTTCAGTACGTTAATGTGTACTTTTGTTTTTTTAATCACAGATCTTTCTTAATGTGCCCAATTCCATAAAGTTTTTTCAAGAATAACAGTATGCATTTAAAGCCCAAATTAACTAAAAGTAGTTTTGAAATTGCTGTATATTCACTTCTATGGAAATTGTAATAGATTGGCAGTTCTCACAGTCACATTTTGGTATAGATTCAAAGTCCCTATTGATTTCCTGGTGAGGGAAAGTCATGCCATATTCTGCATGGTGGACAAAGCATCCAGAAGACAAGAAACGAGAAAAAGTAAGCTATGTGCCCCCCCAGTTCATCAGCATGTTTGTAGCAAAGTAGCAAATTTACTGAAGCAGAAATAGTAACAGAGACTCATGGAAGACAGCAGAGTTTTTAATGTACTTTGATCAGTAGTGAATAGCTTTATGAGTTATCTTGAATCATGAATTAGGCTGACTTTCCCATTAGCCCTATATACTTATTGCACTATGTTACTAAATATACAAAGACGGTCTTGAAAATTCTTCATTCACTTTACTACTTTGCAAACATTCTCCTTTTGACTGATGTATTTCTTATAAGTAACTGTCAGTTTTTACCCAATAATTGATGGTGCTGTCACCTTCCTATTCATAAATTGCATTTAACGTGTATGCTCTATGAAGGAAGGATTAATTTGGTCTCATTCACTGCTCTATTTCTAGCACCAGAAAATTATTTTGCATATAGAGATTTAATAAATATTTATTGAATGCACACATGCATGAATGACTAAATGGGAAATACATATATCATCATGTATCATTCCAAACTGATACATGTTGCACAGATTAGGATCTTATTAATTGGAGATGCTTGCTTTATTTTAAAACTTAATTCTTTAATAAAATAATCAAATGTTTCAGAGTGAAGCTATCAAATAAATATCAATGCACACTTAACCAGGCTGAAGTGGAATATTTTGTTATTTACTTACATCATTGAAAAACAAAAATTGGGTAGCTTTCAAAGACTGCTTGATTGAATAATGTCATTGTTTGCCAAAGTTGGTTTTCTCAGAGGTTAAATACAGAGTGCCCTTTAAAAGTGGTTCAGAATCGGGGAAGAAGACCACTCAGAGTAGTTTAGGAACAATGTGCTCTCTGGCAAGACCATCTCTGCATCATTTGGGGAAAAGCTGACCAATGTGGGGACACTAACAGCTCCTGGGGACATAATGATGATGCACAAATTGTGAATGGCAGCCTTCGCCCACTACTGTAGAGCACTTTATGGGTATTGTGCGCATTAAAATAATTGCAGCCAGATTTGTCAGCATCAAGGGCAGGTTTAATATATCTCATTCGTCTTCCTCACAGATACCCTTTGCTCATTCTTTACCCACTTAAGCTTTTATTAAGTAAGCCTGAAACAAAATGAGAAGGATGACTTAGGACATTTCTGCTTGTAAATAAAACTATTACTTTCCTAGTGTAAGAAGAAAATGCTAAAGAAATCAAGTTGTGAATAAAGCATATTACTTTACATAACATCTGAGTTTTACCTTTAGGATATGTGGAAACATTTTAAGTTGCTTCTGTATAGCAGTTTTTATATGGAGCTGACCTTTGAGGATCAGTGTCATAAGCAAAATAACCGCCCTTTAGGCTAGTAACAGTTCCCATTGTGGACTCATTATTTCATCTCTTTGAATTTTTAAAAATAAAACTTAAAATAGTTTTATATTTATAGAAAGACTAGAGACCCAGTGCACGAAATTCATGCACAGTGGTGTGTCCCTCAGCCCAGCCTGCACCCTCTCCAATCTGGGACCCCTTGAGGAATGTCCGACTGCCCGTTTAGGCCCGATCCCAGTAGGATTGGGCCTAAATGGGCAGTCAGACATCCCTCTCACAATCCAGGACTGCTGGCTCCCAACTACTCGCCTGCCTGCCTTCCTGATTGCCCCTAAACACTTCTGCCTGCCAGCGTGATCACCCCCTAACCACTCCCCTGCCAGCCTGATTGATGCCTAACTGCTCCCTTGCCAGCCTGTTTGCCCCTAACTGCCCTCCCCTGCAGGCCTGGGTCCCCCACAACTGCCCTTCCCTGCAGGCCCGGTCGCCCCCAACTTCCCTCCTCTGCTGGCTTGGTCACCCCTAACTGCCCTCCCCTGCAGGCTTGATCGCCCCCAACTGCCCTCCCTTGCAGACCTGTTCCCTCCCAACTGCCCTCCCCTGCTGGCCATCTTGTGGTGGCCATCTTGTGTCCACATGGGGGCAGCCATCTTTGACCACATGGGGGCATCCATCTTGTGTGTTGGAGTGATGGTCAATTTGCATATTACTCTTTTATTAGATAGGATTATAAAGACAGTACAGACAGTTCACGTATACCCCACACCTAGTGTCCACAATCAGGAGCATCTTACATCTGTCACTATTTTTTAAAAAATATATTTTATTGATTTTTTTACAGAGAGGAAGGGAGAGGTATAAAAAGTTAGAAACATTGTTGAGAGAAAAACATAGATCAGCTGCCTCCTGCACACCCCCACCTGGGATGTGCCTGCAACCAAGGTACATGCCCTTGACAGGAATTGAACCTGGGACTTTTCAGTCCACAGGCCGACGCTGTATCCACTGAGCCAAACCGGTCAGGGCACATCTGTCATTATTAATGAATCAATATTGATATGTAATTCACCTCAGTCCGAACTTTATTTAGGTTTCCTTAGTTTTACTTATTATCCTTTTTCTGTCCTAGGATCCCATCCAGCATACTATATTACATTTAGTCATCCTGTCTCCTTAGGCTCCTTTCAGCTATAATAGTTTATGAAATTTTGCTTGATCTGATGACTTTGACAGTTCTGAGACATACTGGCCAGGTACTCTGTAGACTATCTCACCATCGGATGGGTTGGATGTTTTTCTCATAATTAGACTGGGTTATAAGTTTTGGGGGAGAAAACTATACAGGTAAAGTGTCATTTTCATTACATCATATCTAGGAAACATACTATCAACATAACTTATCACTGGTATGTTACCCTTGGTCATCTGACTAAGATGGCACCGATCTGTCTCCTCCACTCTAAAGTTATTCTTTTCCCCCGTTTTCTATACTTTGTTCTTTGGGAGGAAGTCACTCTGTAGCCATGCTTATAAGGAACAGGGTTATGCTCGAATTCCTTGAGGCTGTCCGTATAAATTATTTGGAATTCTGCACAAGTGATTTGTCTATTTTCTCTTATTTATTTACTTTGTATTCATTTATTCATATCAGTATGGATATGTGGAGATTTTTATACTTTGGGTTTCTAATCTAGTAATTTACTTGGTTACTCAAATTATTAAACCTGGCCATTGATGACTCTCAGTTCTTATGTCTCTTTGACATATCCCCATCGTTGTGAGTTTGTGCACCTGTTTGTTTCAGATATCACTTTCTTACTTCCTGGCACTATAAGGACAGCTCTTCTAGGCTCATCTTGCAGATTTATTGGCCCCGTCTTAAGGCAGTCACTTTTCCTAATGCCACTGGTTTCTTTCACTGGACCATGCTGTTACAAACCAAGGTCTAGAAGAAAGGCATGCTCCTTGCTCCTGGGTGTCATTGCTTCTAGGCCCTCTTAGCTGACATAGCTAGGAAATAAATGCATCTATATTAACCTGTGTATATCTATAAACATTTCTATATATAACTATAAATATATACACATATAAGTATATTAAGCTAAACATAAGTATACACTGATGTCACTAGTTACCAAACAGATCTTTCTAGCCTCTTTACCCTACTTACCTGTAAGCTCCCTCTTCAGCAGTAGTTCCCACCACCCATTTACTTCAATTCTAGTAGATAGGTTTAGTGATTAAATAATTGCTCATCTTAACTCTTTGGCTTATTGATATTGATATGATAATGTAGAAATCTATAACATCTCAGTGGCACAAGCAATGATATACAAAACCCTGTCATCCATTATGTAAAACAACTCATGTCTTCCTCACTTTTCAAATACAGAAACTGAGTTTAAAGCAGTGTCCCCAGATGGAAAGAGTGCCAGACAGCTCTAAAGTCAGACAGAATTGGCTTCTAATCCTTTGGAAGCCAGCCAGTTTCTAGCTGTGTGTGACACTGTTTAAGCTATTTAACCTCTGTGAATGTACTTTTTATCTTTAGAATAGGAACAATTACACAAACATCATATTTTTGTAAGGTTGAAATATGATTCTGTGCATATAGGTATAGGCTGGGTGCCAAATAAATGCTGTTTAAACATCATTGAAAAATACTAGACAATTGTTTAGGAAGACTTCTATAATGCATTCTCCATTACTCCTTAATCCTCTAATGTACATCAATCAAATGTTTTTTTTTTCTCTTCTCTGAACTTGGCACTCTTCTAAATGCTGAAAAAGATCAAAAGGCAAAGTACCTATACAGATAAGATTTTCTTATTTTCTACATCCAGTGGATTTTACAACTCTGCATTAATAATTATAGGTAAACTTCCTTGCTTCCCATAAAATTGCTAATGAGCCAAAAGTATTGAACTAGAATAATGTCTGCTTTATTTTTTTTAAATAGAGTGAACCTGATGAAAACATGAAACTTAATTGTTCAATAGAATAAGAAAATACCACTCATCAGTCCCTGTACCCAGTGCCATTTATGTTGACAAAAAAATAGATTAGAGATAGAATTAAGTATTGATTATTTGTATGAAAAACACACAAATATTATATCATCATTAATTTGACTTTTCTACCTACATTTTGAATATTAAAGCATTGTGAAATTTAAGACACTATTGAAACCCTTTTGATCTATTAAAATCCGTGGATGTATAAAATCTTATTCAGAAAGCACTCCTTTTATTTTCCTGCAGAAATCCCTCCACATGAATAATGTATTAGTTATTTACACACAAGTTTTAAAAATAAATGCATATTTGATGCCAATTGGCCAAGTAAGCTGTCAATATCTTCCAGCTGAAAGCCACTACTTATCTCTCCATGCACAATTTATCATATTTAGGTGCTTCTGGCTATTCAGATGAGTCTGGGCCTATTTTTACTTAAAATCAAACAAACAAACAAAAAAACCAGATCAATTGGATTCTACAGGAATTACTGACTCAGAAGGTCAGACTGGGGCCAAGGATTCCGTGTTGTTAATAAACACTCCAATTGATTCACTGTATCTGCAAACTTGGGGAAATACTGAAGGCAAACAACACTGGGATTAGTTCTTCTTTAAACAAAATATATAAACTTGGAGACGTGAGGCTAGAAAATCCATTAGTGTTAATGTTTTGTGAACTACAGTTTTTTTGTTATTATTGTAGTTTTATTTTTATTAATCAATTTTTTTTAGACAGTGAAAAGAAAGGAGAGAGAGAGAGAGAGAGAGAGAGAGAGAGAGAGAGAGAGAGAGACATGCTGTTCCACTTGTGCATTCATTGGTTGATTTTTGTATGTGCCCTGACCTCAGGGATTCAACCCTCAACCTTAGCGTATGGGAGGGCTCTCTAACAGCTGAGCTACCGGCCAGGGGAACTAGTACTTTCTTTGACCCTTTGGCTCACTATTACTGCCTGCTGGCCTGCTCTCTCTTGCTATGTTTGCCTTCCTTCTTTTGGCATTGATTCTTCTAATATTTGGTATTTTCTTGGCTCTTCCGTTTTTGTGTTTTCATTTTTTTAGTAAACCGATTGGTTTGTTCCTTCACACATAATCTAGTTTAGTCCTATGAGACTATAATCTCCATAAAAGTGGAAAATTGTATGTTCTTCACTATTGCCTGCTTAGTCCTTAAAACAGCTTCCGGATGATGGTAGATACATAGTAAAAAGACACTTTAGCAAATAGAAAAGTGAATGAACAATTATCTGCTTTATACTACAACACATTTATTTTGTGTTTTTCAAGAGTGTTATATGAATAAAGTCATAAGGTATATATATTGTTTTTACTTAATTAACAAGAGACAGGAAGAAACTGTTGGGAGAAAAATATAATCACTATCTTGTTTATGGTGATGTTTCATAGGTGTGTGCATATTCTAAAATTTACCCAATTGTACACTTTATGTGTAGTTTACTGTATATCAGTTGTACACCAATAAAGATGCTGAAGTGTGTGTGTGTGTTGTAAATGACAACTTATAATTGCTTCTACCCTTACTGAAGACAATATTATTATTCTACTAATTGGACTCCCTCTTTTCAAATCTTCATGCCTTCAGTGATTTCTGCTAAGAATAGCCATATCTAAAAATCAGAAATAAAAATATATGTGCCCAACATTCCCCAAGACTACTTGTCAAAATGTGATTTAGTTAGGCAAGTATAATAAAATAATATTGAAAGTTTTAATTTTGGAAAAAAAAATGTATTGGTATTTTTGCTTTTGTATTGTGCCATACTTTGATGGTGCAATATAAATGAAGGTTGTATAGCAAGTTATAACAGATTTGTGACTTAAAATCAATTTTAATAAAAATAGATGGCAAATGTTTAAATAAGTGAGAATATAGCATGAAAAACAGCATAGCATAAAGGTAAAATAAAATAGAAAAGAGTGTCACCAAAATGGTGTAGCCTAGATGTTCAAGCTACTCACTGTGACAAACTGACAGTATATTGTCTCCTATGCTTATATACTAAACAAGTATTTAGAAGTATGTTTATATGAGTTTTCCCTATGAACATGTTTACAGTTTATTTGATGTGGGAGGAAAATATATTTTAACACAATTATTAACAAACATTCCTCAATTGAAAAACAGAAGAATCATCGAAGTTCATTTCTGATTTTATATTACTCTAACAACTTTGTTCTTTGTCTGTTTTATGATATAAACACATCTTTTGAAAAATTTATACCTCAAGAAAAAAAGATTGATCTCATATTTTATTTAAATGATAGCACACTTAGTGCGGGCACAGACAGTTCCTTAATTGTATGATTTCTTTCAGGACGACCTAGCTCTGCAGAGTGCTGACTCACATGGATTGAAATGATGTGGGAAAAATTATAAAAGGAATGGTTAGGAATGTTGATATATAACACAGATGCCTGTGGAGCTGAATTCATCCTAAAGTCAAATCAACTGTAGCTATTTAAATATTTCTGTTTGAGCCTGATCTTGTATTGTTAGCATCTGGTTGGTAGTAACATATCCATGGTTGGTCACTTTGTGCCATTTCTGCTTTCATAATTAGGTAGAGAAACAAGAAACAGTGTAGAACCCTTCACTCGGAGCTCTCCCCAAAATACTAAAAGCAATCAATCAAACTGAGCCTTTAGAACATGTGAATTGTTATTTAAATAGTGCTGAGAAAAATGTGTGCAAAGAGTAGAAACTATTTCAATTTTAGTTAATGTTATTATTATTTAAAAATATGATCTCTAGAGAATAATTTGTCAGCAATTACCTTCTCTATTTAGCCATAGTATGAGTAGAATTCTGTGTGTATATGTGCATGTGGGTGAATCTACATAGTTTAAAGAAATGGAGGTGTAGATAAATCCTTATTATATATCTAACTGTATATTTGTATCTGGAATAGATGCATATATACATATATAGATATAGATATATATTGTGTCATGTGCGTCTTTCATAGCTAGTTTAGTGAAACTACATTACTCTGTTACAATTGCTTTAGAGTACATATTTATCATTTGAAAGTAAGAAAATGAGTAACCACATTTCCTAAAGTAAATGAGAAATGAAGTTGCTGAATTAAATTATAAACATCTTTGAAACTGTTAAAATGAAAAAAAAATGGGGCAGATATTTTATAATATATACATGGCCACTAAATATTATAGCATATATTTTATATTTTATATAGTATGTATTTATTTTATTTCAATATATATGTATTACTCTGTTGTCATTTGCTACCTCTGTACTAAGAAAAATAGCTAAAGTGCATTTTCAACACAACTGATATCTATGGTCTTTTCTAAAGAAAACCATTTTAGTGGTTTCTTCCTCAACTAAAATTTTAATCTGTTCATTCAGACAAAACCTACAATCATTCCTTCTTAAGAGCCTGCAACTGGATCTTTTGATATATGATCTCAGTGAAGTTTCAAAAAGACTATTTCAAAAAACCTGCCTTTAAATGTCAACAGATCTAGAGAAATGATATCCTTTAAAATGAAAAGGATCACCTATGAACTGAAATGTCCCATTAGGTACAGTCTTTTTATCAAATACGTGAAAATCATACTAAATAAAATTATTTTTAGTAGGAAATAAGAGCAACTTAATTGCATTAAAGCATATGCTACACATATAGTTTTAAAGTCATAATCTCGTGGGGGGAGCAGGAAGAGACTGGACAAAAATCATACACCTATGGATAAGGACAGTGAGGGGGGTAAGGGCATGGGGTAGGGTGGGGTGGGAACTGGGTGGAGGGGAGCTATGGGGGGGAATAGGAACAACTGTAATAATCTGAACAATAAAGATTAAAAAAAATAAAGTCATAATCGCAATAATGTTAATTAGAAAAGAAAATGTCAATAATAAAAATAGAGAACTATTTTACTGATATTTACACTCACCAGGGCTCATAATATCATACAAATTACAAAAACAAATATAAATGTGACAGTGTATAAAATGACAGCATGTCACTTTCTGGATAACAAAATTAATCCCACACCAAATAAATGATCACAGAATTTGTTTTTCATTTATTACTTCTTATGCCCTATGGTAGAATTTTTAGCTCACCAAGTGGTGTTACTGTCCATAATTGTGGAAATTTAATAACCACAGAATCCATTTTATGAGAAACAAAGTTTAAAAACTTTTGCAGTATTGAAATAAAATGAGAAAATATCTAGAAAACTTTTGCAGTATTAAAATAAAATGAGGAAATATCTAGAAAATAAACGCAATCCCATATACAATTTTTATAGATTTATCAATATTAAACCTAAATTATAAGGTATGGCAATTAATTTTATAGGTGAAAAAAATAGTAATTAGGACAACAAACACACTCTCATAACTCATTTTGTATGTAAAAAAATGAATCTCCAGTTATAAATATACAGTACATGAGATCTTGTTAACCACAGAATAAGCCACTAACCAGAAAAAAGCTGTAAAGTGGGAACTTTAATTCAATTCTTAATTGCTTAAGGTTTTCACAATCTAAATTAATCTGATTAACATTTTTAAAAATCAAAATAAACACATTATAAACAATCCATTTTTTCCTTTCTCAATTCACATTAGTCTTAATCTTATAGAACTACATTAGCAATAGCAATTACTATTTAATTCAACAGAAATCATGATAAGTTATCATTTATCTATTGATCGTTTACAGAACCAATCAGATTTCTATTATACCATTCCAGGTCCTCACATCTTTCCCTAAAGATATTCTCACTGAGGCCACTTGCCACGGTTCCGTCAAAAACTGAAGTTTTGCCAATAAAAACAAAACAAAAACCTTTATGGCTACAAAATAACAAGGAAGACTTGGGTAGTGTTTATCAGCTGATTTTAAAAAAATCCCAATCATAATGTCTTTACATAGTATAATTCAGGGGTCCTCAAACTTTTTAAACAGGGGGCCAGTTCACTGTCCCTCAGACCATTGGAGGTCTGGACTATAGTTTAAAAAAAAAAAAACTATGAACAAATTCCTATGCACACTGCACATATCTTATTTTGAAGTAAAAAAACAAAACAGCAAAAAACACCCATATGTGGCCCGCGGGCCGTAGTTTGAGGACACCTGGTATAATTCCTACCAGTAACATGAAAACCTGGAACTAGAAAAAATACAAGATTAATGATTACAATTAGTCAAATTTTCAAAGTCCACAAGATATTTTCTTCCAAGATAGTAATTTTATCAGCTGTTTAATTCCTCAACTCTTAACATGGGACTAATTTTAATGAACCAGATCACATATTCTCCAGTTGTCGGGAATCTCAGCCAATACTCAAATTGCCTGCGAGGCCATTTTCTACTTAAAGTTATCACACAGAGAAATTTCTAAAGCTAACAAAATATAACACTACCAGTATATATTTGTTATTAAGTTCAAATGGCATTAGTTTCCTATATTTTGTTCCACTGGAGTAATAGTATCTGTTCATATTTACAAAATAAATCAAAATGCAAAATTTTGGTTGTAGGTAAATGGCCCAAGATAAGGCGTTGTGTAAAAATTCAGTTATTAGAACTAATTCCAATTTTATTTTAAAAATCTTTAACAAATGTTGGCTACACAAATGAACAAAACCATTCATGGATGAGTAGATGGTAAAAGAGCTATTGCAATTACTTTATCATGATAACACATTGCTTCTACAGTAGACAGGTAGGCCACTTTATAGTCTAAGCACTATATACACATTGAATCACTCAATCTTTTTTAACATCCATGGGACTTAGGAACTATTACCATTCCTTTCTGAAGCATGAAGTCAAATAGCTTGTCCAATCAGCTGACCAGAAATTGGGAGAGCTGAGCAGTCCTTTTTAAAATATGTTTTTATTTATTTGAAACAGAGAGAGGGAGAGGGAGAGGGAAAGGGAGGGGCAGGGGGAGGAGGAAGGGGAGAGGAAGGGGGATGAGAGAGGGAGGGTGAGGGGGAGAAGGAGGATGAGGGGGAGAGGGAGGGGGAGAGGGAGAGGGAGGGGGAGAGGAAGAGGGAAAAAAACATAAATGAGAGAGAAACATCCATTGGCTGCCTCCTGTGCACCCCCTACTGGGGATCCAGCCTGAAACCCTGGTGTGTGTCTTAATCAAACTGGGGTTGACCTCTCAGTGACCTCTCAAGTGCATGGGACAGCACTCAACCGAGTCATACCAGCCAGGTCAGATCTAAGCACTCTTGCTTTAGTGTTTGTATTCTTAAGCATTATTCTATAGAATAGTAAAAGAAACCCTCATAATAGAGATGCTACACTCAGTACTGACAATGAAGAAAAAAAAAAAAAAAAAAAGAGGAATTGCCAAGAGAGCCACTTACAATAGAGTCAGGGGCTATTAAGAAAGTGGGGCCTCGATTTTGAAAAATGGCGGCCGAATAAGCAGTCATGTTCTGTGCCTTCTCATGGAGCAGATAGAAGGAACAACTAAATTAAATAACATCCACCAAGAATTGTCGAATTAAACACAGCTGGTGAGACAATTTGGAAAAGACAGATGATGCCTGGAGAACAGTAGGATCAGGGATCTGGGCTGGAGAGATAGACACCAAATTACCAGGATGAGAGGCTCAGAAAGAACCTGCACTGCACCAAGTCTGCCTCCCTTGGGGACACACATAACACTCAACTGGGTCCACAGGGTTGCTGGCAGCCAGGGAATCTAGATCTAAGTCCACAGCCATGGGATGCTGCACCCAGAAAGGCGACCTGTAGAACTGCCCGAGCTGTGCGGTATCAGGGGGAGAGAAATGTGCAGTGGCACACTGTTTTGCTTTTATATTTTCCTTGCTTTTATTCACTAAACCCAGTTCATAGGACCTTTCAATTACAAACACTCACTGAGGCTGTGGTGCAAGAGGAGGTACAGTTTTGTGGGGGGTGGGGAGAGGCTGTGGAGGGAAGCAGGATAGGGAGAGGTGATGAGGAATCTGACACTGGAACATTCTGGACCCTCAAACCCTAAGCAGCCATTTTTCTCCTGAAGAACTAGTCTTTCCCATGAGTATCGGCAGGGCAATTAGTGCAACACACCCAGCCTTAAACTTTGCAGAGAAAACAAAGAATCTGAATAGCCCCAGGGAGCCCTACAGGACTGGATTTGAGGGATTGTTTGGTCCCAGAAACCAATAAAGCAACACCCCCACCTAAAGCCTGTGTCAGAAATAGACACTTGTGTAAATAAGACTGAAAGCAGGCAGACAAAGCGGGCAGCTTGGTCCCACCTGCCTGCAAACAAGGCTGTGAGACAGACACAGAGGAACAGTGGATCGCTGGGAACTTCAACCCGGGAGGACTACCTAACAGGAAACTGAGAAGTGGCAGACAGAATCGTAGAGAGGGATCTTAAACCAGCCCCCGTGGGAAATTAACAACACTTCACTTTTTTATTTTTTATCTTTCATTTAAAAATTTGTTAACCTTTTATTTTTTGGATTATTTTTCTTCATTCTATTTCTATTTTTTAACCATTATTTTATCTTTTTTTTTTTTTTTTTCACTTCTCCCCTTTTCATACTATCTGCCCCCTGGTGGTCAGTGAGTGTCATAGCAACCAGTTGTTCCACTGTTCAGTCAATTTACATATTAGGCTTTTATTATATAGGATTGGCAAACACCAATGACAAAGTAAGACTCTTAAAGGCTGCCTGAGAGAGACAGAAAGTTATCTATAAGGAATGCCCCAATTAGCCTATCAAAAAAACTTCTCAACAGAAACACATCAGGACAGAAGGGAATGGAATGAAATATACAAAGTGATGCAAAGCAAGGGACTGAATCCAAAAATACTCTATCCAGCAAGGGTATCATTCAAAATTGAAGGTGAAATCAGGAGCTTCACAGACAGAAAAGCGCTAACGGAGTTTATTACCACCAAACCAGCTATGCAAGAAATGCTAAAGGGACTGCTATAAAAAAGGAAAAAAAATAGGGAGGGAAGAAGGAACACAGGCAAAAAGAATAAAAATGGTGACACACAAGTACCTATCAATAATAATCTTAAGTGTAAATGGATTAAATGCTCCAATCAAAAGACATAGAATAGCTGAATGGATAAGAAAACATGACCCATATATCTGCTGTCTACAAGAGACCCACTTCAGAAAAAGGGACTCACACAGACTGAAGTGAAGGGATGGAAAAAAAATTTTCAGGCAAATGGAAATGAGAAAAAGATGGGGTAGCAATACTTATATCTGACAAAATAGACCTCAAAGTGAAGGCCATAACAAGAGATAAAAAGGGCCACTTTATAATGCTAAAGGGATTGATACAACAAGAGGATATAACTCTGGTAAACATATATGCATCCAATGCAGAGGCACCCAAATACATAAAAAAACAAACAAACAAAAAAAACTTCTGCTAAATATCAAGGGAGAGATAAACATCATTACAATCATAATAGGGGATTTTACACCCCATTGATATTCTTGGAAAAAGCCTCTAGACAATAAATCAGCAAAGAAACAGCAATCCTAAATGACTTATTAGATCAGATTGACTTAATCAACATCTTCAGAACATTTCACCCCAAAGCTACAGACTATACATTCTCAAGTGCACATGGGACATTTTAAAAGAAACACTAGGTATTAGGACACAGGCAAAGTTTCTTCAAATTCAAGAATATAGAAATTATATCAAGCATCTTCTCAGATCACAATGGCATAAATTCAGAAATCAACTACAATAAAAACAATAAAGAACAAAATCAAATACTTGGAGGCAAAATAGCATGCTATTAAACAATCATTGGTTACCAAAAAGATCAAAGAAGAAATAAAAAACATTGTGAAAACAAATGACATTGAAAACACAATCCAAAATCTATGGGACATAGCGAAAACAGTCCTGAGAGGGAAGTTTATTGCTCTACAAGCTGACCTCAAAAGACAAGAAAAAATGGTAACAAATCATCTAACCCTACAACTTAAAGAATTAGAAAGAGAGTAACAAGAAAAACCCAGAGTAAGTAGAAGGGAATAATAAAGATCAGAGCAGAAATAAACAACAACAAAAATAATACTAAAGATCAATAAAATCAAGAGCTGGTTCTCCAAAATGATAAACAAGATTGATGAATCACTAGCCAGGCTCACCAAGAAGCAAAGAGAGAGGACTCAAATAAACAAAATTAGAAATGAAAGAGGTGAAGTAACAACAACCCACAGACATATAAAGGATTGTAAAAAAGTATTATGAACAACTCTACTCCAACAAACTGGACAATGAAATGGACATATTCCTAGAAAAACACAAGCTTCCAAAACTAAATCAGAATCAACAAACTTGAATAGGCAGATAACTACCAATGAAACTGAAGTAGAAATAAAAAGTCTTCCAGCAAACAAAAGCACTGGTCCAGATGGCTTTACAGGAGAGTTTTATCAATCATTCAAAGAAGAGGGAAAACCTATCCTCTTCAGACTATTCCAAAAAATTTAAGAGGAAGGAACTCTTCCAAGCCCTTTCTATGAAGCCAGTATTACCCTAATTCCAAAACCAGATAAAGACACTACAAAGAAAGAGAATTACAGGCCAATATCCCTGATGAATATAGATGCTAAAATCCTCAATATGATACGAGCAAATCAGATCCAGCATAACATTAGAAAGATCATAAACATGACCAAGTGGAATTTGTTCCAGGGATGCAAGGCTGATACAATATCTGCAAATCAATAAACATGATACAATACATAAACAAATTGAGAGACAATAATCACATAATCATATTGATTGATGCAAAAAAAAAAAAGCATTTGACAAAATCCAACACCCTTTCTTGATAAAAACTCTCAGCAAAATGGGAATAGAGAGATCCTACCTCAACATAATAAAAGCCTTATATGACAAACCTACAGCCAATATAATACTCAATGGCAAAAGCTAAACTCATTTCCCCTAAGAACAGGAACAAGACAGGGATGCCCACTTTCACCACCCCTATTCCACATAGTACTGGAAGTGCTAGCCATAGTGCTCAGGCAAGAAGAAGAAATAAAAGGCATCCAAATTGGAAAAGAAGAAGTAAAACTGTCATTATTCGCAGATGACATGATATTGTAAATAGAAAACCCTAAAGACTCAATCAAAAAACTACTAGACTTAGTAAATGAATTTGGCAATGTAGAAGGATACACAATTAACACCCAGGAATCTATGGCTTTTTTATACACCAATAATGAACTCACAGAAAGAGACTAAAAAAACAATCCCATTTACCATTACACCAAAAAAGAAAAATAAGATACTGAGGAATAAACTTAACTAACAAGCTAAAAGACCTATACTCAGAAAACTATAGGATGTTGAAAAAAGTGATAGAGGAAGACATAAACAAATGGAGGAATATACCATGTTCATGGACTGGTAGAATCAACATCATTAAAATGTCCATACTACCCAAAGCAATCATAGATTCAATGCAATCCCCATTAAGATACAAAAGGCATATTTCACAGACTTATAACAAACTCCAAAATTCATATGGAATGGAAAAAAAACAAACAGACAAACCCCAAATAGCCACAATAATTTTGAGAAAGAAGAACAAAGTTAGAGGGATCACAGTACCAGATATCAAGCTATATTACAAAGCCACTCTTTTTAAAACTGCCTGGTACTGGCACATGGACAGACATATAGACCAATGGAAGAGAACAGAGAACCCAGAAATATATCAAAGCCATTATACTCAGTTAATATTTGACAAAGGAAGCAAGAACTTACAATGGAGTCAAGGCAGTCTCTTCAATAAATGTTGTTGGAAAAATTGGACAGATACATACAAAAAAAATGAAACTAGACAACCCACTTATAGCATACACAAAAATAAACTCAAAATGGATAATGGACTTAAATGTAAGGCAGGAAACCATAAAAAGCTTAGAAGACTCCATAGGCAGCAAAATCACAGACATTTGTCTTAGCAGTATCTTTACTGATTGAGCTCCTAGGGCAAGGGAAATTAAGGAGAAAATAAACAAATGGGACTATAATCAAAATAAAAAGCTTCTGCACTGCAATAGAAACAATCAACAAAACAAGAAAGCATGGGGGAACATATTTGCCAATGTTATATCCAATAAGGGCCTAATTGCAAAAATTTATAGGGAACTCATTCATCTTAACAAAAGGAAGATAAACAATCCAATCAAAAAATGGGCAAAGGATTTAAATAGATATTTTTTGAAAGTGGATATACAGAAGGCCATGAGACATATGAAAACATGCTCAAAGTCACTAATCATCGGAGAGATGCAAATCAAAACAACAATGAGGTACCATCTCACACCTGTCAGAATGGCTATCATCAACAAATTAACAAATGACAAGTGCTGGAGAGGATGTGGAGAAGAAGGAACCCTCATGCACTGCTGGTGGGAATGCAGACTGGTACAGCCACTGTGGAAAACAGTATAGAGTTTCCTCAAAAAATTAAACATGGAACTCCCATTTGATCCAGTAATCCCACTTCTAGGAATATATCCCAAGACATCAGAAATACCAATGAGAAAGGATAAATGCAACCTATATTCATAGCAGCACAATTTACCATAGCTAAGATTTGGAAACAGCCCAAGTGCCCATCAGCCAATTAGTGGATTAAAAAACTGTGGTACATCTACCAAGCATGTCAAACTAGTGGCTGACTGGCTATATGCTGCTTGCCAGACGCAAGTTTGACATGCTTGACTACACCGTGTAATACTATGCTGCTATAAAAAAAAGGTACTTGCCCTAATTGGTTTGGCTCAATGGTTAGAGCACCGGCCTGTGGACTGAAGGGTCCCAGGTTTGATTCTGTTCAAGGGCATGTACATTAGTTGCAGGCACATCCCCAGGAGGGGTGTGCAGGAGGCAGCTGATCAATGTTTCTCTCTCATCGATGTTTCTAACTCTCTATCCCTCTCCCTTCCTCTCTATAAAAAATATCAATAAAATATATTTTTAAAAAAAGAAGGAACTTTTACTATTTTCTACAGCATGGATTGACCTGAAGAGCATTATGCTAAGTGAAATAAGCCAGTCAGAGAAAGATGAATATCACATGATCTCACTCATTTGTGGAATATAATGATCAACATAAAATTATGAAAAAAAAAAATAGACCCAGAGACAGAAAAACACTGAAAAGACTGTCAAAACTCAGAGGGAAGGTAGTGGGGGGGAGGTGCAGGGTAAGAGATTAGCCAAAGGACTTGCATGCTTGCATATTAGCATAACCAATGGACACAGACACTGTGGTGGTGGGGGCTTGTCCTGGAGGGTGGGAGTGTCTGGGGAGGGTCGATGTGGGGAAAGGAGACATATGTAATACTTTAAACAATAAAAAAAAAGAAAGTGGGGCCTATGCACATCTGTGTCTCAGTTCTCAGAGCTGCTATTACGTTGCTAAACATGTTGCTAGATTCAGTTCAAGGCTGAGCCATAAACATCGTGGAACAATAACTGCTGTATGGGCATATATGGACTTTACCTTCTCCTAATTTTCTCCTCCCTTGTTTGCATATTGAAACTAACTAAGCCCTGGTTTCCTAGCCAGCCATCCTTCATTTACATGAAAGAATTACATCTTGTGGTTTTTGCTTTTTAAACTTATCTTTGTTTTCTCCAGAAAACAGTCTGGATTGACACCTGATTCTGCTTTTCTCTAGCAGCAATCTTTCATTTAAACAAATTCTTTTATTCTTTACTAGAGGCCCGGTGCACAACATTTGTGCACTCGGGGTGGAGGGGATCACTCACCCTAGCCTGCACCCTTTACTAGTCCCGAAGCCCTTGGGGGATGTCCGACTAACTGCTTAGGCCCACTTCCGATATCCTTAACACTGCCACGGCTTGTGGCTGAGCAGTGCTCCCCCTGTGTTGAATCTCTGCCCCCTGGTGATCAGTGCATGTCATAGCGACCAGTAGTTCTGTTGTTTGGTAGATTTGCATATTACCCTTTTATTATATAGGATTGCAGACTAACCATTTTTGTTGTTGACATTAGTACTTACTTGAGCATCAGATTATGTTAAAGATTACTCAGATTATCAAATTTTTTCATTTACATAGATTAACCTCATTTTTGTTCACTAGCTTTAGTGGCTGATTATAGACTATAAAATGTAAACAACAATCTCTGATAAAAGCTAGGCAACTCTGTCTTGTTATCTATTCTCTATACATTCTATGTTGTTCAACTGTGTCTACTCTGAGTTTTATTTTCTAAAGCAATGTTTCACAATCATTTTGTCTACCATAATACACCTAAAAGACTGCATTCGAATATGTGAGTTCTCCTTATGTACATTTGTATACTAACAATCTGAAAATTATCTTCTGGAAATAAATCCCCAAGATAAATCACAATCCTCACAACCATTAACAGTGTACATAGGTAATGACTGTACTCCATGTGCTGCACCACAGATGAGACGAACTGAGGATTTTGAGCAATTCCCTGCATGCTAGATTCAATTCTGTCTTCTCTACCACTCAGAAATGCGCAATTAAAATCTTCGAGGCAAGTATTATCATATAGATGGCCACAAATATCCTCTATCTTATATATACTTAAATATACATATTTCATAAATTTTTATATTTTATGGTTAATAAATAACAACTTGAAATAAGTTAGAATGATAAAAACGCAAAGTCCACATTGTGGAGTAACACAGCAGAAATGTGGAAAACTCATATAAATCTCTCCTTTATTATTCCCAGCACATACGTTTCCCCAAAACTCAAGCCACTTCTCTCTCTATTACAAGGTTATATAAGAGGCTCTGAGAGGAAGAAAGAGTGGTATCAGAAATCCTTTTTTCTCCTTCCCTCCCATTCTTCTTTCTTCATATTATTGAGAAACTAAGTCAGAGACTACTGACTTAGACTGTTAAAATCAACATCTTCACATGTCCTGGCAATTGATCATAAAACTGAAAATATTAAAAATAAATTGTTTGGGAAAATATTATATACCGCAGACATAGAAAGTAAAACCTTCCTCTGAGGATCTATTTACTTGCCTCCAAGACTATATAACTCTTGAGTACAGTGAGTGGCCTCATTTGTCTTTGTATTCTCTGTAACTAGAAAAAAAGCAAGTACATGGTGGGTGCCCAATAAAAAATGATCCAATCAATCAAGAAGCCAATGAATCAGGAAACTGCTACAAGGTATTTTTAACAAGTAGTGAAGAAGTAATATCATTATTAACCACATAATGGAATCTTGGATTTTCAAAATCTATGGGTAAAACTGACAATATCATTTTACTTGCATGTGAGCTTTCATTTAAAAGTCAAAGGGGAAAAAAAGCGGTCTTCATGACATTCTATTAGGAGTTTGATTCTACATTATGAATAAAAATGAAATAAAGATAATCAATTCTTGTGTATACAAAGAAGAATTGGAGTAGGTATTCCTAAGGGTGTTTGTAACCAAACATTGAAGTTAGGCATTTGTTTCTTTACTTCATTAAGAAATAACTCAGATTTGGGGAATCTAGAAATAGTAATTAAAGTCTTCATTTTTATTAGATACTAAGTGCCCGGTGCACAAAGATTCATGCACAGGGGGTGGGTCCCTCAGCCTACCTGCACCCTCTCCAATCTGGGAGTCCTCAGGGGAGCCCTCTCCAATCTATGAGTTTCTATCTGTCTTTGCAATCATATGAGCAAATTATCTGAGACCCCAACCCAGTTTGGTTTGGTGCTCACAGAATAATAGAGGTGTTTTTGTTTTTTTCTTTGCTCCATTGGTGGAGATTTCCTAGAAGTTGCAGGATATCTTTCCTTTAATTTTTCCTCGATACTGTGACTTTACTTATGTCTCTCACCTTTGCTTTCCCTCCATTCCTCACCCGCAACAGTAACTTGCTCCAGCCTCACTTTGCTCTAGTCTAGTGTCTAGGAGATTCAGCAATGCATCTGCCACCAGAACCAAGATTCCCAGCATTCCTGTTGCTCCCCGTGCTCTGGACTTCCACTTCCGGTCCAGGGGCTGCCACCAGAACTACAATTCCAAGAATTCCTGGTGCTTCCCGCACTCTTGGTTCCCACTTCTGGTCCAGGGGCTGCACAAAGAAAAAGGACTGCGAACTCCAGCCACCCCCATGCCAGGCTGACAGGACCGGACACTCCAATGGTGTCGCCGGTACCCCAGCCGCTCAGCATTGGCATGTGTAGGCCCCGAGCGGCCCACCCCATCCCCGGCCACTCAGCACCTGCAGACCTCCTCGGTACCCACAGGCCCGCCATCTTTGTTGGGTTAATTTGCATACTCACTCCTGATTGGCTGTGGGGTGTTGAGGTGGTGCAGTCAATTTACATATTTTATTATTGGTGTAGATTAAGGTAAAATTGATTGTATTTTATTAGAAGCACCAAGTAAGAAGATAATTTTTTAAAATTTATAATAATTAGTGAATGGCCTGAATGTCTGGTATAGAAGCAAAATTACCAGTTTCACTAACTACAAAACCATTCCTAGGACTTCAAATCTCTTGTTTTCAACTATAAAACTGGAATCCATATAGAATTCTCGAGTAAATCTGGAATCCAGCTTATGTTCTGCCAAAATGTACTAGAATCAGAAATCCTACAGCACTTCAGTTTACTCATTTGTCAAATTGGGATTATATTTCTCTCACCCAACTCACATGGACTCAGGGAATCGATGTCATATTAGATATAATATTTAAATCATAACATCTCTAAAAAATATCATGAATTTAAGGTGTTAAAATTTAAGCATCCATTTCCTTTTTCTCTCCTGTGGTTTCTTATTAAATCTCAAAGGTTTCATATTGCATCATTTAAAAAATGTGTCAGAAATAAAATCTCCTGGTTTAAGAATTGAAAACAGTATTTATCTTTTCACAAAACACCACATAGGATCATTCTTAAATTTAATTAAATACTTGTGGTGAGGCTACCACATGCCAGGCACTATTTAAATGGCTGGGGAAACAGCAGTGAGTCAAATAAGCAAGTCCCACTTTTTTTTCTTGAAACTTATAATCAAAATGCTAGCGATTTATCTATAAACCTATTCATGTAATGATCAGGAGGTCACCAGGAATAATCACACCAATAGTTAAAAACATTCCCTTGAACAAAGATGATTGCAAAAGTCTCATCTTTTCAGCCTGTCCTTCCCTATATGAATTAACAGCATCAGTTAATCAGTTAATCAAGTTCCTTCACTTCTTGGAATTATATATGTAAATATGAATACTTATGTAAGTGTAAATATATTTATGTAGATATACTTGTATATCCATACATGTATGTTTTCATTTTTTGGAATGCCTTGTCACATCTTTCATCTAGAATATGAAATGAAGCCCATAAAAACAATAAGAAAGCAGTGAATAACCTCATGGAGCTGAGGGGTGCTATGAAAGGATTCAAATAAGAAAATGTGGGGAGCATGTGGGCTTAGGCAGTCTACTTATTTACTTTATATATTTGTATCGTGAAAGTGGCATAATAGGAAGATATCTTTGCTAAAGTGTGCAGGATGTCTAGGTGGGGAAGAAGGTTGGTAGATTACGTGAGATGGTGGGAAGCCATAAAATCATGGTTTTTAGATGAAAAGTAAAGAAAATGAAAATGGGTCCTGAATGATGGTTTTGCCAATTCTTAAATAAGCTGTCTTCTTTTTCCAAGAGAGTTGCAATGCTATAACTTCTTAAACTCAAACATTACAACCACATGCCCCTATTGTCCCTCATTTATGTTATAGAAAATGAACACCTACCTAGTTGAAAAGCTCAAGGATGCCATGCTCCCTATATTAATAAATTGATCACAAATTAAGATAATCACCACATCCACTGATTTATTTTAATGTTTCTTTGGTAAAAATCTTTCCCCATCTCTATTACAATGTCACCACAGATCAGTGCCTTGCAATCTTACTGGACAATTTCAACAGCCTCTAAAAGGTGAAATGTTTCCATCACCTGAAAAGTTCAAAGCCTTTAGCCTGCCTGGCATGCAAGGACCTTGACCTTCCTGAGCCCATGCTTCTGGTCTCACCTCCTTTCACTGCACTTTCAGACACATTTCATCCCAGGCACCCAGAATTTCTTACTCAACCCTGACTAGAAGCAATATTTAAAGGTATGATTTCTTATTCCACCCTGACTAGAAGCAATATTTTAAAAGTCTGGATGCCACGAGTAAGGACAACCTCCACAGAGATATGAATCAGGCTGGGGACTCAAAATTAATTTTTAGAGTTAGATAAAAATGGCCAGCAGTTTTCTTTGGGGAAAAAATCAAGAATATCAACTTAAATTGAGCAAAGAATAAAAACAAACAAAAAATTAAATGTAAGATGTAGTCACAAGAGATTATAATAATTTGTAATTATGTCAAAAGACTGAGAAGTCAGAACTCTAGTTGAGGAGAAAGAGGCAAATAGAAGAGGTGAGAGTTTATATTTAAAAATAGCTGTATTAGCCAACATTCATAGACACCTCATAGAACTCACTAAAATATACTAAACCCTTACATGTACTACAGCAACCTTATGAGGTAGGTGCTGTCATTATCCCCATTCTACAGATGGAAATACTGAGGTAGGGAGAGGCTACAAATAGTGCTGGAGTTGATCAAACTTGGGGAATCTGGGTTCAGAGTCCACATGTCTAACCATTGACAATGCCATACTATATTTCAGCTTTGTGTCCTGGAAGACGCAGGAAAACTTGGAACACTTGAATACATTCAATTATGTAAAACTACATTTCTTAAAGGGAATTGAGATATTTAGCACTGTAGTATTGTTTAAATTCATTGCACAGGTTAAGTTAGTCAATGAATGTTCTATTTGTGCCTAATTCCCAAGAAAAATGGTGAACAATCTTTGTTCAACGTAGAAAAGCCCCCACCCCCTGCACCATGGGAAACCAAGCATCAGGATTAATCACTCTCTCAAATGCTTGATCATCCAAGAGTTCTTGTCTTTCAAGGGCTGGTTGAAGATTTCTTCCTAAACCTGAGCAGAACTACAAAATGCTGGCATTAAGTGACATAAAAGCACTTGAGTTAGGAAGAAAATGTATATGAATCAATGATTAAGGAAACATAAAGTCAGATAGCAGGGCATTTTAACTTGTCTTCTTAGCAGTTTGATGCATAATCTTTTTCAAAAACTATTCTAATTTATTTTAGTAATGCAGTAATACAGTTTATTCTGTATAAAATATGCCTATTTTTCCATGTTTGCATTTACCAAAAGGAAAGACAAGTGCTTGAGATTAACTGTATTTCATTGATTTAGTTAAAATTAATGCTCTTGATGTTTTTTAAAACTAGAAAATAAGTTTACATTATTAGAGTGTCTGTCCTGTGTGGAGCTATGGTATTAATTCTAATTCCTTTCATTTATCTTTGTGCAATGCTTTTATGTTGAACTAGTTGCTTATATCCTAGTTATTAGAAAATAAATTATACCTTTCTTCATAAATACTTGCCACTAATTTCATAAGATATTCTGAAATGAACTACTTGTAAATGTTAATGTAATATTTATTTATATAGCTATTTAAAACAAAATAGAGCTATTTGTCTCTTAATAGTTCTTTAAATAATGACTTGAAAATAAGTATTTCAAACTTTAGCAATGTTACCATTAACATCATGAGGCATTTATACATAATTGATATGAATACTAATGAAAATTTTTGCATAGATGTCACCAAACATCAGAAACATATGCTCTGGTTCTTACAAATTCATTAAAAAGTCTCTTCAGTATGAGTAATACACTAGGAAAGAAATATTGTGATAAAAGAAAAGATTCCTGAAGAAAGTTTGAGATCTGGACATATATTGAAATCTAGGAATGTGTCTACACAATGTTTATAAGAATTATGCAGAAAGAATGAAATTATGGAAAATATCTGACTATTGTTTTATATAACTTATTAATATTTTTTCTTAAATCTTCACAAAGAAAAACAAAATCAGGGTTAAATTCTTTGTTCTTATCAAAATAGATATACATTTATTTTCTATCAGTTTATAATATAAATATGTACTTAAATTAACTGAGATCTTTCTGTGGTAGTTCAATACATATGAAATATTATTTTTTCAAGATACATTATTGTTAAGGTCCAAACCTGCTCATTGCCATGTATCTGCATACCTTTCTTTTAAAGCTATTGGGCATCAGAACATATCACATCAGATCTGATCACCACAATTCTAGGGCTTATTAGTCAAGCATATGCAAAGCAGGGCGTGCCTTTGCGGGATGGAAGGGGCCCACCATGAGTAGGGTTCTCATGTCTGGGAGGAGAGAGAGAGAAGCAGAGGGAGAAGAAAAGGTAAAGCTTGGCCTGAGGAGCCATTTCTGGGAACCCATCTCTCTGTGGCTGTGTTTGGGGGATGGTAGCTTGGGGAGGAAGACCAGAGGAACCAGGTGGTTGCCTTGTGTACAACTAATCAACTGTAATAAAAGCAAGTGGGGCGGGGCTTCTCTCTGTCCTGTGCTAACTGCTCAATCAACTGTCTCCTTTTACTGAGTGACTCACTGTTCCCAAACGTATTTCTCCACAATTAAGCTACCAGAAATATACTTGGTTATTAATTCTCTAATAACTCCAAGTTACCATATTACTTATTCCATCAGCACATTTTAATAATTTAAAACAAAAATGAATGATATGGAGTCATTAATTAATGAAAAATTTATTTTTCCTAAATCTCCACAAAGAAAAACAAACTGGCTCTTACGATGACAAATGAAAAAAGTACTTCACTTCATGTAAATTAAAACATTACTCGTCGAATGGTCAAAATTAAAATGATCTAAAATGTTATATTACAAGGGTGTGAGAAAACCCAGGCTTGCATCCTTTATTTGTAAAACAACAAGCTTTTGATAAAATAAGATTATGATGTTTTCTTAAACTGTGCAAAATTAGAGAAATTTATCTCATGTGAAGTAATGATTACTCTAGCATTATTTGTAAGAGGAATAAATAGATAGGAGAGTTAAAGGAAGTAAAGGAGGAACGAAAGAAGGGAAGAGGAGAAAAAAAGAAGAAAAATATATATGATGTGGAAGAATAGATCACAGTATAACCATTTTATACAATGCCTATATATATATATATATATATATATATATATATATATATATATATTTATATACAAAAAGTTATATATAAATACTGACTTGGAAGCTTCTGCAAAAGATATTATGAAAAATATGTACTTTAAAGCCTTTGAAGAACTCAAGCTGCCAGAGTGAAAAACTGCCTCATATTCTAGCTAAATAGAGTAATTAATTATCAGAAAACCTCCAGGTTAGCCCACTCAGTTGACTCTGTGATTATGGTTTGTTGTAGTATAAGTGAAGACCTATGATCTTTTTATTCTAACATAAATAGAGCTTTCGTTGTTATTTCAGTACTGTGCCAGGCATTTTCCATGGATTACATCATTTAATAGTTCATATAACCACATGAGTTAGATTCTATTATTTTCCCATATAATACACAGGTAAAGAGACTAAGTAAAACTTCCTAAGTAAAATCTCCACTGTCATTATGCTTATAAGAAGTTCCATGCAGTCAAACTATACAATTACTCTTTACCTCTATGCTATCTTGACTCCACAAATGAACATTGCTCTGCAAACTAGTTTGTGGGTGGTGCACCTGTGCATAGGAACTGGGCACATAAATATGTAAATATTCACACATACTCATACATTCAAGTAATAATAGTTATCGTAGACTTTATATAAATATATTACATTTAAAAAATCTTAAATTCTATAAACTATAAAGAAAAATAAAATTAAATAACAACCACAACCATAATTTTTTTCTTATGGCAGCCAGGGACAAAAATTTTTGTAGCCACTTGTGTTCCCTAGAAAATCATCCTTATTTAGCAATGCCCTTCAGGTGAGAAGAACTAAGATGCAGAGGAGGGTGAGTGAGTTGTCTGTAGTCATGCAGTCACTCCTAACACTGGGGACGACAACTCTCAAGTCTCAGATCTCTACTGAGTTCACCAGATCACGAACATTTACACAGTGAACTTCAGAAGTTAGAAGCCCTTTAAAGTCTCTATTTGAACAAAGTATATTTTCCAACAGTTCTTGTCAAAGAACAATGCTAGAAACCTCAAACACCTCAGTGGCTTGCTTTTAGCGAATTTGAAATGTCAGGCATAGAGAAGGCACTGCTATAGTATCCTGGGGTTTGCCCCAGTTATTCTCAACTTGTCCAGACTGAGACGTTGTACTACTTCACAGTGGTGCCTGCTTATCATTAGTTTGTTGTTTTTTTTAAGAGTAACTATATAAATCTTTCCTATCTGAATTATGGGAAAGTGATCAAGTTTTTCTAGAACGTAAGCAGGTTTTATCTGCGCAAAATATCCGAGTTGCACTAATTGGTGTTCAATCAGAAAAAAAATGGAAACCATAATAGATGTTTCAACAGAGAGAATTTAACATAAGGAGTTGTTTATACCGGTGTTACAATACTAAATTAGATAAAAAAGGAAATACTGAGGAAATCCAGTGACAAGAACTACCAAAAGCAACTACCATCTCTATGCCAACGAAGGGGAAATCGGGGACATCAGAACCAAGAAGCCTGGCTGCTGCTGGTGCCTCAGGGGCTTGGAGGAGCATGTCTCCGAAGGGTGTCATGAGGCTGCCTCCAGGAATGTCCACTGGAGTGGAGGCTGGAGCCACCTGCTGCTGGGAGACCAGGAGCACTAACTAGCAGAGTGATGAAGGGAAGGGTGATGTCCCTAGTCCTTCCACTTGCCGTCCATCTACCTCTATTGCCTCTAGTGAGTGGAATGTGATAGAAAGCCCCCTGGCAAAAGAGGGGGGTTTCTCTGGACCTCAGCTCTAGCATGACAAACTGACTATGGTAGGGGGGATTCCATTTGAGAAAAATTTAATAGGCAGCTCCCCTAAAAAGAGTTTATGTTTCTAGGCCTTTGGTGTGTGTGCGGTGGGGGCGGGGGGTGGGTGGGTGGGAGGGTATACATAAGTATATATGCAGGCTTTCCATAGCTCTGGTTTGTACTATAACAGTGCTTATCTCTTAGTAACTGCTTGTTAACTGACACTTGAAAGCCCCTTCAACATGGATGAACTGTATATTAAACAATCATTTACTAATATTGCCATCAAGTAATATCACAGTGGGGGCATATGTCACAGTGGAAAGAATTTCAGCTTTGGGATAGCACAACCAGTGGAAATCCCACTTTCTAGCTGGGTAATTTAGGAAAAATTACTTAGCCATTCTGAACCTCTTTTCATCTCTACAAAATCAAAATAATGCTGATTTTTAAGTTGTTATAAAGATTAATGATATCATATTCATATAATCTAGCCAGGGCCTATTGTATAGTAGTGCTCAATATAGTTACTATAGATACTAGGCACTTCTATTTTAATAATCTTATTTAGTCTTTATAAAATCTCAGTAGAAAAGAAGAAATCAAAGTTCTGTTGAATGCTTACTATGCACAGCACACTGGTTGAAGACTTACAGAAATTGGTACTTTTTAGATCTATGAGATATACATATTGTCTTGTTTCCACAAGGGAGAAGAATCAAGTTTAGACAAGTAAAGTGATAGCCCAATTCTGCACAGTTAGCATTAGAAGCCATTGCATGGTTCTTGTTGTTGTTGTATTTTTGTTTGTTTTCTGGTTGTTTTAATCAATGGTCTAGAAATATTACATAGACTGGTCTAATTATCATGAATTTAGTTAAAATATTTAGTGCAGAATCAGTAGATTTATTTATTTTATTCTGGATCAGAAACATGTTTCAATTGGTTTTGGTTTTTTTTCATGCCACTGTAACCAGTATTTACCTTCTTTCTAGGTAGATCTGCTATATTACCTCACTGGCTACCTCATCACTAACTATTGAAACAAAAAATAGCAACGCCAATAACATACATTTTGTTTGGTTGCTTTTAGGAGTATTTGTATTTTATTTTCAAAAGCTTAAAACTCTTCTGTCAGTTTTTATTTTTCCCACCAATAACTATAAATATAGAATTTTGTTCTCAATTTTTGTTTGGATTAGCCATTTAGCCCATTTTATTTGGTGAACCAAAACAAACAAACAAAAAACCAAGCAAATAAATAGTGATGAAAAAGTTACATACAACTCTCAACTTTTCTATGTTTGACTATTCTATACTTCTAATAATAAAGTACTTCCATTGGATTATCTTCTACTTTGCAAATATTTCTTATTTTCCTTGTCCAGCTCTTGGGTACATATTTTTATGGTATATTAAGAAGCAAGGTCTGTGGTAACTTTAAATGATGTTTTTAGAAGAAATCCTTTATAATTTATTGTTTGACTTTATGATTTAATTTGTGGTGTATAAACACTTTAAATTCAAATACTAAATTTTCAGAAAATTTAGATTTTCTTTTAATGCAGCATTTGGCAATGCAGTTAATAATTGAATAGGAAATACATTAACATTTAAAAAACAAAATGTTACTCAATCAATTTACTATCAATATGGAAGATCATGGATGACCACATATAGAAGTCAGTTTAAAATAAGTAATGAGCTGGACCAGCAGGACTCAGCGGTTGAGCGTCGACCCCTGAACCAGGGAGTCATGGTTCGATTCCTGGTCAGGGCACATGTCTGGGTTGCATGCTCGATCCCCAGTGTGGGACATGCAGGAGGCAGCTAATCAATGATTCTCTATCATCATTGAAGTTTCTATCTCTATCTCCCTCTCCCTTTCTCTCTGAATTCAATAAAAATATATTAAAAAATAAAACATAAAATAAATAAATAATGAATAATAAGAGTCCTTTAAATATTGCTGCTTTATGAGAAAATGTAATTGATCATACGCCTTCCTGGGTAGTGAAGATGCCAACAAGATTGTGAGCAATCTCCAGGAAATTTATCATCAAGAAAAGTAACTACATCTGAAACTGCTGCATTGCAGACCAGAGTTTTAGCTCTTCTATAGAAAATTAGCCATAAAAATGAAACATTAATACATGAGAAGAAGAGGTTCATCATTTTTTATTACAAGCAGTTTCACTTTATCACATTAAATAGAATGTCTGTGTAAGCCAGCTTTAACTAGCAAGCTTGAAAGAAGTAAGTGGTGACATCTAAAATTTTAACATTTTTTTCCCTACAGTTGAAGAGCCATTCATATTCTGAGTGACCTTCTCCTTGACCTTCTCCTTCAGTGCATTCATCATTTAAATATACCAACTGTATATTTATAATATATATTATAATTCTGAAGGCTGGGCTTGAGAAAAATTAAAAAAATATATAAGACTGCTGAATCTTATTAGATATTATTTTTGCTTAGGCAACCTTAAAACAAAAATGTACATTCATAACTCATTCTTTGTCAACACATACAGTTGAAACTTTGAATTCTTTGCTACAGATAATCCTATTGACTTATAGACAATGCAAGATTGTATAAGAAGTGAACTAAAGAGTTATTGAAATTTTCTGGCATTCCTTTAATAAATTTATCCTTGTTTGGGAAGAAAAGGCAGACAAAGAAAGCTCAAGAAGGTAGATCTGAAGAAATTGCAAATTGCAACAAAATGAAAAATATTAAAAAATGACCTTGTAATAGGGAAGATATATGGGTGATAAAAGAAAAAGCAGCATTTATTGAATAGTAGTTCCAAAAAAAAAAAAAAAGAAAGTAGAGGAAGCCAGTTGAATACAGGATTTGAAGAGACAGGTGAATATCATATATCTCAATTTCAACAATTGCTAATATGTTCCAAGAACTATAAATAAAAAATAATCTCAACACCAATTTCATATCAAATAGAAACTTTAAAAAACCACAACAATAAAGAAAAAATGTAAGGATTTCCAGGGAAGGAAGGAAAACAATCTACAAATAAACTATAATTTATACTGAAAACAGGCTATTCTATAGGACAAGCAAAAGCCTAATAACAGAAATGAAAAAAATTATTGTCAACCTATGGCAAAAACAGAAATTTTCCACAATCCACAGAACTGCCAAAGAAGAAAGAGCATACAATATCATGGATATATTTTAAAGTTATTACAATTATTACATTAATTAATTACTATAAATAAACAAAAGAAACAATAGAGGGTCTAGGAATAGATACATCTATATAGATAAAAGCCTAAGCAACCAGCCTACTGGCCGGTAGCTATGATGCACACTGACCACCAGAGGGCAGACTCTCAACACCGGAGCAGAAACAACCACAGAAACGGAAACATGGAACAGACTGATTAATCTCAGAGGAAAGGGAGAAGCGGGAGGGTGGGAAGAGATTAACCAAAGATCTTATATGCATACTAGAGGCCCGGTGCATGGATTTGTGCACCAGTTGGGTCCCTTAGCCTGGTCTGCAGGGATTGAGCTGAAACCAGCTCTCTGACATCCCCTGAGGGCTCCCGGATTGTGAGAGGGTGCAGGCCAGGCCAAGGGATCTCACCGGTGCACGAATCCATGCACTGGGCCTCTATTGTATATATATAAGTGCATTATGTATATTACAGAGTTTTTATTAGCATCATTAAGAGAAGTAGCAGTGATAAAGCAAATTATTTGTGTTAAAATGACTCCAGAAACATAATGTTCAATAAAGTAAGTTATAGATGAAAAATTATCTTTATGTGAATATCCAAATATAAGTTTTAAGATGAAAATATGATAATATCTTATAGCACTCTCCAGGCAAGGATCTATAAAACTGACAAAGAAAGTAAAAACCATACAGAAAAGATTGATAATTTTGAACATGCTTTAAAAGAGTATTGCAAAGTTTTAAAACTGAGCACAGATAAATAAACGATATCTGCATTGATTAAAATCAATAAAATTACTATGTAGTAATTACTATTAAATTTTAAAATAAAATATTCCAGTTTTTTAAAAGGGTTTAAAAATGAGTGGGCAGCCCTGACTGGTGTGGCTCAGTTGGGTGGATGCCATCCCATGCTCCAAAAGGTTGTCAGTTCGATTCCCAGTCAGGGCACCTGCCCAGGATTTTGGATATGATTACCAGTTGGGGGGCTGCAGCACAAAGTTGATCTGTGTGTCACTCTCACACTGATGTTTCTCTCTCTCCCTTTTGTTCTCTCTTTGACACTCAATGAAAAATCTTTTTCTTTTAAAGCCTGGGCAATTTATAGAATAAAACCAAATGCCTGCAATTATATGAAAGTTTAAGTACTTCTTTAAAAATCAGAAACAAGCAAATGAAAACAAAATAGTATACATTTAACACCCCAAATTTAATACCTGATTAAATTAGGTATTTATGTGGGTTTTGGGAAAGTCTATGGCATTGATTTACATTTTTGAATGTGTATACATTTGTACATTTTGAAATTTGAGAACAGGAGAAAATTTAAAATAGAAGAGGTTTAATTATATTTCCTGGCCCGACCAAAACTCTAGACCATGAGAAGAAGGAGAGACATACAAAAACTGTAGTAGAAAAAGAAGTTGTCAAAAATCAAACTATTCTCCAGTGAAAGTATGGATATGCTAGAGGCTGTTGCACAAAATTCGTGCACAGGTAAGGTCCCTAAGCCTGGCCGGTGATCACGGCTGATCGGGGCCTTCCAGTTGCCGGCCGGGGCCTTTCTTCATTCCATGCCGCACCCTGATGGTCAGCCCACGTCACAGTGAGTGATCAAACTTCTGGTCTCCCAGTCGAACTCGAGGGGACACTTTGCATATTAGCCTTTTATATGTAGATTGTGATATAATTATATAGCAAATACATTCAGTAAAGAGAGGTATTATTATGGTTAAATTATACCCCCCCCCCACACACACACACACAAAGATGTTGTCGTTCTAGGATTGGAAATACGGTCACTAGCATTGAACCTAACCCAACATGCCTGTGTCCTTATAAAAGAAGAAATATGGACACATCTCTATCATAAAAATCCCTTGGCTGTGACGCCGTGACACCCTTACGACCAAAGACTGGTCACCAGGAGGTTGAGTGCGCGGGCACCAGTGGGAACTTGACACTAGTGTGGGTGGGCAGGGCTGTGAGTGCAGCAAGGCATGCGTGTGTGGGCAGGGCTGCATTATTTCGCACGCTAGGGAAGATATATGGGTGATACATAAGAAGAATGTCTTGTGAAGATTGGAGTTATTCTGCCTCAAGCCAAGGAACTACTTAGGTCTAAGAGATAGGCAAAAACAGATCCTTCCCTAGTTCCTTCAGAGAGACCATGTCCCTGTCAACACCTTCCTCTAGGAATTCTAAACTTCAGAACCATGAGATGACACATTTCTGGTGATAAAGTCATTGAGTTTGTAGTCCTTTTTTCAGTCAGTCCTACAAACTAAAGCAAGTGTCAACATAAGTCTTAAAAGCATTATAAAAGCAAGATATTTGAATGTATGACATCAAGAGTGAACCCTAAGGTAAACTATGAACTTTGACTGATTATAATGTGTCAGTGTAGGTTCATCAGTTTTTCTAAACGTACCACTCAGGTGAGGGATGTTTATAATAGGGGGGCTGTGCATGCATGTGAGCCAGAAGGTATAGGGGAAATCTCTGTACCTTCCTCTCAATTTTGCTGTGAGACTAAAAATGCTCTTAAAAAATAAAGTATTTTTTTAAAAGCAATATGTTTGAAAAGTCATTTATAATAATAAACGCATAATATGTTAATTAAACCAGACATCCTTTCAGACAACCTTCCAGACGAAGCTGGGGCTGTGAGGGAAGCCTGGGTCCCAAGTGTCTGCTGGTGGCTGGAGGGAAACCCAGGTTCTGGGTGTCAGAGGGAAGCCGGTGCCGGCAGCCGGGGGAAGGAAGGCCTACTCTTGCACGAATTACATGCATCGGGCCTCTAGTGATATATAAAAGCTTACAGTTACCTTTATTTTTTTTTACTCAAATGACATTTGCTGTAAAACTACAAAAACACACATGCAAACAATACAGACACATGAGAAGCATGGTTTCTTCTAGGAAGAATGTGAGGGAGAAATAATCTAGCTATAAAAATTTTAGTGTCCTTTTTAAAAGGAAAAGAGAATTTAAACTAGTTAGGAAATGTTTCTATATGTTTCAGCCTATTGGTAAGTACAATATGTCATTTTATTCTTTTGTTTCTTTGAATTGTTTCATCATTGCAAATTATTACCATTGAAAGTGAAATACAGTGCTCTATCGTTCTCTACATTTTAAAGTTCAATGGACCCAAATCCATATGACAATATTCCACAGGCAAAGACACCGTGACCATAACATGGACCAAAGATCTGGTCATCACTTATTTTACTTGAACATTCAAAATAAAATGGCAAGTGTGTGAGCATGTGAAATATTAAAAATAAAATATCTTCTAATTATGAATTATGTAAAGTCATTAAGCTTGGAAATGATTGAAATACTGATGTAGTGTTTGACTTAAAAGTAAAAGTGACAATAACAAATCTATTTTTTTCATCAGAACCAAGTCACCTACATCTTGATTTCTCTATTACAATTCCCAAACAATTTATTTGATCACTTTCTAATCTCCAAACAGAGTATAATACTCCTTAAGAACCTCAAAATAATTGTGGTAAATAATTGATCAGCATGAATCCTAAGCTGCTTTTTCCTTCTCTGTCCTCTGTCTTAAAAATGAAACAGGGGTAGTGCTTTGCCTCTTTAAGTACAACTTTTTACAGTCTCAGAAGGGTATTCCCGTTTTGACTAATGCCTGGAGCATGAACAGTGAAACCTTATTCCTCACTGCAGACCTTCTAATGATACTTCAAAGACTTACAAAGCACCCTAGAGGCTGCTCCAAAGTGCACATCCTTCTATGATAAAGATTGGCTAAAAGAGCAGGTGGCTTCAATCACTTTTGCATGAGAAATAGCTTCTTTCTGTGAGATATTTTGCATCACCTACATTGACTAAAAGGCAGTCATTGTTTTTAATTTTTTTTAAAAAAAGGAATCATTAAAAAAAGATAAAATACATGGGAACACATTATAAAAACATACTTGATTTTATAGTATGTTCCCAAGTATTTTCTCTTTCTTTTCTATAATAAACTAGAGGCCAAGTGCACGAATTCGTGCACAGGTGGGGTCCGGCCAGCCTGGTCCCCATCGAGGCAGATTGGGGATGGACTGTTGGGAGGAGGAGATGTCAGGAGGTTGGCCAGCCGGCCCACCCCGATTGGGGCCCGATCAGGGCTGGGCCAGCTGGGGGAAGGGGCCGTGGGAGATTGGCCAGCCAGCCCCGCCCCCAATTGTGGTTGGGAGGCTGATTGGGGGTGGGGCCAGCAGTGGGGAGGGGCTAAGGGTGGTGGGCCAGCTGATCCTGCCCCTGATAGGGTGGGGGGGCCAATCTGGGGTGGGGCCAGGTGGGGGAAGGGGCTGTAGGAGGTTGGTGGGCCAACCCATCCGCCTATTGGGGTGTAGGGGTGATAAGGGGTGAGGCCAGCCATGGGGAGGGGCTGTGGGCCGATCAGGATGGTGGGGGCCCATCAGGGGCATGGCCAGCTGGGGGGAGGGGCTGCGGAGGTTGGCTGGCCAGCCCTGCCCCCTATTGGGGTGGGGTTGTGATCAGAGGTGGGGCAGCCAGGGGGAAGGACTGAAGGCCTATTGCACTGGGGCAGGCTGATCAGGGATGGAGCTGGCCTGGGGGAAGGGAGGGGACATTTGGCTGTAGGCCCGCTCTTGATCAGGGTGGGAGAGTCTGATCAGGGGCAGGCAGGGAGGGGGGAAGGAGCCATGAGGTTGGCCAGCCAGCCCCACTCCCTGATTGGGCCAGTTCGCTGGCCACAGTGGGCGTCATAGCAACCGGTTGTTATGGTTGTTATGGCCATTACGGTCACTGGCTTTTTATATATATATAGATAATTTTGGACAAAATTCTTAAAGTATGCTACTCTTACATTTTAATCATACTTTACATTCCTAAGTAGCTCCCAAAATAAACACTTCCATTTTTGCTAGCTATTAAATATAGCATGCTCTCGGTGCCTTAATTCAAAGTTATTTTTTTTAAGTATATTTAAGAAATACAATTGTGGCTTCTAAATATGACACTCAATGAGTAGAATGACACTTTTATAACAAATGAACTTGTAGTTAAAAAAACAAAAAAAATATAAAGTGAGAATTCAATAAAATATATCCTTGAGCATGGCAAAACTATTTTATCAAAAGTACTTATTAAAATTATGGCAACTTTCATGACTATAGTCAAGAGCTCTTAACATTAGATTGTTTGCCCCTATACAATAGCACTGACATAGTAAGATTTCTGAAATAATCAAAGAAAACCTGACATTGTAGACAAGTACAAATAAATAAGTA
Source organism: Cnephaeus nilssonii (assembly GCF_951640355.1). Taxonomy (NCBI): domain Eukaryota; kingdom Metazoa; phylum Chordata; class Mammalia; order Chiroptera; family Vespertilionidae; genus Cnephaeus; species Cnephaeus nilssonii. The sequence goes on along the minus strand of NC_137072.1, from coordinate 78,062,018 downwards.
AATATGGCAAGTACAAGTAAATGTTAGCTGTTTATGACTGTTGTTTTGACAGTTAAGAGGAAGAATGAATGTGACCAGGATGGGAAAGGTCTATGAAAACCTGTAGGAGAAATGGCACAGGACATAAGGAAAACTGATGTATTGTCCTCCAAGTTTAATTATTATAATTTTCTCCTGGAAATTTTCAACAGATTATTATTTTTTTGCTTAATGATATTTTCCCAGCCTTACTGAAGTATGATAGACAGATACAATTATGCATATTTAAGGTATATAACATGGTGTTTGTTTGTTAAATATATTTTTAATTGATTTCAGAGAGGAAGGGAGAGAGAGAGAGAATCATCAATCGGCTGCCTCCTGCACTCTGCTACTGGGGATCAAGCCCACAACCTGGGCATGTACCCTGACAGGAAATCGAACCATGAACTCATGGTTCATAGGTTGATGCTCAACCAATGAGCCATGCCAGCTGGGCTACAACATGTTTTCATATACTTATACATTGTGAAATTGTTACCATTGGTAGCTAGTTATTAATAAAGAAAATAAAGCTAAGGGAAGTCAGGCATTGTTGAGCATATTCAGCTGGGAAGCAGCAGCCTGATGGCTTCACCTGGGAGCTACAGCTTCATACTCCCCCCAGAAAACCCCAGTCCTTTCCCTCCCAGATCACTGGGGGAAGGGACAGAACACAGGGGAATAAGCACATGTGCAATGAAGTCACAGTGGTGGAGGGGGAGATGCCTGTCAGCCAACCTGGGAAAAATCAACGGCTAGCGGGGCAGAGGTGATGCAAGCCTGCTAAAGTTTGGGAAGCTGATTGGTTATCTGGTTCTTCCCAAACCTGAGAATACATACTTTCAGGTGAACAAAGAAGCTCGCTCTCTCCCCGAGTGACCCACATTCGCCCCATTCATTGTGTTCTTTCCTGTCCATGAGCAGTAACCATGGTCGAGTGGCCACTGGCAGACTGTGTGGGCTTCAAAGGGCCATGCAGCAGAAACTCTGGGCACTGGCCCTGGGCTTGGCCTATGGAAGACACGGTTGTACTTTTTTCATGATGGGGCAGATGGAGATGGGACATTGGGCAGCCAGGAGGATAACTCTTTTGATATTATATCACACAAATAAACCATGTCACCACACCACAATCTCCCGTGCGTGGGTCCTTGGAATTCTTTCCTGACGATCCTGTGGGAGAACCTGATTTTAACCCACAGCAAAATGATCATCACGATCCAGCTAAATAAGATATCCATCACAAGGTTATATTATTTTGATAGTGAAAACTCATGTTTCATTTCTTCAAGATTACTTTCTAGGTGAAAGTGAGGCTTGAGTGGGTGGGGAAATCTATCCAGTGAAATATTGTAGAATTATTTAGAATAATGAACTATAGAGAGGAAAACTAAATAAATGTCATTGAAAAGTTTCATGTACCTTCAGCTTTTATTCAAAACTAGAGGCCCAGTGCATGAATTTGTGCACCAGTGGGGTCCCTTGGCCTGGCCTGCAAGATTGGGCTGAAACTGGCTCTCTGACATCCCCCAAGGGGTCCCGGGTTTTTAGAGGGCACAGGCCAGGTCAAGGGACCCCACCAGTGCATGATCAGGGCCGGGGAGGGATGCGGGAGGTTGGCCAGCTGGGGAGGGACTGTAGGAGGGTTCTAGGGCATGTCAGGCCCATCTCACTCAGTCCTGATTGGCTGGACCCCAGCAGCAAGCTAACCTACTAGTCAGAGCATCTTCTCCCTAGTGGTCAATGCATTGGTAAGTTTTTTTGTTTTGTTTTTTATTGGTAAGTTTCTTAACCAGTTCAGTAATTGCTTCTTAGTGTAGCAGGAGTTAAAACTTATAATCTATTTCAACACAATTCTTTAAACAAAGAGAGATTAATACATATTTCTTTCCACATAAGATATTTAACTTTTGTAATAAATAACAAATATATTAACATGCCTTTTCTTAAGTGATAATGTAATTTACATAAAATGTTTATAAATGCCAAGGTATGTCAGAAAATTTATTTTATTCATCATTCATTAACATACACACATATCCACACACACAAACATATGGGCACAAGGCAGGCAGTGAGGTAGTTATTCCAGTAAGTTTGTGATAGAGAAAAAGCATTGTTTAAAACAAAGTGTCTTAGCTAGCTCAGCTAAAATACAAAATAAAGCAAATAAAATATTCCATGGCTATGGGAACTCATAAATTGAAAAGCAGACAGTAAAGTTTTAGCATTTATACATTCACTTAAAACAATGTGTCATGTTCCTTGAATGCAAGCAAAGAAACTAAAATGAGAAATGTTTTTAAATTTGAGTCACACAGAAATAAGGAGGAAATTAGAGTGTTTAAAATATCCACAACTAAGGACAGTTTTTGCCCTGTATTTTCTGTATTCTATTTACCATCTATACATTTTTGGCAAAATAACAAATATTGTTAAAGAAGAAAAATTTCCTCCAAAACAGAATAAGGTCATGATGAGCTGGTCAACATTATTTGTTTTTCCTATGTTTTCAATTTTCACAGAGTAACAGTTTCTAGAAATTTCTTTCCTCAATCTTTGTCCATATAAACAATGGTTCTAGGAACTTAGCAAAAGTTAAAGCAGAAAGTTTGTGGTAATAAATGAGCATAATTTTTAGAACTGCATGACAAAAATAAATGTTTCCTTTCAAATGCCTTTGCTTTCCTGTAACTATTATAAGTTAAATGCATACGGGCTTGCAATATTATGTTCTGTGGTTTACAATATTACATTATGTTAATTATTTTTTATACTTATAAGCGATTTTTCTCTCTAACTTTACAGTATCAGCACACATGAGAAATTATACTTAAAAATCCTAATTAAAATAGTGGAGAAAGATAATATGTTCTTAAATTATAGATAGGAATTAGGACAAAAATTAACAAAGTAAAAATCTACACAAATAAATATCCTACTGAGCAATGAGGTTTGTAAATATTTTTGTACAATCTGTTAACCACCTTTCTCCCCAAAATATGTGAAAATGACTTAACGTTAAGATTTTGATTTTTCTACCAACTCATTAGATCAATGAAACTGCCCTAGAATAAAACACTAAATTATTTAAATATAAGAATTGAAGATAATACTTATTATTAAGATAATAGTACCTAAATCCAGATTACTGTGAGCAAGTATACTTACTGTACATCACAGGGTCAGAGTGGCTTTTTCTGGTCCTATCAAATCCTAAAACATAGATTCTAGATTCTGTAAACAGACAAGTGCATAAGTGTCGGATTTTCAAAGCAAAACTTTGCCAACATGACAGCATTTTTTGAGAATTGAGAGTATTTTGAATTGGAATTTGTATGCAGTGAAAGAGAGAATGAGCGAGGTGTCAGAGACAGCCAGAGCCCTGCACAGCTCTGCTCAGCACTGCTGCTCCGCGTTGCTCTGAGTCCACATATTCTTCTAAATTCTTCCTGACTACGCCAGGGCAAGTTCCTTCTCCAACCCTGCCCACTGTACTAACTGTTGGGGACTTAGTCCAAGTTCCTCCTTTATCCTCTGCTCACGAGTTACAGGTGTCAGGTCCGAGCCCCGCTGCCTGGGGCTGGGTCTTAGATGAACAAGCCATGAGAGGTTGTGGGGATATAAAAATGAGTCTTTATTGTAGAAGCCAGTGGCCATATGTCTATCAGACAAACAGTCCTTCACTGCAATCCTGTACAGGTGGCCGCATATCTTTCCCATATAAACAGCATCAGTCTCTGTACCCACAGTCATTATCTGAGCAGCCCCACGCTGCCCCTCACATTGTAGCGGTATCTGAGCAGCTTCCCTGTCTCCCCTGCCCATACTGGCTTCACGTGGTAGCTATCTCTGAGCTCTCTATGAGCTCTTAACCTTACATCGTAGCCGTACCAGCTCTCAGCTCCGTCTCTCCAGCTTCGTCTGAGCTCTCTAGCCTGTCCCCACTAGCCCACTAGCTGGTTAACAACGTGGATGTTATCCCAGAGACAAAGAAGGCTTCGTGCCAATAGTTACATCAATCATATTTTGGCTACAGAAGGGCACCCATGCGCAGTATAGCGTGGGATTGTTGTGCTTGTGTCCTTGCACCTGCTTATGGTATCTTAGCCTCGGGGCAGAGTGGCCTTGGACATTCCGGCATACTAACCAACAAGGCCTTGCACTCTGAGTGGCCTTGGCTATCTGGGGACTCTGGGGTGGTTCCCACAAGAGGCATAGAAGATAATGATTTAATCAGTTATCAGGCAGTCAAACCATTGCTTTCTCCTTCAAGCTCAGTATGGTCATACTGTGGCTTCACTTGATGTAAACAAGGCTAAGCTCGAGTGGCAATAGCAATTGCGGGCTATCATTTTAAGTCAAAGTTACCGGTTGCTACTTATCATTCATGTTTTCTGGGCATTTGCTTAGTTAATAAGTGTTTGAAGAACATTTTTAATATCATGTATTTGCAAAAATAAAAAAATGGCAGCAATGAAAGCGCTATTGAGAAATGTTTTATTGTGATGAGAAAAACTGATTAAAAACTTAATGATAGCCCAAATGAGAAATATTTTACATTTATATGTGTTGAAATAATTAGATATTGAACAGTAAAAAAATTCTGAAGGACAAAGAGCAAGGTCTGCAGCCTATGAGAAATGTTGGTCTTCTGCAATGTTCACTGGATCCTCAGCAAAGATGGAAAAATAACTTATCAAGTGGAAACTTCTGTTTAGAAGCTCAGATCAATGTCAGATGCCCACTACATAAATGTTAATGCAGGGGGGGAAAAAAAAGGCTAGGGCTTGCTCTATTTAAAAGCCAAGGGTGGTAAAAATCCACACACGTTACATTTATGAACTGAATTTACCAAGATGCTCCCCCCGCCCTCCCTTCAAGGTCTGGTTTCAGAGCCTTCTCAAGCACAGTACTGTTCTACTCAACGGGGTAGTAAAGGCTGCCAAGGGGAAAGTTGGGAGGAGAAAGAGACTTGTTAAAAGGAAAGCCATGAATCAGTATGAATAACTACTATGCAAATTTGCTTGAAAATGGAGACAATCAGAGTGAAAGCCTGCACAGGGCCCTGCCAGCCTGGAGCTGACAGAAAGGAATCCTCTCAGAAGACAGCAAAGGGGATTTCTACACCGGACGCAGATCTTGACTGCCTTGGCCTTCGTGGCCAATTTCACAGCATTCATTTATGAGGTTCTATTTCTGAAGTCTTCTTTACCCTGTTCTTTAATTTTCTTTCTGGGAATGGCAAAAAAAAAAAAAAAAAAAAAAAAAAAAAGAAAGGAATAGTAGTATAAAATACTCGGATCCTAAACATGCTATGGAAGCTGTGCTGCCTTCTCCAATTTGTTAAAAACTAATAAAAAGTAAAAACATGCACTTCCTTTCAGAATCATCAATGGAATGTTAATGCTGATAAGTGTGTCACAAGAAGACTGCATAAGAAGACTGCATTTTTCACTAATCACGTATGCTGCTTAATTTATTATGGGAGAGCTTGAAGGGAGCCAAGTAATTAATGGGTCTTGGAAATGTTTAATTAAAAATTTAATCAACATAAAAGGTGTAAAAACCAATTATTTTAATCAAATATGATTCTATCAAAGTATATCAGCTATGAGAGGGAAAAACATGTAAAATAAACACATGCACACCCATATACACCATTATTAGTTGATTTGTAATATGTCACCTATCCACTTTGTCAAACTTGATTGGTAATAAATGAAAATTTTCTTTTCATTTCAATCCATGGAAGCATATTAATATACACAAAGTCATTACCTTCTTCCTTTTAATCTGATTAAACTGCTCAGTACCTGAAAATCCATAACCCCAAGAGTTTATTTGACATCTCATTGCAGCAATAAATGTCAAACACATTATAAATATCATTGTTTTATTAGGGTATAATATAAATAAGTATAACCAATGAAGGATAGAAAGAAATAATAATCTAAGCCCCGACCTCCAGAATACACTAAATATTATTATTCTTAGAGGTAGAAAAAATGGATCTTTAAGAAGCTACATATACTTTCCTTTGGAACTGAAATAAACATACCACATTCATTTCTCCATTGATAATAGATGGGGTAAGGGGAGGGGACATTGGGCTTTACATCAAGAAATTGTATCAGCCCTAACCAGTTTGGCTCAGTGGATAGAGTGTCGGCCTGCGGACTGAAGGGTCCCAGGTTCGATTCCGGTCAAGGGCATGTACCTTGGTTGCGGGCACATCCCCAGTAGGGGGTGTGCAGGAGGCAGCTGATCGATGATGTTTCTAACTCTCTACCCCTCTCCTTTCCTTTCTGTAAAAAAATCAATAATATATATAAGAAATTGCATCATGTTTTGGTGAATGGGATAAAGTCTGATCAGCCTGCCTCATGTTTTGGTGAATGGGATAAAGTCTGATCAGCCTGCCTGGGACGTATACAAGATCTGCTTACAAGGTCTGTGATTTAAGCAAGTTACCTAAACGCAGTGTCCTCTTTCCTTAAGTGGTGGAAGCACTATGGCTACATCATGGGGTCATTAGAAGGATTGGATGGCTCAATTTATTAAAGTAATATAGTAAACTTTCTATACATTACCTTAAATAATGAGTTTCCCCCTTTTTGTTCCTCTGTTGAAATAAAATTATCTTTAAGAATATATTTTATTTATTTGAACTAATATTTGCTAAAATAAATTTTTAAGTGTATATTCCAGAAAAGGAATCAAGAACTCATAATTTTAAATCAATATATTTTTTTTTGTCTACATGCATACTATGTGTGATTTAAGATTATATTTCTACTGGGTTATATAATTTTATTGTTTTCATGTTTGTTGTATGTTTGCTAGTTTGTATGTCTGTTTTCATGTAGTTTATTTATAGATCTTAAAACTATCGCTGTAAATCATAGGTATATACAGAGAAAAGTTATATCGCTGTAAATAAAACTGTGACATATTACTATTGTTTCAGATAAGTTCCAACTTGCTTAATATGTTTCTGATATATAGAGTTACTGAACATATAGCAGGTAAATTAATAATGCTTCCTCAGCATTTTCTTGTGTTATTTTAGAAACAATTTATTTTGCTATATTCTTCATACAAAAATTCCACTAAAATATATTACAAAAGAGCCGATTAATGAAAAGATGGAAAGGAAAGGCTATTAAACTATCTAGCCTATAAATGTATAAGACATGCCTTTCAAAAAAGATATATAAACTTTGCAACTTCTGACACAAAGTGACACATTTAATGGGTATAACAAAATTTCATTGACAAATTTAAAAATGAGGCATATTTAAAAACATGATGTATTTAGAGAGTGAAGTTTCCTACACTTTGAAATATGGGCATGAAAATATTGTAAAATATGAAAAGGAACAAAATGAAAGCAAAATCTAATGAAGATATATTCTCATAAAAGAAACTCAGGTGAGCCTGCAAAGACAGAGGGACAGAATATAATTGATGTTGGATATGTATGTGGTTAACTAAATAGAACGTGTCATCTAATGAAGGAATGAGGCATACGCACACAAAAGATTATGGCGATATAGAGAGACAGATAGAAAGACAGACTAAAATAATACAATTCATACATACCAATGCATCAAACAGGGCTATTGGAGAAGTTTGGTCTTTTGCATTTTAATTACAAACCATCTGTGCTTATTTCTGAAGTAACTTAAAGAACTAATAAAAGGTACTGGTTAGTGTAATGCTTCTAAAGCAAAATGCCCTGGGTTCAAATTCTGATTCCTCTTCTTGCTAGTGTCTCTTCAGCTCTGTATGTCTGTCCCAGGCTGGAGCTGGCTTCCTCGGAGAATGATGATCTCAGAGTTCCAAGAGGATGAGAGAGGAAGCTGCAGGTCTTTAGAGGCCTTTGCTACAGATTTTACACCCCCCTCTGCCACATCTACTACTCATGGAAAGTCACAAACCAGCCCAGATTCAAGGGCTGGAAAAACAGACTCTACCTCTTGGTGGAAGGATTTTGAAGAATCTATGGTCATAGAAACAAGGAACATACTGTCAAACCCCAGAGGGAAGGCAGGGGAGGGGGGGTGGGAAGAGATCAACCAATAAACTTGCATGCATATATTCATAATCCATGGACACAGACAATAGGGTGGCAAAGGCTTGGGGGAGTGGGGCTAGGAGAGATGCATGGGGTAAAAAGGGGATTTAAGTAATACTTTCAACAAAAATGATTTTTTTTAAAAAAATCTATGGTCATGGTTTCATACCCTACCATCACTATTACTTTTATCCTGGGAACTGGCAGCTTAAACAGAAACCTCTATGTGGGCATATAGAAAGAATGAAAAAAAAAAACCATCCAGCTCTCTAAAAACCTTATGATAATAAATGCAATATCAAGAATATAAAATCCTACATAATAAAAGGGTAATATGCAAATTAATCATCGCTACGCTCACGATTGGGCTGGCGGGAGGCACGGGGAGCGGGACTTGGGGTGGCTGGGGTGGCCGATTGGGCCGGCGGGAGGCGCGGGTGGCGGGGACTCGCGAGTCTCCGCCCCCTGCGCCTCCCGCTGACGCAATTGGCCACCACACCGATGAAACAGGGACGGAATGGGGCCGAGCTCCTGTCACCAGCTGCGGTGCGAGCTCAGCGTCTGCGCCATGGCTGTGCTGCGGCACAGAAAGGGCCTCTGGGGCAGCGAGCCCACGTCCCCGCCCCGGCCAGTCGTGCGGCGGGAGTGAACGGGCCTGTGGGGCCCAGAGCTCAGCATCTGCGCGGCAGGGGAGGAACCAGAAGAATGGATCTTTCCAGTTCCTGATGCTGACAGAGCCCTATGGGTGCCGGGGTCCTCCACCTGCAGCCCCCAGTCACAGCCCATCAGCCCCAGTCGCAGACTGGAAGCACCCTGCCAGCAGTCCAGACGGGACCAGTGTGGCGCTGTGGTGGTGGGTATCAGCGGGCATGCTACAGACATCAAATCACTGCCACCGAGGCCACACACACACACACACACACACACTCGCGCAAGTAGTATGGTCAAAGGTGGTGACTCCTAAGGCAAGGCTCCCATGGCAGCTGATGCTCACCATGCCAGGTGAGGAAGCCAGACCTGAAAGCCCAAGCCCCCGAGTACCCGAACTGCAGGGAGTCGTGGGCCAGGGCCCTGAGGAGGCCCCAGGACAAGCATCTTCCCAGAGGCTGTGCAGAAGGAGGGGAGGAACCTCTGGCTAGAGTCCGGGGTGAGGGATGCTGGCGTCTTTGCAGGCCAAGACTGGGCTGAGGGACACCCCCCGCCATACCCCCGTGCACGAATTTTGTGCACCAGGCCTCTAGTTATATATAATAGCCATGCTCCATAATTAATTTTCCCAAGAATTCACTGTATAGTATACAGAAGTAAATATCATTCTATATTGTTGTTGTTGAGATTGTAGCTAATGTTTACCTAGTATCTGATACAGAGAAGTGATATTGTGAAAGCAAACATGCATATAACTTATATTTGTAACTAAACTGTACAGTATTGATAACACTTTTAAAGAAGATAAGATCTCGCTGTCACTTACAATATATGTGCTCTTGTGCCCTGCAAAGCCATTTTAAGGCCATTCAGCACAGATGACCCTTTACTTGGGCATTTAAGAGTGATAGTCACAAGATGAAATCGTCTCTTATAACCTTATTAGGCATAGAATTCATGGTTCCAGTGATATTAGTAAAATCAATTATTTTGTCTAAAGTACATTTTAGTTATTTAATATGTCACAGTCCTGAGTTGGAAACTATTCTATAAAAGTTATAGGATATATCACTACTATTAATAAAGATTCTTTGAAGTAACAGGAAGTGCTTTAAATCAGTATTTGCAATATTAGATTGGAAGAACACCAAAAAAAACCAATAAGGTTAAATGTGAAGTGCACTGAATAGAGATATCAGACACTTTTTATTGCAGTGCTCTTCCAATGGTTGAATAGCTCTTCACAATTACTTCATTTTCTACTGAACTCATTTAAATACAAATCCACTTAGACGTTTCCAAAAATTCATTGTCTACAATGTAAAAAATATACAAATCTTTATGGAAAATTTCTATTGTCATTTAGTTAATTTTTTTTGCACAAACATATTTCTCTTGGCATAGGTAGGATTATTTTGGGGATTTAATATTTTGCAAGATAATAGCTGCATATGTGTATAGAGATCCTCAGAACTAATAAAAAAGCTATGGTCAAAATTTGTACATGTAGATAATAAAGATTATTTAGCAAATCAGCAAAAAAAAAATATTTCCTGGCTCTTAAATTTAAGATCTATCTATGGCTTTATTTTTACTTAGAGACCTCATAAAGCTTTTCCCCTAAGAACAAAAAATAAAGTTGCATAGTATCATAAAAATATGATAGAAACATTAGACATCCTATATAATAAAACCCTAATATGCAAATCGACTGAACAGCAGAACAACCAGCAGAATGACTGGTCGCTATGACACACACTGATCACCAGGGGGCAGATGCTCAATGCAGGAGCTGCCCCCTTGGGTCAGTGTGATCACATAGAAGGAGCACCGCTCAGCCAGAAGCTGAGCTCACAGCTGGTGAGCGCAGTGGCGGTGGTGGGAGCCTCTCCCACCTCCACTGCAGGCAGGTGGTAAGGAGTGAAGGGTCCCAGACTGTGAGAGCCCCAGACTGTGAGAAGGATGTCTGACTGCTGGCTTAGGCCCAATCCCTTCAGGCCTAAGCCAGCAGGTGGACATCCCCTGAGGGGTCCCAGACTGAGAGAGGGTGCAGGCCAGGCTGAGGGACCCTCCCCCTCAGTGCACCAATATCGTGCACTGGGCCTCTAGTATGCTAAATAAAGTAATACCTTCTTATAAATGTACATTGTAGGCATTCTACAAATGTGCATTGATTGGGACTAAATTTTACTCATTATAAATAGTTTCAAAACTCATTAGTATTTCCACAGGCATATTATTTCTAGGATGTTTTTTCTATGCAGAATAACTGGCATGTCTAGAAATTAAAATACAAAGAGAGGAAGATATGTAAAATTTGCTTTCAGGAACTGATAAAGCAACACAAAGGACACGCTAACACATTTATTTTAAGACATTCAATTAACCCAACCTAAATAGATAACAATTTCTACAATCATAGAAAGAAATGAAAAACCAAAAGCTGTGGTAGTTTTACCCAACAATGATTTTGATGTAGCAACTTATGAAATAATTAAATTATAAGACTGAGTAATGTACACATGATGAAACAAAACAGTATTTCAAGAGGAAATTGAGCAATATTATTATTATTTAAAATGTATAATTTATGACTAAAGGCGACTGTTGCATAAAGAGTTGTCATTAGTATTTAGAGGGAATGTGTTTTCTATGAATAAAATTGCAACATTTAAAAAAGGAATCCTAAGTGAAATAAGGCAATCAAAGAAAGGCAAATACCATTTAATCTTACTTATATGTGAAACCCAATGAACAAAATAGATGAGCAAATTGAAACAGAGTCATGGATATATGGAACAGACTGACGGTTGTTAAACTGGAGGGGGGTTCGGGGCACTTGATGAAAGAAGGTGAAGGAATAACCAAAAAAACATCTATACTAATAAAAGGGTAATATGCTAATTAGACCGAGAGACTGGACATCTTCCTACCATCCGACTTCCTTCTGAACAAAGCCATGGTGGTAGGGGCCAAGGCAGAGGCAGTTAGGGGCGATCAGGCCAGCAGGGGAGGGCAGTTGGGGGCCATGAGGACAGCAGGGGAAGGCATTTGGGAGCCATGAGGCCGGCAGGGGAGGGCAGTTGGAGGTCATGAGGCTGGCAGGGGAGGGCAGTTGGGGGTCATCAGGCCAGCACGAGAGCATTTAGGTGGTGATCAAGCCAGTAGGCAAGCAAGTGGTTAGGAGCCAGTGGTCCAGATTGTGAGAAGGATGTCTGACTGCCGGTTTAGGCCCCATCTCACAGGTATGGGGCCTAAACCGGCAGTCGGACATCCCCGGATGGGTCCCAGATTGGAGAGGGTGCAGGCCGGCCTGAGGACACCCCCCCCATGCACGAATTTTGTGCACTGGGCCTCTAGTCCTATATAATAAAAGGGTAATATGCAAATAGACTGAACTTCAGAGCAACCAAACAACCAATCAAAGCATAATATGCTAAGGATGCCCAACTGCTCGCTATGACATGCACTGACTACCAGGGGGCAGATGCTCTGACCAGTAGGTTAGCTTAACACTGGGGTCTGGCCAATCGGGACTGAGCAAGATGGGCCGGAACGCTCTCGCAGTCCCTCCCCGGCCTGATCATGTACCAGTGGGGTCCCTCAGCCTGGCCTGTGCCCTCTCGCAATCCGGGACACCTCAGGAAATGTCAGAGAGCCAGTTTCAGCCCAATCCCGCAGGCCACTCCCCTTGGGAGGGCTCCAGACGCAGCACTCATGGCTGGCAAGCACTGCTGTGGCAGCGCAAGCCTCTCCTGATCAGGATTGATTGGGCACAAGCTCGCGGCAGGCACAATGGGGCCAGGATGAGCAGGAGCAGCAGGTAGGAACTGCAGGCGGCATTGGACTGCGGGTTTCAGCCCAATTCCTGCAGGCCACCCAGAGGAACCCCACGTGTGCACGAATTCATGCACCAGGCCTCTAGTATGTACATAACACACAAACAACAGTGGTGATAGCTAGAGGGAAAGTAGTGGGGAGTAGGTGGAGGTAGGCAAAGAGGGACTGTAGGGGGTGATGGGGACAGAAAGATACTTTGCTTGAGGTAATGGGTTCACAATGCAATGTGTGATGATGTTCTACTGAGTTGTACAATTGAAACCTATATGATTTTGTGAACCAATGACACCCGAATAAATCTAATAAAAATTAACAAATAAAAATATTCCTGATTTTGAAAATCAATAACATTTCAATGAGTTACATTAACTTTTTTATACATTTAAAATATTTATGAACACCTGTTACATGTTAGAGCCATACTAGCCAGTGATGAATAAAACATGCATAATCTCTGTCCTCAAAGAACTTATAGTATAGTGGGAGAGATAAATAAGAAAGCAAATTACAACACAGTTACTAGTAAATGAGAGTGATGAAAGGTAAAGAACACTGAAGTAAAGCACCTATTTCAGATTTGATGTTCCAGGACAGCTTCCTGAAAGAAGTTAGATCCTCTGGGAATAAAGATTGAGTCAGACTAACCAAACAAAAAGTAGTACTAGTAAGAGGATGTGCTCCATGTTGAGACCTATGCTGTCAGACTATGTAATGACATTTTTTAATGTGAAATCAACAAATGACTTGAGACCAGAGACAGCTATTTTGATTAATAAAACAATATAACTTGGAATTTGCTAAGAAAAATATCTATTTGTAAAAGTATACCACTCAATAATTTTAATTATTCTTTCCTTCTTACATTTTTTTCCAACAAATAATAATAATTATTATTTTTAATATATTTTATTGATTTTTTACAGAGAGGAAGGGAGAGTGAGAGAGAGTTAGAAACATCGATGAGAGAGAAACATCATTGATCAGCTGCCTCCTGCACACCCCCTATTGGGGATGTGCCCGCAACCAAGGTTCATGCCCTTGACCGGAATCGAACCTGGGATCCTTGAGTCCGCAGGCCGACTCTCTATGCACTGAGCCAAACTGGTTAGGGCTCCAACAAATAATTATTAAATTATTTCTATAGGTAGGTGCATTTTTTGCAACAAATTATAGTAACATTCTTGAAACTTACATTTTCAGGGTGAGACAAAAAGTTTAACTAAGTAAAGTATATAATGTTAAGCGAGTTATATGTGCTATGGAAAATTAATAAAACTGATAAGTGGGTTAAGGAAGGCCATGGTGAGTGAGGTGATTTTTTTTTGATTTTTTTTTTTTGTGAGTGAGGTTTTGTGGAATATCTTTTTTTAAGGAGGGTTAGGGGTTCCAGGAGCAAGGGAATTTTACTCATGAAGACACTCAAAATACTAACAGACAACCTTTCAGAAAACATTTATGGATTAGAAGAAAGAACACTGTTCTTGGTAAAACAACAACAACAACAAACAAACAAATTTTAATCCCAAATCCATTCCATCTACCCTCTAATGTGCCACAGTTTTAGAGTTTTGATGGGGTTGATTCTACTTCTGGGTTCTTGGAGAAAACCATGGGAGGAGATGGGGGTCCATGTAGAAGTCTATGGGAATGAGTCAGCTGGTCTATTTCCAACCCCTCACTATAGCAATGGGTTCAGTGGTATAAACTCTATCAGGCTAGCCTTACTGGGACTTTTAATTGATGAATGGAAGAAAAGTTTTCTTTCTTGTTGGTGTGTGGTGTGCATATATAAAGTCTGGTATTGCTACAGCCATTGTGCTTCCACAGGATAATTCTATTTTGAGACAAAGCAGACCCAGAAGAGGGTCAAGTTGTGCAAATTTCAGAGAAGTGGAGATCAAGCCATTCTCAAAACGTTCCTGAAACCAGTGCCTGTTGATGATAAAATATATTCCCTATGTTATTTAAGTATGTTCTATTTGAATTTATGTTACTTGTAGCTTCTTGGCTGCTGTAGAGTCAGAAAACTATAACATTCAGTCTCTATTAACTGTGTCTAAAACAGCAATATAATTTACTTACCTCAATGATCCTTTCTATTGTTTGTAGTTTAGAAATATTGTGTAAGAAAAAACAACTGATGTAAGAGAATTTTTAAAGACTCCCCAAAACTATGTTAAGATTAAATGAAACCAGAGATACCTTTAGTTTTTTTTTTACAACTCCAGGGCTGGATATACTAGATAGGTGAGGAGTGGAATTGTACTACTTAATAACTGTTTGGGAAAGAGAGAACCAGATTCAGGGATAAAAGACAAAGTCTGTCTCCATTTCTAATTTCACCAAAAAATATTTGGTTAGAAAATTTAATTAGCACATATCAATAAAATTAGAACAACTTGGCACAGTGATACTATATTTGCTATCATCACCATTATAATTTGTCACATCTTTAAAACATGTTTAAAGAACATATAATGGAGTTATAAGATGAATTATGATTAAATGTAAAAAAAAATCACATCTCTAAGAGAAAAACAAATAAAATCAAGGGAGAAAAGACTGCTGTTAGAGTCTAGTTGCACCACTAATGTGGTATTCTGACAAAATAAATAAGTTATTTTTCAAGACAGTCATGGTTGGTTCTTATAAAAGTAATAGAGTCCTGGTGCATAAGATTACTGCATGGGAAGTCTCCCTCAGCCCGGCCTGCACCCTCCTGCAATCCAGGACCCGTCAGGGGATGTCCAACTGCCTGCTTGATCACCCCTAACTACTCACCTGCCTGCCTGATCACACCTAACCACTCTGCCTGCCTGCCTGATTGCCCCTAACTGCTTGCCTGCCAGTCTGATCACCCCTAACTGTTCACCTGCCTGCCTGATCGCCCCTAACTGCCTCTGCCTTGGTCCCCACCATGGCAACTTTGTCCAGAATGACATCCAGAAGGTCGTTCAGCTTCCTGATCTAATTAGCATATTACACTTTTATTATAATAAATATACAATTTTGATCATAAGAACCTCAATTCATATAGAAGAAAGTTTTCAGGTTTTCTAAACACATAAAAGCGGAACATTTATTTTCTCTCCTGCCTCGTAATAATCAAGTTCCTGAGTATTATTTCTCTCCATTAAAGTCAACAAAGTGATGTATACTTTTGGAGTTTTTTCTTTAAAAGTGGTAAAGTAATAGAAGGGCTAGACATAGTAATAGTGCTTTAACAAGTAGAGAAAAAAGTCAGACTACATGACATTAAGATCCTCTACCAATTATCTAAGTGTGTGATTTCACGGTTTTAGTGATAAACCACTAATACTAGTATACCAGTCCTGACCCCCAGAAAAATAGACATAAACCCCAAAAAGAAGAGAAATGTCTAGATTTCCTCTGAGAGTATGAATATCAGCATCCTATTGGGAAATGTTAAAAATTATTCATTAAATCTTTGAATCCTTTTATCTGCATATATAAAATTTAATTCTCTAAAATGAATCATAACAAAAATAACCACTAAATTATCACCACCACTCACATCACTACCTATAATATCTTAGATGTTTTTTTTTTTCCTAAAACAGAAGTATTTCCTCTTTATCCTATAGCATATCAAGGATTAAATATTAATAGCCAGTGAAGACTTACTAATATGAGTACACTCTTGATGACAGAAATTATAACCTGAAAGATTAGATCTTTAAGTGTCATTTACTGGTTTATTAGAAAAAAATAAAAATTACTTAAAAAATAAAGACCCACTAAATTCAGATACTTTAAATAGATACTTTAGAACAAAGAAACTGCACTGATGGAATGATGTTGCATTTATATTTGGCTCATACCACAAGTCTAAAGGAAATCATTGTTTGAGTTGTAATTTAAGCGTCAGTTTGCAATACAGCACATATCCTCGGGTCTTCTAGGCTTGATGATTCAATAAACTAACATGTATTTTCTTACTAATGGAGAAAATTTTATAAAAAGGTAAGATAAAAAAGCCAGCACTCAAAGTACATTTTGTTTAACAGAAAACGTTTCACATCTTCAGAAAAATTCCTCAAGCTAGATATTTGTTTTTATAAGATACTGGGGTCTGTGCCAAGCTACGAAATAGGTAATTTTCTCTGACGGTATTCCAATAATGTATCGAGTGGACTGTTAATTATTAATAAATTAGATATGAGACTTAGTAAAAATGTTTCTGATAAATAATCTTAAGATATTTCTTTATTTTTATGTATTTTGTGTTATTATATAATTCAACAATAGGTCATTATCAGTAAAGGTTGGTTATATAGTATTGATATTCACCAAACAAGGCACAATCATTTAAATAGATATAAGGGCAGTTACAAAATGGTTTATCATCTCTTCCTAATAAATGCAACTGTTATCATGACTAAGTAGGGGTTTGTACAAATGCATTTTCAGACATGTACGTGTGATAAAGGAGGCAAGACAGAGATTAAAAAATAAAGTGAAGTCAACAAGTCATTCAAAGATAATTAATTTGATGATATTGTTGCTGAATATAATAACCAAATTGTCATTACTATCTTTCTAAATGTTTTACTTTATTAAGTTTTATTCTTCAATTCTTTAATTCTTCAGTGGGAAAATAAAATCCTCTAAGGATGGAGCATGACTTCAACTACTCTATATCTTTCAGAAAGTTCAGTAGAGTATAATGAATGCAAGAGGTGGTGAATAAACACTTGGTGTTTTAATGCATGGCAATCAATTTAAGGAAAATCACATGACCAAGTCATTTCAATACACTGTGAGGAAAAAAGTTTCAGTATTCTAAGTAAATTTGCTTCAGAACCCAATAGAGGACTCATGCATTTGGTTGATTTAAATATGATTTTTCATTGTGGTTTCACTATTATACTACATCTAAAGAGCACACTTAAGATTTGCATGATGCCAGGCCATTGGGGATGCTTTCAGAACTTTGTTCCCAAGGATTACTAATAAAGGGCAACAGCACTTCAGAGTGAGGCTTCAAACAAATTTATATTCTATGCAAATCAATTTACAATATGCATCTTTACGCAAATAAATTCACAGCATACATGCCAATGAGACAAATGTTTGAATAGTGCAAATACTGAGCTGCTCTGATTCTGAGCTGGGCCACAAGAATGTTTGATGCGTCCATAGGAAAGGGATCTGTTGAACAGGGAATACATTTGCAAGCAGAACTGACACAAAAAGAGCAGAGTTTAAAACTAGCTTCTGGAGGAGCAGCAGGAAGAATACTCAGATTAGAGAGAAAGGAGATAGTATTAACAACATCGCCACTGGTGTAAAAACAGACTGCCAGCAGGCATTTTATAAAGAGCTTTTGGGAAAAGTAATGCCAAGTGAACCTGATTAAGGGTTGTCACCATTTCCTTAGAGAGGAGGGATGGGAAACAAATATTTGAACCTCCACAAGTGTCCTTTTTCTGGAAATGTAGGCCAAACACACTCTACAGGAGAATCATTCTGTATGTGTGTACGTTAAAATATTTTTGGATGTATTGAATCATAAATTCAGGGTGTGCAGTCCATGAGAGGGTAATTATTTAGCACACTGAAGATAGAAAATACCATGCATTGTTCTTAAATAGCACAGTAGTAATTATACAAATTTTTTTTAGAATGAGTTCAGTCATTCTTAGTGAATCCTTTTGAAAAGAGTCGAATGTCTAAAAAAGAGAGATTAATAACATAGGCAGGCCAGCTAAGCGCAGGCCTTAAATGACAATGTCATACTTCAGAGTTCTGAAAAAAACTGAGTTACAATTAGGGCTCTGTGTCTTCCTCATTAATTTAGAAAAGGAAGAAATACCCAACATAAACAAACAATAATTTGTCACAGAATTATTTGAAGAATTAAAAAAAGAATTTAAAACACATTATACATCATCATTACTGTTCGTAGTGGAATTATAACACTTATTTGAATAACAGAAAAAAATCCAACTCATTCATTTATAATTTTTTTTTTAACAAACACAGATGTTAGGCCCTGTTATGACCCTCGGGGGAAAATTCCAGAAAAACAGACAAGAAAGCACATAGTTACGGTGCAGGTTATATTAGAGAGGCATGCCCAAACTGGAGAGTAGAGAAAGCTTTCTCAAGGAAGCAGTGATTGAGAGGGATCTGAAGACTGAGCAATCTAGGACAATTGTATAACAGGTAAGTTTTAGGCAGAGGAAATAGCATGTGCAGTATTTACTAGTGATTCAGAGCATAATGGCTCCAAGGTAAGAATTCCCTGGTTTAGATTCCTATTCCCTCACTTACTAGATTTGTGACCTTGAGCAAATCACTTCACATCTTTTAACTTCAGTTTCTTCATCCTGAAAATGGGAATAATAATAATATTATGTCATGAGGATGATGCCAGGATCAAATAAGAAAATGTAAATAAACTTCTTGCATAGCAATGTGCACACAGTATGTGCTGAAACACGCTAACCCTCACTGTGTCATTGTTACCAGAATAGGTAGAAAGAGAAGAGATGGAGAAGATCCTAAAGTGCCTTTTTAGAATCCAGTAAGTTTCTGGCAAGATTCTAAAGTCAGTGAACCAAACATGAATTCTGATGGCTTCTAAAAATATTCCATCGCATTGGCTGCTGATGATTAAATAAACCAGTCATGAATTATGGACAAATCCATCAGATTAGACTTTCACCTTTGATCTATGTTTTCGAAACCACAAATAGGCATGGAAACAAGCACAATACTTGCGCCTCACTTAAGTCAAGTTTCTGAGTAGACTGGCAGCTTCTGTTGGCAAAATTAAAAGCTGCTGTCGGCAGCCATACAGTCAGCACACTAATCTGGTGACAGCATCAGTGTGAGGCCGATGAAGACATATTTGTGATATGTGATGAAGTAAAATATTTGTCTCTAGATATTTTTCCTTGGGAACTTCAGTATTTGACCAAATTGATATCTAACCACACTTGACAATGATGTAGTTGGAAAAATTTGTATTTTTTCCATGTCTGTTTTGATGAAATGAAAATTGTCTATTTTACTATATGCAAAGTGTTTTCCTTCTTTCTGCTCTTACTATGATGTTGTTATTAACTTGCTTCTTTTATGTTATTGCTCCAGATATTTTATTAAAATTAGAAGAACTTGAATGATAATATATAACTCAGTGCTTTAAGAAATCATTGAAGACAGAATCATTATGGAAAAGTGAAGTTTCTCGGTTTTCTCCTCCCACTTTAAGCAGTTGCTTTTGTTATTCATTATTTTTTGTTTTTTATTATTTTTCCTCTCTGAATTTACTTCACCAATGAGTCTGTCTATATAATACTAATAAAGTCTAAAACCTATTAATCCCATAGTTTCTTACATGGATTTTCACTATTTGGAATATAATTAAAAAGTTTCTTAGCTACTACTATAGTAGCATTTATTAACACCTAATTAAATGCTAGTCATTACACTAATAACTTTGCCAATATTAACTCATTTAATCCTCACAAGCGTCCTATATCATAGATACTGTTTTATTTTTCGATTTTACAAGTGGAAAAACTAAGGATGGAGTTGGAATGTTTAAGTAACTTACCCATGTCACACAGGTATTAAGTGACAGAAACAGTATGGAAACCAGAAAGCCTGGTCCACAATCTAGACCTTTAACCAATATATGAATCTAGATCTTTGTTACTGGGTTGAATTGATGTGTAAAGTATAGTGATGTATGATAATTTTAAGCATCAAATGAGATGGCCAAAAGCCACATGGGTGAATCTATAAAATATTTTGATTATGGTGAAAAAAATTAGTAGACAGAAAATATTTAATGTAAGCATTAAATTTAAATCATATGCATATGAAATAAATATTTTATAAGAATAGTTGTAAATAAAATTAAGCAATTAAAATGGTTGCTCTTTAGTGTAGGGAAATGGCAAATGGATTTGGGGTAGAGATGGTACATAAAAAAATATATAAAAACTAAATGAGGGCCTTCCATGATTCAAAGATGGTATTAATGTGCCATGCGTTGAAGCATATTATTAATTCAACCTTCAGTCTTAAATTTAAAAAAAAGTAGAGTAAAAAGCAAAGAAAAAAATTAATGGAAGAAGAAAGGAAGAAAGGAAAGAAGGGAGGGGGAAGGAGATAAAGATGGAAACATCTCAATTACTTTAAAAACAAGACTTTTTCAAAATAGAGATAACATTTAAAAATTATATGTAGAAATTTTCATTCAAAGCTGAAAAAAGTTATTGGCATATATCTTCAATTGAATGTCACTTTATATATTTATAAAACACATGTGGTAAACCTTTTCTTGCCAACACAGAAATCAGAACTCATAAAACTCCAGGTTCCCTTTCTGCTAGGACAAAGGCATTTGGCTTTGGATTCACCACACTGACTTGCCCAGGCAAGATATGGTTTCAAATAGGCAACTTAAGAAATCAGGCTCTTGGGAAAGTCTCAGTTCTTGCTTTCTTCTGGTGAAAATGGCAGCAAAACATGAAGTTCTTTCGGGACTTTCAAGTGTGAAATTGCTACTTGTGGCAGTAGCAATTGCAATAAAGTCACATACCTGTCATTTATTGTTTGGCAACTGTTGTGGCAATGTTTTGCTTCATCAGAGCAGATCTGGTATTGACTATTGGGCATTTCTCCTGGAAACTTAGCCTCTAATCTGTGAATCTATTCTTCTCAATCATTGTATGAGCCACTTAATATACTCTATTGAAGGCCTTTTACATTTAAAGTAGCCAGAGTAGAATTTATTTGCAACTAAGATAACAGACATTAAAAACAAATAAAATGTTCTTATAAAGAAGAGTTATAGGCAACAGTCTTTTAAAAGAATGGGAATATAAGACCAGTGATTTGACTAACTGTCTTTCACTGCACCAAGGTTCTATCCTATCTAATAGAGAGGGAATATGCTAATTGACCCTCATGCCATCGCAAGATGGATGCAACCACAGCCAATAAGGAGGGAATATGCTAATTGACTGCCCCACCCTCAACGATGGCAGCACCCACAGCCAATAAGAAGGGAATATGCTAATTGACTGCCCCACCCTCAAAGATGGCTGTGCCCACAGCCAATAAGGAGGGGATATGCTAATTGACTGCCCCACCCTCAAAGATGGCAGTGCCCACAGCTAATAAGGAGGGAATATGCCAATTGACTGCCCCGCCCTCAAAGATGGCGGTGCCGAAAGCCACAAGATGGCAGTGCCCAGTCCCCCCTCAGTCCTGCCAGGGCGGCAGCCTCACACCGGCCTCCGGAGTCCCGAGTCCCCTCAGCTCCCCAGCCGCCCAGGGCCGGCCCGAGGCATAGGCAAGCCTTGTATGGCAGCTGTCCAGCTGCTCAAGGCCAGCCTGAGGTGCAGTCAAGCATCGGATGGTGGCTGCCCAGCCACCCAGGGCTGCTTGAGGCTCAGGTAACCAGGGCCGGCCGAAGCTTGTGCTGTCAGGAGTGGCAGCATCAGAGGTGTGATGGGGTGTTGCCTTCCCCTGATTGCCGGGTCGCCTCCTACCCCTGAGGACTCCCAGACTGTGAGAGGGGGCAGGCTGGGCTGAGGGACTCCCCCACCCCGACCAGTGCATAAATTTTCATGCACCGGGCCTCTAGTTTAATATTAAAGATGGTAATCTAACAATTCTTGGCTGAGAGTGGCATATGTCTCATCACCTGTGGTCACCTCAAATAAAATGACTCTTGAAGATAATATTTTGGTTACCAAATTCCACTTGTTTTAAAATATAAACACATGAGAAATAAAAGAAATATGGGAAGGATTGGCTGTGTCTAACTGCACTACAGAATTTAAAGAAATAAACAGCTCAAAGTTTGAAATTTCAGCTCAAGTCATATTTAGATGATCAGAGTCTCCATTCCATAAATATCTCACATGCTCTTACAGTGGGAAGACTGACAGAGCCAGACATCAAAATCCAAGTCTCAGTCCACAGAATTCCTGAATTACAAAGATTTAATTTACTGCCTTGCCTTCTAAGAAAATGAGGTCATTGATTGGAAAGAAGTGAAATCCTGAACACTGGAATATGGGTATGTATGAGAATTCAGGTGACTAAAAATATTCTCAACTTCTAAAACATGTCTTGCTATTAAATTCAGCTATTCCATAACTGAATGAGGAATTTGTCCCTTTTACTTGTCAATACCAAATACACACTTTATCAAAGACCATTACCGGATAGAGGGAAGCAATTTTCTTCCTGCCCAAACCTATTGCTCCATCTGAACTCAAGATCTCAACAGCCAATTATTGGATCACTACTACAGACAATAAGCTTCTTGAATATGAGACTTCAAAAATTCTATAACTTAAATTTGCAGAAGCATTGGAAATAAGTGCAAAAGTGTATTTTATGTGTTCCTTACATAGAAGTGAGAAACAATTTACTTCAAGCTCATATAAACACATGATTAGAGATTCTAGATTCGATGTGCTTCTCTAGGTAGTTGGCACAGGTGCTACATGCTTCTTCTATCAGTTGATCAAAATCTGGACTGAAAGGTCACCTTACATAAATAAAGTTGAGATACTGGGGATACCTTTTCTGTTGTAGAAGAAGGCATTAAATGACATATTGAAATAGAAATGTTAAAGTAGATTTATTTTTTAAGATTTATGAAACTACTCACTACTAACATTTTTATATATTTTTAGATTATTTTTATTGAACTTATTGGGGTGACAAAATAAATACACAAAATAGAATAGACTCATAGATACAGAGAATAGACTGACAGTTGTCAGAGGGGAGAAAGGCTGGAGGACTAGGTGAAAAGGTGAAGGGATTGAGAAGTACAAATTGGTAGTAACAGAATAGTCACAGAGATGTATATTATAACACTAGAGGCCCAGTGCATGATTGAATCATGCACGTGTAGGGTCCCCTACACGCTTTCGCTTTTCGCGGTGGAGCTGGGTGCCTGTCCGCTGATGCACCAGGCCTTTCGGAAGCCTCTGGCTCGGCGGAGGCTTCTGAAAGGCCTGCTGCTGGAGCAGACAGGCACCCAGCTCCCTCACTTTTGATGGTCCGCGGCCACTGAGGGGGGCTACCATGCTGTTGAGAGGCGCAAGGGGCGGGAGTCCCGCCCCTTGCGCCTCTCAATGGCCTCTGAAGGGGGCTGCTGCGGACACCTGGCTACCCTGCCGTTGAGAGGCGCAGCTGGGTGTCCGCGGCAGGCCCCCTCAGCAGCCGCGGATCTGGCCGTTGAGAGGCACAGGGGCCGGGAGTCCCTCCCCCTGTGCCTCTCAACAGCAGGGTAGCCCCCCTCAGTGTCAGCGGATACGTGCCTTTCAATGGCCGAATAGGCCACCCCGAGTCCCACCCCCCAGCCTCCCGCTGCCCAATCGTGGGCGTAGCAGAATGATGGTAATTTACATGTTACTCTATTATTAGATAGGATAGGGAATAGAGTCAATAATATCGTTATAACTATGTGTGAGGCCCAGTGAATATTTGGAGCAATGGGGGGACCACACTGAAAAATGCATGGTTTCCTAACCACTTTATTGTACATCTGAAACTAACGCAGAATAATACTAAATGTAAACTCTAACAACAACAAAAAATTAAAAAGTAAAAAGCAAAATAAACAATGAAGTATTTAAAAGTAAAAGATAACTGTTTTTCTTGTTTTATTATTCTAAATATAATTTTGAATCTGAACAGTTCGTACATGCATTGATGTCACAAAAAATAAATTAACAAGAAAATGCCAGAACAAGTTACAAATGTGAAACAAACCAAGAAAGAAATGCATATATAAAATAATAATAATAATCCTTAGAGGAGATTGAAGCTGAAGTTAAAATCTGCTAAAGAAGTTTTATATAAAATGCACACATGACACAGGTAACTTTCTTCAATGTAATGTTTTAAAATATTCAGGCTAGAGAGAACAAAGATGGCTGGGTAAGTAAACGCCGTACTCACTGCCTCCCACAATCACATCAAAATTACAACCAAAATACTGAATAACCATCATTCAGAACTGCCTGAAATCTGGCTGAGTGGAAGTCCTACACTAGAGAAGTAAAGAAGAAAGCACATTGAGACTGGTGTGAGGGATGGAGCTCAGAACGGGCTGGTCTGACACCCACGTGTGGCGTTTTTAATCAGGAGAAATATCTGGGCTACTGAGGCCTCACTTAAGGAGCAAGGAGCAGTTCCTCTTAAAGAACCAGCACATGGACTCAGACTCACTCTCTCTGAGCTCCAACACTGAGGCAGTGGCTTGGGGGGGGATCCAGGGATATATGGGAAGGAACTGGATTATCTGGATTCAGGGCAAGAACTCAGGGGTGGCTTTCTCCCAAACAGGGGTGCTCACAGGATTCATTGTTCTTAGGCTGAGATCTCCCTGGTCTCAGAGTTGACTGGCAGAGATCATATCCAAGGCTCCATCAACCTGTCTCACACTAGTTGCTCAACCCTGGTGATTCCCTGAGACTCCACACAATTTACAACTCCACCCAAGCTGTTTGCAATAGCTTTTCCATATGAATGGCCTGTACTGGTTCAGGTTTCAGACTTTCTTAAAACCTCTCAAACAAGCAGCAGCTGAAGCCAGCATGCCCCCATATCTATCAGTAAGGGACCCAAGGCTTGGTACTAGCACCAGACTGCCTTGCTTTATAGCTTGGCCTCTCCTGGGCACTTCTAAGCCCAACACAAGTAGCAGCCATCTGCAGATATCTATGTAGCTACTGCTGGATAGCCCCAAGCAATGACTGACTTTGCAATTCCTGGGAGGCCACAGAGCCCGTTCACCTGGTGGACAGCTTCAGAATGTACCAAATTACAATTCTATACATCCACAAGTGACACACTCAAGGGGAAGACTCAGTGAGCACCAAAACCCCGCTGAAGCACGTCTTGTTCCAAAGGAGTGTCTCCTGCACAGTAGTTATTCTGCTGTACTTACAGCTGGTCCTCTACCAATTCTGGGAGACATAGCAACTCTACTTAATACATAAAAACAAACACAAGGAAGTAGCCAAAATGCAGAGACAAAGAAACATGTCACAAATGAAAGAACAGAATAAATCTCTGGAAAATGAACTAAGTAAAATGGAAGCAAGCAAGTTACTAGATATAATTTGCTTATATCTAGTTCAAAACAATGGTTATAAGGATGCTCAAGGATCTTAATGAGAGCTTCAAGAGACTTAGTGAGAACATCAGAGATATGAAAAAGGACTAGTCAAAAATTAAGCATATACTAACTGAAATAAAGAATAATTTACAGGGATTCAAAAGTAGAATAGAAGATGCTGAGAATCAAATCAACAATTTGGAATATGAGGAAGCAAAACACACCCAATTAGAAGAACAAAAAGAAAAAAGATTCCAAAAATATGAACATAGTGTAAGGAAACTCTGGGACAACTTCAAGGATACCAACATTTGCATTATGGGTGTACCAGAAGGAGAAGAGAGATAGCAAGATATTGAAAACCTATTTGAAGAAATAATGACAGAAAACTTCCCCTAACTGACAAAAAACATGTGTCATTTAGTTATCGGAAGTACAGAGAGTCCCAAAAAAGAGGAACCCAAATAGATCCATACCAAGACACATCATAATTAAAATGCCAAAGGTTAAAGACAAAGAGAGAATCTTAAAAGTAGCAAGAGAAAAGCAGTTACCTGCAAGGGAGCACCCATATGACTGTCAGCTGATTTATCAACAGAAACTTTGCAGGCCAGAGGGAGTGGCAAGTAATAGTCAAAGTGATGAATAGCAAGGACCTACAACCAAGATTACTCTACCCAGCAAAGCTATCACTTAGAATTGAAGGTCAGATAAAGAGCTTCACAGCCAAGACAAAGCTAAATGAGCTCATCACCACAAGCCAGTATTATATGAAATGTTGAAGGATATTCTAAAAGAAGGAGGAGGAGGAGGAGGAGGAGGAGGAGGAGGAGGAGGAGGAGGAAGAGAGATAAAAATATGAACAATAAAATGGCAATAAATACATATCTATCAATAGTCAAATCTAAAAATCAAAATAAATGAACAAATAATCTAATGAACAAAATAAACTGAGGAATAAAATAGAACCAGAGATATGGAAACATGGAACAGACTGACAAATCTCAGAAGGAAGGGAGGAAGAGGGGTAAGAGATTAACTAAATAACTTATATGCATATATGCATTACCTATGGACACAGACAATAGGGTGGTGAAGGCCTGGGGTGGGATGGAAACTGGGTGGAGGGGGGGAATGAGGGGAAAAAGGGGGACACTGGTAATTTTCTCAACAATAAAGGTTAAAAAAAACCCACTATATGGGGATGAAAGAAAGTGAAAGGATTAGCCAAAGAACATATATACATAACCCATAGACACAGACAAAAGTGTGATGATGGCCATAGTGGGGGGGCGGGGTGAGGGATAGGTTGAGGTAGTAAAAGGGAAGAGCTGGGGGAAATGGGACATCTGTAATAGTATAAACAATAAAGCTTAAAAAATAAAATAGTCAGGCTTTAAAAACTAATTGCCACAGCCCACTTTGTATAATGTTGGTACTTGATAAATGTTTAGCAAAGGTAACTTTAAATCTAAGACTTTTTAGGAGCTACTTGAAGTCAACAATTTTTGTGGAAATTGAGACTTGGTTGGTCTAGAAAGTCAGATATTGAGAAATATCATCCTATTTTGCTTTTTGTTTTGGTAGGTTTGCAAAATTTTACAGTATATGTACCATGAGAACTTGGAAAAAAGCAAAAGTCAACATAATTTTTCTCTGAATACAAATGTTTGTTTTATATAATAACTATGCCTTGAATAGCTGGATGAAAATTATCCTTTCTTTGTATTTATAGTTCAAAAAACACACTTGACAGTTTGAACAGCAAGTAAAAAAAAGAGCACATATAATTAGAGCAAATATTTATTAAGCACATCATTTAAAAAATAAACAATCATTTCCTACACCTAGTTTATCAGAGAAATATCTTCCTATCTTTCAAAGAAGTTAAGGTTATACAAGCTAGAGGATGTTCTCCCAAAGAAATACAGCTCCTAGTGATTGCTCAATATGCTTTCAATATGTTAATGAAAGATTCACAGTAGAGCTAAATTGAAAGATGTTGCACAGAAAGCCTGAAATCACACGTTTAAAACCAGTATTTTTCTGATGTGGAAAGTCGGTTTACTGAACACGTGTCATTTAGTTACTGTGATGAAAAATCGACATATATTAGTATTGCTGACAGCTGAGTCAATGCTGAAGAAAAACTTGCTTTTCACTATTCCTGTCCAGCTCTTTAGCATTTTTTTAGTTCTACCTTAAGTTAAAGAGTAAATAGAGAAAAACATAAATTCACTGAGAAATGTAGCATATGTGCAAAGTTTTCTCTCACAGAACAAAAAATATTCTGTGAAATGTATTCAACATTGATAAAACATCTACAATGTTCTTATACACTGAGTGGCCAGATTATTATGATCTCTGAATGCATAATAATCTGGCCACTCAGGGTATATCCTATATAATAAAAGGATAATATGCAAATTGTCCCCTCGAGACACACACACACACACACACACACACACACACACACACACACACACACATATATACTGAGTGCTGAGTGGCCAGATTATTATGCGTTCAGAGATCATAATAATCTGGCCACTCAGTGTAGATTCTTAGTGAATTGCTTAAATGCCTTCAGACCATTTGGATACTCGTGAATGTTTTCCTCAGTTTTATCAAATAGAAGTAACTATGAACTCAACTGCATACATTTTCTTATCTTAAGTAATAGCTACTTGATTGACTTGATATATCCAGCATTTCAAATGATTTTGGCCAAGACTTGATTACCATTAGCATTCTCTATCAACTCAGTCATTCCACAAACTACAGTCTTGTACTAATATTACATGACTAAGTCCAATTACATTCAAACACATTCTATTTCACTGAGTACTCTTGGCAAGAAGTCCACACAGACAGGAGTCCACCTGAGGTACTAATGAAGTCACAAGCTTATGCCCTTCAACTAAGAGATGTGGCCAGGGGATAGAGGAAAGTTACATACAATGTGTTGGCTTTTAATGCCACCCCCATCCTCACATAACTATTGTTGGCAAAAGCAGGTTGTAAATTACTTACAGGCTTTGAATGATTATTGCCAAATCATAAGTTGAATTATTAATTCAGCTATAAATTATCTTTGGTTCTTATTTTATCAGAAAGAAGCTTTTTGTGTTTAAAAGTGAATATTTGAGGTGAAAATATAGGGAAATTAGAATCTCAAGTAGAACTGTATTCATTACTAATAATGACTACCTAATGATTCTAACACCTTCATATAGAAGATAGATGTGTTTTCATGTGGTTGTACATAGTTCATAGTTATTCTAATTTTGATAAGTGGTTTTATTTAAAAATTCATTTCATATACTAGTTATAATAATAGAAATAATAAGAAAATACTTTTTCAATCTGGAAAGAAATTTCAGCTGTGGTGCCAAACAAACAAATGAACAAATAAGCAAATAAATCTAGTCTGATTATATGTTAAAATAATAAATTAAAACACTTGAAGTAAACATAACAAAACAAAATGTAGATTGAATTAGCACTGCATGAAATTGAGACAAAAAATTCTGCTATGAGTGGATTTGAGCCAGAAATGTATTTTTAGTGAAAAATTCAATTAAAACATCTTTTTTTTTTGTCTGTCCTTGAAAGTGTCTGCTAAGAAAGCCTTAGCCTTTATTTGCTTAATACTAAAAGAAGCATCTTGAGATGTATTCTACTTCAAGTCCTAACCCTCTAACTCATGAGAAGTTCTCACAGATCTCAGGCAACTTAGCCCTCAGCTGTGGAGATCATGGACAGAGCTTGGCCTAAGGTACATTATTTGGTTGGACATCACACTTACCTGCTTGATTTGTGGTTACATTTACAGACACATACTGCCGGGCTCCTGGGCTCAAGTCGGATACTCCATTCACTGCCTCAATCTCAAAGGTATAGTTTGTGTGAGCGAGCAGATCCACCATCATGACAGAGGTGTTTTTCAGGCCGATTTGCTGGGGGAGGTACCTGACATGACCTCCACACTCGTCACACACACCTGCATGGGAGTTGCACTTCTTGCATGCAATATAATATGACACATCTTTCCTTCCACCAGTGTCAGCAGGAGGAATCCATTCCAGAAAGACACTAGTTTCATTAACATTTGAGATGGCATTCCGAGGAGCTGAGGGGGGTCCTGGTTTGCAAAGTAAAGTGAGAAAAACATATTTTAAGATAGTCATCTTTACTACACATAACCCTGGTCTGAAGGAGAAAAAATAGATTTGCATTTTTTTTTAAATAGGGAGAATCAAAGAGTCATCATTTGAAATAACTTTTGGAAAGTCTTGTTATAGTTTTGTAGGGACAATACTGGATTGTATACCCTGTAGAAATAATTTATCTTACAATTATAACACTCGTTCAACTAAAGCAGATATTTTGCCTAGTGTGTATGTAAATAATTATGGTATACAACTATACATGCAAAAACAGTTAAATGAAAATAACATATATTTAAAAATGGCAAGTCTTTTATCAAATACCTCCTTAGGATTGAACTAATTACTTCCTTCTTAAGATTGTACTAATTACTTCCTCACTAAAATTGTCCCTAAAACTTAGGAAGCAAATAGGAGAGCTTACCAAGAATAAGCATAGGTACAAACTGGATTTTTCAATGTGGCTCTTGAATAAAAAATTCTGCAGCAAGTAAATAATAGCCTTAGCTTACCTAAAAATAGATTGGCTATCTACTCATAATTGAACAACAGAATTTGAAACCTTCCTTCAATGTCAAGAAAACACTAGAACTTAAGTAGTTGGTCAATATTACAATATTATAATAAAGGTTTTTTTAAAATGTTGATATTGCTTTAAGATGATGGCTTTCTGCAAATTATGAATTTTACTTAATTGGGAAACTAAATTTTATTTTTAAAATAATTCACAAAACTACATTGGGAAGAATAAAAGTATTTAGATCTTGAGAGATTAGCAGAACAAATTTATCAATAAATAATAAATAGCATCTATTTGTATATTACTTTACATATTTCTAAAACTAATTAGCACATTAAAGAGAACTAAAATTGATTACACATAATTACAACAAATGTATAACCCTCTGATGGGGAGAGTTGATAATGGGGGAGGCTATGCATGTGTGTGGACAGGAACTATATGGCAGATCTTTGAATCTTTCTGAATTTTGCTATAAACTAAAAATGGTCTAAATAAAAAAGTCCTTTAAAAATTGATTGCATAATGTCTAATGTTAGTTGATTTTTAAATACTTAGAATTAAAATTTCAGTCAGCTGTTACTATTATGTCCTCAACGAGAAAATAAATTTATATTTGTTTCAGACTTGATTAGTAAAGATTTCCTGACAGGAAATAAAATAGACTATGGTGGTAGTTGAATGGTTCATAAGCAAAAATAAGGCAAATTTAATATGACATAGTTATATTAACATGCATTGTCTGTTCTAAACATACAGATTCATATTAGTTTCTACCTAAAATTTATAGTCATTACTGCTGAGACCTAAATTTAAAAGTAATAGGAAAGTTACCTAATATTTACAAAATATTGTTTAAATTAAAGGACTCTATAATCAAAGAGTTGCCCTTTTTGAGAAAACAATCCCCACCCTGGCAACATTTATAGTTGAACCCTGTGAATTTTTCTATACATACAGTTTTACACACTTGTGTATAGAAGTCACCTTTAAATTGAAGCAAGTACTTAAGATGAAACTACAAGTATTATTTTTTACTATAACTTACTTAATATTCAATAATGGAAAATTATGGAGAAAATATAATTTGAGATCAAATGTTATGTTTCCTTCTAAGAAAGTGGTAAAAAAAAAAATACCTGAAATATATCTGTTCAGAATGATACCAGGCTTCTGGGATGTTTTTCCTACCAACTGGAATGCACGCGCATGTAATACCTTTTCTCTAAATCTGATTTCTTCCTTTTCTTCTGACTCTGCTACTAATAGCCCCTCAATATTTGAATGGGGGCTCGTATGAAACTCAAATTTAAAGTTAAAATGAGACTCAAATTTAAGTGAAATCCGAAAGTAAAAGTAAAAAGTAGAAGCTCAGACAGACTTGCACCTAAAAAATATTATAATGAAATTCGACTGGCCATTTATATATGTGATGTCTGAACCAAGGTAGAACTGTGATTTAAGGAGATTCATTAGAATCTTTATTTTAGTTTGATTTTCTTTTCCTATACATTTTGATTATTACATTTTGTTTTCCAGATTATATATATATATAGATTATTAAAAGGAATCGAACCATAAATGTAAGTCCAAAGAGCCAAAGGGAAAGCAAAATTCTAGATTCTCATCTTAACATCAATCAAGCCATCTGTTCAAGGGAATCATATGTGGTCTTTGTGGTGGTATGAATGCAATTTAAAAGAGAACACACACACTCACAGATTATATATTAGTGAGACTGTCTACACAAGTCCCAACAGTCTTTTTGAGAAATGCACACAAATCGGTGTTGTTTTGAGACAGTGTTAGAAATTCGCACAGCTGGAGACAGAGAAAATATGAAGCCTCAGGTCCTAAGTGCTAAGAAGCCCTCGTTACCAGAGCACAGAGTATCTCCATCCCTAGATCTAACATATTTACAGAATGGAGGCTCACGTTTATGCTAAGAAGAAGAAAGATCATGGCTGGACCACTTAAAGAAAATTATAACTAGAAAATTACTGATTTTTAAAAGTATCTCAAGACATGGTTTTCTCTTTCTAATTTACCATTCTATTGTCTACCCAACCGTTCCCTTACTATTTGGGCTTTCTTTTGCTCTGAATAATCAAAATAACCTCCACTTCAACCAAAATGCACCGCATTCAAACATAGTTTATATTTCTTCCATTAAAATTTAGTCTCCTAAACGTGTATATAATAATGCCATTTACTCATGTGAAGGGGAATAATTTATCATTAGTAATCGCTTAACCCATAAAATTATCAGTCTGGTGATAAAAGAATGATCTTTAGCAATGCAAAGCTAACTAATATCAATAATTTGAGGAACTATGAACATATGTTTCACTGACACTGAAATAGAGATAAAATTTCAGTTTGTGATTATTTAA
Source organism: Cnephaeus nilssonii (assembly GCF_951640355.1). Lineage (NCBI taxonomy): Eukaryota > Metazoa > Chordata > Mammalia > Chiroptera > Vespertilionidae > Cnephaeus > Cnephaeus nilssonii. The sequence goes on along the minus strand of NC_137072.1, from coordinate 78,029,218 downwards.
TAAAAGGTATTGTATGCCTCTTTTTATTTAGTACAACTGAAACTAAGTTTCAAAAATCTGTCACCATCTTTGAGAGCAGTTACAATGTAATGGAATCTAAAATAGTTAAAACAAGGCAGGGCATGAAAATTAACTGTTATGAAGAGAAGGGATCCACTTTTTTTCTCTTTTATTTTTTTTTTAATTTGCTATAGAGAACATGAATGTGGAAAACTATGAAAGTATTGTCATGAAGCAAACAAATACATACATTTGTTTTCTTCCCAGAAATATATACGGAACACTAGAAAAACAAAATCTCCAGAAACGTTGATGGATGTGAATCCATCCACTGCAAATGTTGAAATTAGGTGTTTAATATTCATCATTCTAATTATATGGTTATCTGATCATATAATTAATAAAAGTGAAGGACACTCACTCCTAAGAAACACTGCAACTGCTTGAAAATCCTAGCTAAATAATTTGTCTTCTATTTGGCACTTAAAACCGATTTTCCAACACCCAGTTAGTTATCTATGTCCTTGTAATATTCCCTGTCTTCTATTGTAAATGACCTCATTGGCCTTTGCAGCTTAGTGGTGTAGGTTAGAACAAAAAGTGAAAGTGGCATTGACTACATGTTTATGTGGTTAGAAAGCTGGCTTGGAAGAAGAAGAAGAAAATTTACCATGAACGGGGAAATGGATTGATCAGAGTCATGTTTGCCTGCCACTACGGGAACTCACAAAGTAAAAGGCAAAACTCTAAGTCTGTGTCATAGATGTTGAAATTGAAATTCGGGAAAATGGATGCTTCTCACAGTGAGTGAAACATGAGCCTCAAATTTTTCAATGCTTACTCAAGAAGATTGAAATGTGGTGAAAACTATGCTGGAAGATTCAACACTATTCCTGTGGTAGGGGAAACGGTAATAGAATGGAACACGCTCCACCGTGCTCCTCCTTCAAACTGGTGAAAGTTAGCATCACCATATAGCCGTGGGTTTCCTTACTTGTGCATGCCATTGTGGGTGGATCAGACTCCCTCCTGAAATAATCCTTTTCACAGACACAAGAGGTTGAAGCTTCCTCCTGGGTGTAACTGTGAGGTGGACATTTGCTGCAGCTCTGGTTGTGAGGTGAGGCTTTGAAGAACCCAGGTCTGCACACTGTCAAAAGAAATAAGAGACTAAGCTTTTCCCTGGAACAGATGCAGGGTTTGTTTTGTGAATAATGTCATTATTTTGACTACTATACACAGATTACATATAGCACAATCTTTGCAGTAATTTTAATTTTTTAATAAGCTTCTGAATAATAAATACCAGGCTATTCATTCAGATAATCAAATATGTACTTTAAGTCTTTAAATTAAACATGTTTGAAATGTTTTATATATTTAATGATTTTTTTATGCTACAGGAGCTTATAAGAAATTATAATGGGCAGTAAATACTTATTTGCATTTAAAACTGAAGCATTGCTCTGAATATAATTTTAATTTCCTCTATTAATATATCATATGTTGAAGAAATGCAAATTTGCCACTATGCTCATAAAATGGTATGGTACACAGTAGATGATCAAAAAATTTTTATTAAATTGATTGATTAATCAGTAGTTGTTTTAAAATTCTGTTAGATTGGGGAGGATGCATGAAAGAGTTGGTGCATTATTCACATTATGTTGCTTTCTGGAGGAGGTAGATTTTAGGCATTTGTTTTACCTTTTACTCCATTTTAGAATTTTCTTTTTCAGTTCAACATGCAACTATTCTAATATCTGTCATGCTTATACAAATGATCTATAAAAGGTAGAAAATGTGTCTCATTCATAATACTTATCACAGTGTTTGACCACAGTAGGTGTTCATAAATTGTTATATAATGCACAAATGAATGACTGGCATGGCATAAAGATTGTAACTGAGCTATTTAGAATCACATAAAGATAATGTTCCCTGATATTTTTTTGTTGACATTTCTAAGTTGGTGGTCAGGTAAATAAGTGCTAATGAAGTAAATCTTTTCATTCTGTTCATTCCCTAAACTTTCGTGTTTTTCTTCTTTCTCAGTGGCTAATAAAGTCAAACTTCAATATTCCAGCTGCCCAGTGTGAGCCATTTGAAGACCAACAGATACCAAGCTCATGGTTTGGTTATTTTTTATGGCTTAGTTTACTTAAGCTAATAACCATCTATATTTTTTCTATTGTTAAAATTAACTGTATACATATACATATATTTAAAATATTTTATTCATGAATAATGACCATTTGCTAAGCTCAAAGGCAAATGTGTATTTCAATAAAAAATGTTGATAGACATAATGAATTGGGGCTAGGTTGCATGTGCCATAATTGATCTGGGATTTTAGTAATCCATGCTAAGGTGTTCTGCCACCACTGAATAATCAGGACCTGACAAAAATAAGAAAGTACTTTTTTCAGTAGGTCTAATTATAGTGATAGTAAAGCCTTAATGCTCTTACAAATTCAGAGAGAATGTGAAGGTATTGGAAAGATAAGAGCTTTTTGATAGTATTAAGGGCATTCTTGTAGTTAAGTGATTAGGAGAAGATTTAAAATATTATTTTTCTTATAATAGGATTGCTGTAGCAGCCAGTACTATCCTTAGGTAATTTATCCAATTTTCTTCTTTTATCCTTTTATTCCCACTTTAAAGACTATTTGCTTTCAAAGACATGAAGTGCCAATCCATTTATTCTGCAAATTTGAAATTTACTTATCATTCATTAAACAAAAGCCTTTTTTTCTTTTTAATGAGTGCCTTTTAACTTAAATTTATATGATATCATGTGTAAAACTGCTGTTCAATCCTCCATGGGAACTTTAGGAAATAATGTAAACATAACTAAAAAGTGGATAAATCTACCTTTCTGTTCAATAGTCTAACAAAATTCTTTCAGCATGTGTGGTAGGTCAGACATTTTTTTCTTGGTATTGGGGTACAGAGGTAAACAAGATAGAAACAGGCCTGACTTTGTGAGTTTTAAAGGTATTTCATAAGTAATTATACATATGATTACACTAGGAATGAGAGCTATGAGAGTGAACATCTACACCTAGTTTAGACTGGGATGTCAAGGAAGACTTTTCTATGGAAGCGGAATCTCTGCTGAGTTGTAAAAAGATTAGTAATATTATCCAATTAGAATAGGACTATTGCAGAAAAGGGGGGGGGTAAATCCTTCCATAGGACCAAAAGAAGTGGAGAATAAAAATGAAGATGGAGGAAGTTAAAGAATTGATCAGGCAGATAATAGGAATCAAGTGTAATATGTATTACATCTATATTTGCCACAGGAAAGGAGACACCAGGTTATAAACACCTTAAAGTTGTGACTTGGGATTTTTATGAATGAATAAAAACGAGCAGGGAAATAATAAGATCAAAGTGGTGTTAAGGAGACCATTTCACAGAAGTATGGGTAACAGATTGGAAAGGAGCATAGATAGAGGCAATTGGCCATTTTGTTTCTATTGCATTGATCCAAAAAGGGACTCTGTTGCATGATAAGAGTGGTTCTAATGGCCAGAGATAAAAGTGAATTCAGGAGGTAAGTATGAAGTGAAATAAACCAATGGTCATAGGTAAGAGTAGGTAAATTTAGGAGGGAAGTATGAAGTGAAATAAACAAGATTTCATGGTATATTAAATGGGTCAGATAAGTGAGGAAGAAATCCTATGACTCCAAAGTAGTTGGCTTAAACTGCACAGGAAAAAACTGGTGCCATTTTCTCATAGAAAACACTAGATATGAAATCTGTTTGGGGAAGGTAATGATTATGTTTAAAGCATTATTTAATTTGAGGTTAGCTGAAGAAATCCAAGTATTTGTATAGAGAGGAAAACTGTGGAGTTCAATGCAATCCAATAAAAATATGACTAAACCATAATTTTTAATTGTATTCCAATCATGGTCCCATATCCAAATGGGATATACGATGCTACTAGACAATCTTAGTATTACTTTCTTAGTTAACTTCAGTTTCTAGCCTCAACATGATTATTAACTTCAATTAATGTCAGGTCCTAGCATCAACGTGATTATTTAGTAATGTCACCTCTTTCTTCTAAATCCTTATAACCTCTGTTCCTTTGTGACGCCTAGCTGGTATACTTGCCTGTGTGCTGAGAAAACAGAAGGCATAAGAAATGAACTTCATTATTTTTCTACCACCAAATCTCCAAACTTATATACACTTATACCTACTCTCTTTATCTTTCTTCCTGTTAAATCTTTGCTCCTATCTTTATTTGAACTTTAACTAGGAACCCCATATCTGCCATCTGAGTATAATCTCCCAAGTCAAGTGTCTATTATATTTTTTGCATCCTTTCTCTCTCTCTCTCTCTCTTTCTCTCTCTCTCTCTCGCTCTCTCTCTCCCTTCCTCCCTTCCTCCCTCCTTCCCATATACACACCTAGTCAGTCATTCACATGAGCCCAATACAATTTTCCAAAACTTTGGCATGAAAACAAAGGGAAACAATACAAAGGAACCCTGTAACTATCAATCTTACTTGATCTGTCTCCCTGTAGCTACCAAATAGCTTTGTTCTCCTTCAGAACATAATTTCTTAAATTATTTCCCATACATGTATCTCTAGCTCATTTTAAATCACACACTGACACATTCCACTCCTCTGAAACTACTCAAATAAAACTGCTTTTGTTAAGATTGAAGTTAGTTCTCAGCAGCATTTGATCAAGTCTTGTTTTACGAAATTCTAGTTAATTTTACTACAAAATGCTAGCATAGCCTACGTATGTCCACATAATATGTAAGAAAATATTCAAATGTGGTCTCCAACACTCACTATCTCCAGCCATACTAACCTCCTTATAATGTCCTGCACTTGAGGAACTTCTCTATCTGCCTCTGAATATTGAGGAAAAACATTTTTGCACTCTTTCTGTCAAGCACTGTGGCAAGGACTGTTTGCATGGTGATGAGAAAATAACAATTGTACTCCACAGCCTGAAGATACAAGATATTTGGGGAGACAGGTAATAAACAAGTAATCATCAAAAGGAGCAAAAATTGACTTTTTACATTTTAATCATAACAAGAGCAAAATTGTTTAGTGTGACACTTGCACATTACCTAAATATTATTTGGAAAATACTATGCAAGTCTATTTAAGTTCAGCAAGAAGTAAGAGGAAAAATGCATGCTACACTGACATGTTTCATTAGACTATTTGGCATGCTCTGGAAGGAAGGAAACTATTTTAGTAATTGTTATTCTATGCCTGCTTCCTGGCAAATTTTTAGTGCTACCTTGTACATAATGCTTGTGCTGAGCCACATGGTTACATATTTTGTCTTTTCATTTCCTTTGGAACTTTGAATCATTTACTTAGTGTCTCTCTTTGCAGATAGCAAAATTTTGTCATAATTTTATGCGTATGAATTCTCATCTGCTCCCAACTCATATAAACATTATGGGATCTGGAGTCTGTTCATTGGATTTTCATCATATATAACATAGTCCCTTGTAGTAAGTACATGCTCATTAACATTTAATGGTGAGAATAGTACATTTGTGTACTCAGGGTCTAAATGACATAGTAGAAACTTAATAAAAGCTGGCTAACATGAATTATTTAAATATTAAGTCCAGGCAAGTAAAAAATAATATGTATTACATCTACATTTGCTACTTTAGTAGTTTTTCAGAAACAACCAACACTCTAAGTCTCATATTTACTACTATACATAACAAGAATGTGAATGACATCTATTAAAATACAGTTCTTAAATCTAGCCAGAAAATGCATGTCATCATTATGAAAATGAACAGAGGCTTTTACATTTGTTAAACTGTGGAAAGGTGCCATATAATCCTATTGGGAATTTTTTTTAAGTTCTCAAACCAATCATAAATGCTTAAATTGACAATTTAAAATGTTTTTTCCCCCACATTTTAAAATTGTCAATTAAATTACTTTTAGTGTTTCAAAAGTAGCTCACCCTTAAAGATCCCTCGCACTTGGAGTACCTAAGTGAATTAATTTGACAATTCAAAGTTGACATTCCAGAAGCATGGTCACCAAGAAAATTAAAAAGCAAGGTAATGTAGAGAACATTGTTTCAGTAATTCAGAATTTTATAATTCTCCCCATTAGAGTTAAAATGCATAAACCATTTTAAATATACACTTTTAAATATGCAAAAGAAAGATAATGAAAATAAAAATGCAGACTGTTGCCTATAGGGTTCAAAATATAATTGACCTTCAAAAGTATTGTTGAAATTACCCAATTATGCTTTATGAAGAATGACAGAAAATCACTATGAACAAGATTTTTATTTCTATCATATATGAATTACCAGAGGATATAAGCTAAGTCAAATTCATTTTTTAAATAGATTTTTCAAAATGAGGGACTTGCAGATAGTTTAGTTCAGCTTAAAAGATGTGTTTATTAAGAAAAGTAACATATCACAACATGCTATAAGAAAATTACAACACAAAATATATCCAATAATATTTATACCAAAATTCAAATATGATAGCATATTTATTCTCATATTTAAAATAGATACTCAGTGTAAATAAAAAACTGGTATTGGGTAAAAATCTGATACAATTAAAATAGGTTTTAAACTAGGAATTCTAAAATTTGGCAATATCTCTTCAATGCTTGAAAAAAAAAAGGAGAAAGATCCTATTTAATAATTTAATATGGCTGGCTAATTAAAATATAAGTTTAAATTATTGAAAACAATAGGCTAACTCTAATATTAGAAAATAATATCATAGAAGAATAAGAATACTATTGATAAATCTATTAAATCTCTCTGTACAGATATATTTTTAACTTAGGCTCACAAAATACTGGCATAAGCTCAAGATTTACATAATATTTATAAATGAAGAATAAAATTGATTAGGTTATATGTCCTTCACATATTCATTCATTCAAAATATGTAATAAACTAGGCTTATATATCATGAACAATACTGAACACTGGACATACACTTTAATTAAGACATTTTCATTGCTACTATGTCATTAAACAACTTAGTCATGTATGGTGGTTGCTTATATGTTGTCTGGCACATACTTAGGTATTAATTAAATGTTTAATGCTGTTAAATGTTAATAATCCAAATAAAAAATAATCAGTTCTAATACTGACATTCCTCCCATAGATTAGGATAAGAAATAAATCTCATCTAGAATTTGGAAGAGCAGATCATCCTTAGTAAAAAATGTATTGTGGCCAATATCACTTCCTGCTTTATTCCTAAGATTATAACTTATATACCTCATAACTAATAGTAAAGTTAGAAAATACACTTAAAATTTAAGACACTGAAGATATTCTTGAGAACATCATGCAAAGTGAAATAAGTCACAATTAAGAACCATATAATTTCACTCATATGAGGGATATAAAACTGAAAGCAACACATGAACAAACAAGAAAAACAAACAAAAACTCATAGCCAGCCCTGGCTTGTGTGCTTCAGTTGGTTGGAGCACCATCCCATGCACTGAAAGGTGGAGATTCCAGGTCAGGTGTCATGGCACATACCCATGTTGCAGGTTCAATCTCCCTCTGAATGCTTATGAGAGGCAACCAATGGATGTTTCTCTCTCACATCCGTGTTTCTGTCTCTCTTTCTATCTCTCTCCTTCTCTAAAATCAATGAAAAACTTATCCTCAGGTGAGGATTAAAACAAACAAACAAACAAACAAACAAACAACCCTCATAGACACAGACAGCATGGTGGTTACAAGAGGGAAGGGGGATGGGAGGACCAGTAAAGAGTAAAGAAGATCAAATACACGGAAATTTGACTTTGGTGATGGGCACACAATGCAATATACAGATGATGTATCATAGAATTGTACACTTGAAATTCATATAATCTCATTAACCAATGTCACCCCAATAAAACTAATTTAAAACATATATTGAAGACAACAATCCTATATAATAAAGAGCTAATATGCTCATTAGGCCTGACAGCCAAACGTTCTTCCAGACATCCTTCCAGACGACCTTCTGGACTAAGCCAGGGCTGCGAGGGCTTAGGCAAGAATGACCTTCCTGAATGACCAGTGAGTGGGGGTCAGGGCCAGTGAGCCTGCACCACCAGGCCAGCCATGGCGGTCCCGGCACCCCCCTTTCACAGAGGCGGCAGGAGAGGCGGCAGCGCCACACCTTCTGCAGAGGCGGCGAGAGAGGGGCCTGCACATTCCCAGCGCCTCTGCAGAGGCCGGACAGGGCATGACCATGATGCCTCAGCCTTCCATGGCCCTTCCCCTGGCCAGCCTGGACCCCCAATCAGTCCCCCCCACCAGTGGGGTGGGGCCAGCTCCGGTAGAGCAGCACTCCCCTACTGCCCCCCGCTCAGCTTGAAGCTGGGCTCATGGCTGGCAAGTGCTGCAGCGGGGGCAGGAGCCTTTCCCGCCTCCATGGCAGGTGGGCGGTAAGGAGCGAGGGGTCCTGGACTGCAAGAGTCCTGGACTGCAAGAGGGGTGTCTGAGTGCCAGCTTGGGCCGGGGGGATTGGGCCTAAGCTGAGAGGTGGACATCCCCTGAGAGGTCCCCGACTGGGAGAGGGTTCAGGCCGGGCTGAGGGGACTCCCCCCCCCCGCCACACACACACCCAGTTCACAAATTTCGTGCACCGGGTCTCTAGTTGTTTATATATTGATATAAATAATTTACCAAAAAATCTACGAGGGAATGTTTGTCATGCTCAAGTAAAGCACATTGATTCAATTATTGTTTTTGTCAAAATATTCCTTGACATATAATGTGGCTTTCTAAAATATAATAGTTAAGCTGATCTTAGTTTTACAAGTGAAATTACAAGAGTATTGCAGCATATTCATAGAAAGACATTCTGCAGTTATGTGATGGTATATCTCCCCACCTTGGTTAGATAGACATGCTTGAGATAATATTAACTAAACTATGAGGCTCATTTTGGCTTGTAATGGACTGATACACGGCCCTTAAGATGTGGACAATTATAAATCACAATATTATTATTTTATGTTTATTTAATCCAATCTCCACTAAAATAAAAGCCTAGTAATTTCAGCAATTCTTCAAAGGCTTCTACAAACCAACCAGATGTTTATCTAAAATATCTGAATACTTATCCTATCTAATAAAGAGGGGATATGCTAATTGACTGTCACACTCTTACAAAGATGGCGGCACCCATAGACAATAAGGAGGGAATATGCTTGTTGACTGCCACGCCCTCAAATATGGTGGCACCCACAGCCCTACCAGGGCACCTGCCTCCAGATTTCCCCATTCCCCTCAGCGCCCCTGCTGCCCAGGGCCGGCACGAGGTGCAGGCAAGCCTTGGATGGCAACTGCCCAGCCACCCAGGGACGCCCAAGGCTCAGGTAACCAGGGCCGGCTGAGGCTTGTGCTGCTGGCAGTGGAAGCAGCAGAGGTGTAATGGGGGCTTTCCCTTCCTCTGATTACCAGGTCGCCTCCTGCCCCTGAAGGCTCCCAGACAGTGAGAGGAAGCAGGTGGGGCTGAGGGGCCCCCCACTCCAATGCATGAATTTTCATGCACCAGGCCTCTAGTTTAAAATAATAGACTCCATGGTATCTCTCAAAGCAGAGGTGTTTCCCCCCCTTAAATAATGATTAATTTAATTTCTCTACAATAATAAATTGCTATAGCTAATTTTAAATTTTTTCCTTAATTAGTTTTACTGGATATCTTCAATATCTCTGTAATTTCAATAGGTACTATATGCTGAGTGTTTTGCTCTCCCAAACAAATAAATGTGAATCGATCCATGTTGTAGTTCACTCCAATAGAGGTGTGTGTAGGATATGTAAGAGAGCCTTTGTGTGAGAAAACACTTTTGATATTTGGTTACATATTTCCACTTCATCTGAAATTTTAATTAGATAAAGATTTGGAAGTTAGTGAGGTGTATTTCTGCTGTTAAAATGAACAGAATTAAAAAGAATACATTGCAAGATGAGGAAAAGTTGGTATAAAATATTTTTGAATTAAACCTTATACCTTTTCTACTCTAAAACATCATTCTTACTTTTTCAAAGATATAAACAAAAGGTATCTATCTGAAAACAACTTAATCTTGACATCAACAAATACTATATGTAGCTGTTTTATTATGTTATTTTGGTCTATGACTGAATAGTGCTTTTGAATAGTCTTTCATAATTTACATTCTTCCTATGTGAGGATCAGCTATTACACATGTCTGATGAACCCAGTTCTTGCTGAATTGGTACTTTAGAAGACCACAAATCCGAAATTAAGTTAAATCAAGCTAAATGGTCATTTTAAATGGTAAATCTGGTACTTCCTTTTATTATGCTTTCAACAGGTGAAAGCATTAAATTCAAAAAGTCCAGGGATGGCTGGATTATAAAACATTGAGAAAATGGACTTTCACATTATTCTGTTTGGAGCACTTCATTGAAAATATTTTCAACATATTTTCATGGGTTAAGTGGCTATCCAAAGTGTGTAATTCTTTTATGTTTTTACAAGCAAAGTTCATGTTTATAATTATTTTGTAAGTTTAGAGAAAAGCCAGAAATCCATGTTTTTGAGAATAGATTTACTCTGGAAAATTGAATGAAAGGCGGAAGCTGTGAATAAATATTAACTCACTAAAAACCATAACACAAATTTTAGCCTTTGTTTATTGATAATAAAACATATATTACCTTCTCTAGAATAGAAGATATCCAAGTACCCCACCTAGAGTTTTTTCTCATCATAGGTAAAGATTATTTTACTGTGCAGCTGATTAAATATGATGGCATCTAGGCCTTTTCACCTTGTTTCATATTCAATATGATGAAAAATTAAACGCATGAAATACTGTTGTATTGGCTTTTAGTGTTTCTCTTCGTTATTCAGTGGTTCAATCATGTGTTTTGCTAAACAACACTCATGATAATGTGAAGGTTTATTGCCTTGATAGGTGGGATGTACAGTTTAAATATCAACCTGGATGATATATCCTGTAATTGAAAGAAAAACTTTGGGCATGTATTTGATTTGAAGTATCCATTATTTTTAGAATCAGGTAGTGAAACCTAGTTTGTTTAACTCATGTCTGCATGGTGATAAAATAAGTCCAGTTATGGATCCTGACGTGAATATGTTCCATTAATGCAGTCAGATTTCTATGAAGGGACAAAAACATCCAACACAACATTTGTTGAAAGTAGATGCAATGTCTGGCTCAGGGTGTGAGTCTTGACAGCTAAGGTAAAAATAATGTTTCCCATTATGAACATTTTTTTCTTGTACCATTAGGCATTTACATCTTAATCCACTGACATAGAAGACAATATTGCATGTGTAACAAAATTATATTTCCTTTGATAATGATGAAAAAGTACAAAATGAATATGTAATGTTTTAAAATAAAGGATAAGCTATTATTTGCAGTATAAATGCATTAGTTATTACATTTTCTTCTTAAAAATCAAGCAACATTTACAACAAAAGGAAAACATAGTCTTCAGTCCAGTCAGAGATGTACTTAGCAATTGATTATAATTTGAGATTACAGCATTAGCAATGCAATACTTTAAAAAGCATAGATTGATGGTGATTCCTCAAAAAATTAAAAATAGAGCTACCATACGACCCAGCAATCCCTCTCACCCCTATGTTCATTGCAACATTATTCACAGTGGCCAAGTCATGGAAACACCCAAAGTGTCCCACAATAGAGGACTGGATAAAGAAGATGTGGCACATATCCACAAGGGAATACTACTCAGCCATAGGGAAGGATGAAAAAGCACCAGTTGCAACGACATGGATGGATGTTTAGAACATTATGCTAAGTGAAATAAGTCAGCAGAAAAAGCTAAGAACTATATCATACAGTTCTGAAATTCATGAATACAAACAGCAGTGTGGTGGCTGCCAGAGGGAAGGGTGTGGGGGAGAAGAAGGTCCTAATATATAGTAACAGGAGAAGATTTGGCTTTGGGTGGTAGGCACACAGTGCAATATACAGATCTTGTAACATAAAAACCCACACTTGAAACCTATATGTTCATGTTGACCTATGTCACCCCAATAAAGTTTAAGAAGCATACAATGATATAGAAGATTAACTGTAACAAATGTCTAAACACCATAATTTTCCTTGAAACAAAAGAAATATTTTTAAATTACCCTATTTGAGAGAAAGTATACTTGGAATGTAAGATGTGGCATATTTGCAGTTATGAGTATATATACAATGAAGAAAGAATCAGAGAAAACATAGGACATACAATTGTTCTAAATCTGTTTTCTCCAAATTGTACACTGAAAATTAAAATGAATTAAACCATTTTGGAAATGATCAATCCATATCTATAAAATGTTCTTTTAAACTGAAAGTCTGTGAATTAGCAAAAGCAGCTGGATAATGCAATTCATTTGGCAAAAGCAGTCATCTATTTGTCCCTAATTTTCAGTGTGCAAGTGTCCTACTGGGTCTCAAATTAAACAATTTCAGATGTCAACATTTAGGGGCATAATTTTTTATTCACAGAATGGGAAATTCGTGACCAAAATAATTTGGTAGAGACTATCTTTTAATTATATACCTTATTTCAAAAAACTTCACCCAGACAAACTCACACATATATCTCATGGAAGCATATATTATATTATTTTTATTTGTATATATAGCTCACATATATTTTTCTCCTCATTTAATATAATCAGTGCTATAGAATTACCCAATCATACCCAGAGTTTATTTTTATGCCCTTGCTATCTGGCAATTTCCATTTCAAACCCAGACTGGCTTTTGGCTTTTTTTCAGAAGCTATAGCAGGAAGGAAAAAGCAGCCAGAAAAACAATAATTCTAAATGACTGATCTCAAGGGATGATTAGAAAGCAGATTCTTTATGTTGTAATAAAAACTTAGACTTTAAGGTTATAATCTTAATCCAAATGAGGTTATATTTTAAAGCATATTCCTTTTACACTATCCCTTTATGATTACCATTGTGACACCATCTCTCCGAACATTCTCTTTTTTATAACTACATGACACAGAGATAATAGCAGTAGCCATACCAATAAAACAAAGGGACATATTTTAGCATGGCCACTAGTGTCAGTCAGTGAGTAAAACTCCACGCAGATTCAGATAATTTAATTAGCATAATAATACTACACAAGTCAAAGGTATTACTACTTGCATTTTATAGGTACAAGTCTAAGCAACATGCCTAAATTCTTACAACCAGCAAATGTAGAACCTGGGAGCTCAGTGCAGTGAATGGGGTAACACAGCTAAGCGTTCTTACCATTGCTCTACTGTCTCCCTGACAGGCCCTGAGGCACTGGAAAATAGCCATCCTGTCTAATTAACCATTCTCAAGGACTGAGCATAGTGGAGGACATTTCCAGTGTAATTCTGTGAAATCTCAGGTAATCCAGGCTGCTCTCGGCAGGATGTGAATTTACTACTTTTTTCTCCGCATTGTGTTGTCTGTAGTGCCTGTTCCTCAATGCAGTCCCCTTGGCCACACACGATCTCCTCTTTGGTTAGAGAAGTGTGGACTTCGAGGTCACACAACAAAATCACTTTGTATCTATCAGTCTTGAGAGATAATACTTTACAACCTTGAGACTAAATTTCCTTATCTGTAAAATAGTACCTTCTTTATGTAAGGTACTAGAGTGTTTTCCAAAAATTTTACAATGAACCAGTAAAATATTAACCAATATATAATGAACACTAAGCATAAGTGAATACACCTAACTTTGTCAAAATCTATCCTATATGCAAACCTTACAAATTAATCTATGAGCAAAATCTGAAAAATAAATAAATACCCCCCCCCCCAAAAAAAAAGATTTTTCTAAAGCCAGATGTGTGGTGGTTTACTGGAACTGAGAGTCTTCAGTTCTGTGATCAAGCATGCCATGCAGACTTTGCTCTGAGCCGACAGAGAAAGAGGGATTCTCAAATTATGATGTGGTTTAGACAATTGGAGTAATTTGTGGTTAGGAAATATGACATTTGGGAGAACTTATATGGGTGATTTATGTCTTATGTGTTTCCTCTACCCACATTTTAGGACTCTAGTCTAAAGTAATAAGAAGTTACAAATGTTGTTCTTAAGAAGCAACTAAGTATTCTTGATAAATTTTCAATTTGTGTGAGCACATAATTAGTAAGAATTTTATTTTTATAAACTATTGCTCATATTGCATATTTAAATTAAAGGTGAAAATGGAGTCATTCTTAATTCCATTGCATAGTGATGTCTTTCAGATAAAGACTTCTAAGCACTTCTGAGTCACTTTTGTGTGTGTGTGTGTGTGTGTGTGTGTGTGTGTGTGTGGTTTCTTTATGGTAACTATAACTTTGCCTAGTAACAGGCATCAACTGAATCAACTATTATACCATCGTATATAATAAAAGGCTAATATGCAAATTGTCCCCTGAGGAGTTTGACCGACCTGGAGTTTGACTGCTCACTATGACGTGCACTGACCACCAGGGGGGCTACATGGAATGAAGGAAGGCATTGGCTGGCAGCTGGCAGCCAGGAAAGGGAGGCCCCAGCCAGCAACCAGAAGGACCCAATTGGCCCTGATTGCCAGCCAGGCCTAGGGACCCTACTCATGCATGAATTTCATGCACCAGGCCTCTAGTTTAAAAATATTTGAAAAGATATTTCAATAACTAATCTTTGCCTAGTCATTTAAATTATTTTACTATGTATTACAATTTTGTCATGAGAAATCAAAAGGGTTTAGTGAGAAACTACTTTTTATGTATATCTATATACACTGAGTGGCCAGATAATTATGATCTCTGAACGCATAATAATCTGGCCACTCTGTGTATATCCTATATAATAAAAGGCTAATATGCAAATTGTCCCCTCCACCAGGAGTTCAACGAGCAGGCAGGACGGCCAACTGCATATGTCCCCTTCCCTTGGCCAGGCTGGCTGGACCCCACCCATGCACAAATTCATGCACTGGGCCTCTAATACACACACACACACACACACACTGAGTGACCAGATTATTATGCATTCAGAGATCATAATAATCTGGGCACTCAGTGTACATAAAAAGCTAATATTCTAAGTGTCTGTCTGAGTAGTGATGTCACCTAGCAACGGCCGGCTTCCTCTCCCTAGTGACTAGCCTCCTTAGAGCTTCAGCCCAGGAACACAACTTACTTTATAGTCAGGTGCAAATATTTTACATTGTAACCAAATGTCTGTGAAACGTTTTCTTGTGCCTCATCACATTTGATCCTCACAGAAGTCCTGGAGTAGGTAGATAGAAGTCTTGGTAGAATCCTATTTTCTTTTCATTAGCCAGAAAATGGAGATTTAGAAAGCTTAGAAACTTGACCTAACTGAAAAGAAACAAGAAATGGTGGACCTTGAAAATGACTTCATGTTTTCTCACTGCACAGAATATAGTCAAACACTGCTGCAGTTAAATAGTTTACCCTTTGTTCTCCTTGCATGATCTACAATAATAATCTGCTTTGTGTTGATATTTACTGCTGTGTTGCTGACAATTACCTGAAAGAGAAGTTGGGGTGCTTCACTGGGCTGGAAAAGTTTAGCTACATCAGAAAGCAGGTCTAATTAAGCAAGTTTATTCTATATCTATAAAAGGATAAGTTGATTCACGCATGCGCGATACATATAAAGCTCTCGCTGGCACCAATTGCACATTTGTGTTTCCATCTGTCATTGTTAATCATCAATTTGGTTGACATGTTTATTATAGAGAAAGGGAAAATAGCAATATTAAAATATTTCTTCTAAATAATTTCCTTTCAATGTTCATGAATTTGTGCACTGGGCCACTAGTCTATATAATAAAAGTCAATATTTGACATTTACTGAATACCTACTATATTCTAGGTCCTGTAATAATGCTTTGCATATATCATGACACTGTACCTCTCATTTTATCCCTTTCCTCCTGAATTGTCTTTTCTTCATAATTCTGTACATTCCCCCTTTTATTGATCCCATTCCCTCACTTCCATAATTTCTGAAAACCTTCTATTGTGATTCTTGGTATACTTGGAATTATCAGCCAACTTTCCTTGATCCTCAACCTCTGTAATCTTCCCTTTATCCTTTTGCTTTAGTAAATACACAGTTCTCTCCTGATGACACTAACTCTTGTTGTTAATGATATATCTCTCATATGCTCTCTTACCAATGGACTTCCATTTGGGGCAACTGTCCCCTGCTTTTCACTGCTTTTTCCAGACCATTCTCCCTGTGGCAGATTTTATTTTTTACAGTGGCTGTTGCAAGGTTTCCTATGGTATCTTTTTTTTTCAAAACCTACTCTTTTGGGGGAAAGACAGGCAAGAACATTTAAATTCTTCTCTCTTAGCAAATTTCAATTACATAATACAGTGTTATCAACTATTGTCACCATGTTACCTTTGCGAGTAAAAGCAAAATATGAGACCTGAAATGTAAAAGTTTTTTCCCCCGTATCCCAGTCCCCACTATATTTCTTCCAATGTTTACATTTACTTTTTTATGCCTAAGTTTCTACCAAAATTAAAGAAAGCTGAGCTTGTGAAGTAAGCTTTATAGAAATGCCAAACCTAAACTACTCAGGCCCTGATCATTTGAGAGTCACTGCTGCTTAGGTTTGCTCAATAGGGAAGCAAAAGTAAATTCCCTTCCTCTTCTTTCTGTAATCCAGCCACCAATCCCACCCTGACAAATCCATTTCCCATTGCCTGCCACCAACATATTACAAAGTACAGCCTGCAGCAAGTTCAGCAGCAGCTGTTCAATCCACTATCTGTGCTTCTCAGATTTAGAGCTGACAGAGATGGATTTCTGAAGCTCCAACTCTGAAGTCATTATGTAACTTAACTTTTCCCTTCATTTTAAACTTCACAGTCCATCGAAAAATTCCTTTTTTAGCTAACAAATAGTTGTAACTCTCAAAAAACACACATCTTTGGAACTTAAACCAACAGAAAAAGTCGAATATCTCGCTGAGTAAAATGTGCGAGGGGTGCTGAACAACCTGAGGTCTGTCCTGGAACTGCCTCTGATGTGTTCTGCATCTTCCAAGGAGGCTCTGGTTCTTTTGTGTCTCAACTCTCTGAGCTTATTTTGTGTTCTTGGTCTCCTGGGTTCTTCTAGGCAACTGATAATTGTAAATAAACTCTATAAATACATGCATTATCAATAATTGCACCTGGCATACTCAAAGTCAACATTCTTTCATACTTTTCTCATCATTTCCATCTCTTTTTCAGGATATCTCAGTTCCCAGAATATCAGTTGTATAGTGAGTGATTTAAAGTAAAATGTGCAATGTGAGACCACCTAACTTAGGTTGTATAAGTTCCACTAAATCATTTTAACTGCAGTGAATTGGATGAATGAGAAGCAAAAATGAAGAGTTAATGAATTCTCTGCATTTTAAAATACAATTAAAAGAGCAATCTTGGCCCTTTCCAAATCAACTCTGCCATCAAAAATAGCTATCTGGAGTACTGTGTCTTGCAAGTCAGGTTTTTAGTAGCATAGGATCTGAGCTCTATGGAAAGGAGGGCCAGGTTTAAAGTGCCCTCCACTTCATCCAATATTTACATTACAGAAACTTGTGGGCCTTCTAATGCATATGTACAAATGATGTAAGGTTTTTAGTGTAACAGAACCAGCAGAGGAACCGGTTTAGTTCACGATTGACTTATAGCTGTTTACATCACACCACCATCATATGCCCATGAAGCTTTCCACACAGATCATACAATCTGTTCTTCATTAACTCTTCATTTCTGCATCCCATTCATCCAATTTACTATAGTTAAAATGATTCGATTGAACTTATTCAACCTAAGTAAGACATCTCACATTACGAATTTTTTTTTAAATCACTCACTATATAAGTGATACCTTGGGAACTGATAATGTATCAAAGGGTCTAAAAAGCATGATTGATAAAAAGGGGCAAAGGTATAAAAGAAAAGCATCACTAGGTGGCTGCTAATTTAGGATCCATTTAGTGAAAGTTATTGTTTTCACAATCTATCTTCTCTACTCTTGTTTAAAAAATATTTTTATTGATTTCAGAGAAGAAGGGAGAGGGAGGGAGAAATAGATACATCAATGATGAGATAGAATCACTAATTAGCTGCCTCCTGCACGCCCCACACTGGGGATTTGCCCTGACCAGTAATCAAACCATGACGTCCATGACCTCCTGGTTCATAGGTCAATGCTCAACCACTAAGACACACCAGCCAGGCTATCTTTTCCACTCTTAATAATCACAGAATACCAGTAGACTATTGCAATATATATATACATATTTATTTACATTGTATATTTAATATTACATACATTATATAGTATAACATTTAATATAATGAAGCATAATATATAACAATATTGTATTATGCTATATTATTTTGAATTGTATTATTTATATTTGTTATATGCTGTATATATATATATATATATACATATATATATATATATATATGTGTGTGTGTGTGTGTGTGTGTGTGTATCCATATCTATATCTATATCTAGTTATATAATATATATTGCCAGGAGCTCACAAAAGTAATAAACATTCAAAACAACTCTGAATATTTTTCCTTTGTTCCATGGTTCATGTAAAATAATTCCTAATCATACATAGTCACACTGATATGGTTCTTGAGCTTTGAAGCAGCAAAGTATGAAAACAGATTAGTGGTACTTCTCTTGGCCTGCCTGATCATCTCCCTTTGCTATTGGAATGATGGGGATCTGGTTAATTATCCTGCAATTCATTGGGTAATATATGACAAAATGTCCAGTTAGCTGGGGCAAAAGACACATTTTGAGAGAAAGTTTTGCAGCATGATAAAAAACCATTATTTTATAAACAAATATACAAAGAGAACAGCAGTTTTAAAATGAGTTTACAAATCTGATGCTGTACAATATGTTTCCTTATGAAACCATTTAGATATCAGAAACCAGGAGCTATCAATGAGGAAAAGAGGCTTTGCAAAAGTAATTAAAAGTATGTTCCAAAGAGCTTTGGTTTTAATGTTTGTTCAGATTCCTCTTGATTTTGTTGTTGTTGCTTCTAGAGTCCCCTGAGAAACGCAAAACTACTGACTAAGAGATTGGAATACAGAGGATGCCTACAGGCAAGGTTTCTGGTTCAAAGGAGTCTTTTTCCTAACTTAGAACAAAGACAGCGAGAAATGGAAGATGCTCCACCTTCACATCATAAGAGCAAAGGGTATGAAGCCAGTACCCAAAAACTCTTTTGAAAACTTACATGTAAATATCAAACAACAGAATGACTAGAAATAATTAAAAACATCTGACTAAAAAAACAACTAGGTCTCCCCTTCCCAACAAGATTATAAACATATTTTTCCTTTTACTATATTTTTATTGGCCACAGTACTCAAGGAAGTATATAAAAAAATAGGAGTGGGATTTTTACAGAGAATTTAGAATAGTGAAATTAAAATATGTATGAATAAAAATTTTAAGAGATAGACCAATGTTTTCCTGTCTTAAAAATATCTTCAATATCCTGTCATCTCCTAATTTCCATATAATGTCCTTCTGTGTGAATCCTGAGCCTTAAGAAGTGCCTGTATTTGAAGGTAACAGAAAAAATTTTTAAAGCTTATAATTATGCAATTTTCTCTCTACTTAAAGACTATTAACTAGATATCTATTAGAATTGCTATATTATTGGAGTGTCATTTGGCAAGTAATGCTGTGATTTATTTTAAAAGTCACCTTTAAGGGTAATATGCAAATTGGTCAGAACGCCCTCATAGCAATGACCGAACAGCAGGCTGCATGGGGCGACCAGGCTAGCAGGGGGGATAGTGAGGGGCAACCAAACAACCGAACAGCAGGCTGTGTGGGGTAACCAGGCTGGCAGGGTGTGGCAATAGGGTGACCAGGCCAGCAAGGGGGGCAGTTTGGGGAGACCAAACAACCAAACAGCAGGTTGCGTGGGGTGAACAGGCTGGCAGGGGAGGGAAGTGAGGGGTGACTAGGCCAGCAGAAGGGGCATTTGGGGTGACCAGGCTGGCAGGGGGCAGTTGGGGGTGACCAGGCTGGCAGGGTGGCAGTTGGGGGTGACCAGGCCGGCAGGGGGGGCAGTGAGGGGTGACCAGGCCGGCGGGGGTAGGGCAGTTGGTAATGACCAGGCCAGCAGGCAGAGGTGTTTAGGGGTGATCAGGCTGGCAGGGGGGGGCAGTTAGGGGCAATCAGGCATTCAGGCAGGTGAGTGGTTAGGAGCCAGTGGTCCCGGATTGTGAGAGGGATGTCCCAGATTGGAGAGTGTGCAGGCTAGACTGAAGGGACCCCTCTACCCCCATGAACAAATTTTGTGCACTGGGCCTTTAGTGTAATATAATTTCATTCATTCATTTATTTACTCATTCTTTTATTCATTCAAAAATCTTTGATTATGTAGTCCCTGAGCTATAAAATGATAATAATGCAATTTAAAAATACAGATTTAAATGTTATCATGAATTTAATGTATAGCTTTTCATTTTTAAGAATGGATTATTTTCATATAATATATTTTTTTCTCCTGTTTACAGCAGTTATCAATCTGTTTGCTACAAGTCTCCTCCTGCTCTTAAACTGTGCAGTTACACATCTGTGGCCTATTTAAGTAACCTACTACACCCTTTGGAACCATTGAAAAGTTATTTACTATACTCTAAAGAGCAGTGATTTCTGCCTTAAAGTGTTCACATTTAAAAGAATGAACTTCCTCAAATGAAAAACATAAAGAAATAAATACACGATGACCTTACAAAAACACACAGGCTCATCATTTTCTCAGACAGAAGCCCCCTGGCATGAATAAACCATATATATATATATATATATATATATATATATATATATATATATATATATATACTGATGTAGGAATACTGTAAGAATAATCAAAGGTATAGCATATAAAATGTCTTCATTTCTTTGCTTCAAACAAGTACCATGGGAATTTTTCAGAATCTGTTGTTCTGTATCAGCAATTTTCAACTGGTGTGCTGCAAGTATTTTTAAAACATGCCATACTTGACTATTTAGTCAGAGACACTCACCTCTTTTCTCTTATATTGTCAAATAAAAAAATAACAACAGTCAAAACAATAATAGCCATCCACTGTGAGTGAATCAAAATTATACCTTATTTTTGGTCAGATCAGCAAAAATATATTGTTGGTGTGCTACAGAATTTTAGTAATTAGTTTATGCATGCCTTGACATGAAGAGATTGAAAATCACTGTTCTAATATCTTTATCTCAGGCACCAAACAAAGATGTTTTGAAAATCTCTTCATAGTTATCTACTCTCTTAGGCAATGAGGTTATATAGATGAGCAAGACTTCCTTAACTTGATACTGCCAGTTATTGGGCAAATTACCCTCTCTGAATTTGTTTCCTTGTATAAAACATAGTATACACTACCACCTCTCTTATTGTAAAGAACCATGGCAGTATTTAGCCCAATACTTGGCACATGTTAAGTAGTCAATTGAGGATAGGTATATTATTTTTCATTTAACAAAGTTATTGGTGTTGGATAAGTGTCACATTTGGGACAATTCTGAAAGTTAAAAAAGGTATTATTAATACTACACAAATAGAAAGGGAGAGATATCAGAACCCATTGCCACTACATGACTATATGCCTATTCTAAGCACAAGGAACACAAACTGGAAAAAAAAAAGTATCATTCACATTAGTTTAAGGTTTAGTGTCCCTTAACACTGGTTATAATTAAACTAGAGGCCCAGTGCATAATTAAATCATGCACGTGTAGGGTCCCCTAGGCCTAACCTGCCATCCAGGCCATATCCACTGCCACGCAAAGCCTAGCACGCTCCGCGGACACTGCTAGCAGCCTGCTCCCCACTTTTGACGGCAGGGGGTCCGCTGGTGCTGGAGCGGACACACAGCTCCCCGCTTTTGATCGTGGGGGAGCTGGCTGTCTGTCCGCTGGTGCACCAGGCCTTTCAAGCCGGAGCGGACAGACAGCCAGCTCACCCGTTTTCGCTTTGGATTGCGGGGTAGCTGGCTGTCTGTCCGCTGGTGCACCAGGCCTTTCAAGCCGGAGCGGACAGACAGCCAGCTCCCCCGATTTCGCTCCCCGCTTTTGATGGTCCGCAGCAGGATGTGGGCTCGCTGCCCCAGAGGCCCCTTCTGTGCCACAGCACAGCCATGGCACAGACGCTGAGCTCGCGCCGCCACTGGCGACGCGAGCTCAGCGTCCCGCCAGCCCAATCAGCCACCCCGGCCCCCCCGAGTCCCGCCCCCCCGCGCCTCCTGGCCAATCATGGGCATAGCGAAGATACAGTCAATTTGCATATTTGTATATTATTAGGTAGGATGGCAAGAGGGGCAAAATCATTAAAGCAACCCATTTATTGTAATTCTCAATTTTATTTCAGTGAATTATAATGCTTTCAAAATAGTTTTATTTCCTCTGTTTTACTAGTTATGCATTATAGAAATTTATACATTATGAAGTCTAAGATAAGTTATTGCAAAGCAATTCTTTCATTAGTGAATTTCCATTTTTTATTACATTAAGTATTTACAATAGCTCAATATCAATTAGGAAAATGAAATCATTGTCATCTCTGACATCAATTTCAGGTCACCAAAATACCACGAAAGCCACATTTCTCATAGTTGTAGATCATATCAGCCATTTCCAACTTCACCAAATGGCTGAAAATTCTTCTGCCTCATTTCCAACTTCTTAGAAAATTACAGCATTTCCCTCATCTTCATTCTTTTTATCTTCTTTTTTATCTTCAATAAAAAGGCAATTAATCCAGGTAATAAATTTTTAAGATATATTACCAGGTATCTCAGAGTAGGAAATAAATGTCTACTCCTATTAAAACATAAAAATCATGTTCATTCCTGCCCTGGCTGGTTTGGCTTAGTGATTGGAGCATCTGTCAGTGGACTGAAAGGTCTCAGGTTCCAGTCAAGGGCACCTACCTGGGTTGCAGGTTTGATCCCTGGCCCTGGTCAGGGCATGTGCTGAAGGCAACCAATCCATGTGTATTTCTCACATTAGTGTTTCTCTCCCCCACCCACCCTTCCACTCTCTCTAAAACAAATCAATGGGTGAGGATTAACAAAACAAACAAATCAGGTTCATTCTTACCTAGAGTTGGGAAAGTATAAATTTCAGCTACCAATTCACAGATATCAGACTGCAAACCATTTAAAATATTGATATTACCAACAGTTGGTGAGCAAGTACTAAACATAGAATTTGTACATAATGCTAAGAGCAAGTACACTTTGGAGAGAAATTTTGCAGTGCAGTAGTTCCCCTTTATCTGCGTGGGGATACTATCCAACAGCCCCGGTGGTTGCCTAAAACTGCGGGCCGACCATACCCTGTGTACACTGTGTTCTTCCCTCTATATATACACACCCAGATACATTTTCATTTATACATTAGGAACAGTAAGAGATGAACAACAGTAACAAATAATAAAACACAACAATTATAACAATATAAGTTATGTGAATGTGGTTTTTCAAAATATTGTACTGTACTGACTCTTCTTGTGATGGTGTGAAATGACAAAATGCTCACATGATCAGATGAAGCAAGGTGAATGACACAGGCATTGCAACACAGCATTAAGCTACTGTAAGGATTACTAAGTGACTCACGGGCAAGTAGCATATACAGGTGCATAAGTTGATTTATCACACTATTCAGAGTGGTGTGCGATTTAAAATATACCACTTGTTTATTTCTGAAATTTTTCAATCTATTATCTGAATGTGTAACCGTGGGTAACAAACTGGAAAGCTAAATTCAACTTTTATATGTATCTCATAGAGAAGCACACATGTATAAAGACGCATGTATTAACATGTTTGTTATGCGACTGCTTGCAATAGTGAAGAGAAGTGAGAAGTAATCTATAGTGGAATATTACACTTCAGTAAAATTTTAAAAATTAGGTCTCTATTCACCTAAGGGATAAATGATGAAAAAATTATGTTGGTGGGAAATGTATACATGAAATATTTTCTATTTACCTAAATTTTGTTAAACTCACATAATATTATTATATACTGGATACACACACACATATGGCATACACATGAAGCACAAAAAGCACATCACTTCAGGATAGTGTTTACCTTTAGAAAAGGTAGGGCCTCCGCTTTATTTTTTAATGAAAGAATAACCAATGAAACAACAACCCTGAAACATTTCTTTTGTAAGCAGGCTATTTTATCTGAGAGTGCTAACTCTGCTAGAACTAGAATATGCTGAGAGTAAATTTCAGGGCATCTTCTTTTTAAACATTGTATTTAATTACATAAATGTTGAAGGGTTTAGTGTTATCTGGTCATTTATTTTTATTTTTTTATGGTATGTTCAGATTGAAAGGAAATCATTTTGCTCATAAATGGCAGCATATAAAGTATTTCCTAAGCCATTTCTTACACAATGAAACAATCTTACTAAGGATGTTTGCAAATATCCTATACAATAAAAGAGTAATATGTAAATTAGCCATCACTCCGCGACAAAATGGCGGCACCCCTAGCAGACACTGGCGGCATCGCCCCGGCAACGGGAGCCCAGCATCTGCTCCTTGGCCGCGGAGGGAGGGGAGGGGTCTCTGGCCAGAGGACTGGGAGCGGGATGCTGAGCTCGCCTCGCCAGCAGGAGCACGAGCTCAGTGTCCGAGCCATGGCTGTGTGGCGGGAGGGAAGAGGCCTCTGGGGCCGTGAGCCCAGAGTCCGCGTGCCCAGCCCAGAGTCCGCTCCCAGCCTGCCTTGTGGTGGAGGGAAGAGGCCTCTGGGGTGTTAGCCCAGAGTCCGCGTGCCCAGAGTCCACGCCCCGGCCTGCCTTGTGGTGGAGGAAAGAGACCTGTGGAGTCGTGAGCCAGTGTCTGCCCGGCAGGGGAGGAGCCAGAAAAATGGATCTTTCCAGTTCCTGATGCTGACAGAGCCCTATGGGTGCCGGGGTCCTCCACCTGCAGCCCCCAGTCACGGCCCAGCTGCCCCAGTCGCAGACTGGAAGCCTCCTGCCAGCAGTCCAGACAGGTCCAGCGTGGCGCCGCAGCGGGGGGGTGGGGGGTGGGGGGTGTCAGCGGGCACGCTACAGACATCAAGTCACTGCCACCAAGGTCGCTCCCCCTCACACTCGCAAGTAGTATGGTCCAAGGGGGTGACTCCTGAGGCAAGGCTCCCATGGCAGCTGATGCTCACCATGCCAGGCGAGGAAGCCAGACCTGAAAGCCCAAGCCCCCGAGTACCCGAGCTGCAGGGCGTCGTGGGCCAGGGCCCTGAGGAGGCCCAAGGACAAGCATCTTCCCAGAGGCTGTGCAGAAGGAGGGGAGGAACCTCTGGCTAGAGGCCGGGGTGATGGATGCTGGCATCTTTGCAGGCCAAGACAGGGCTGAGGGACACCACCCCCCAACCCCTGTACACGAATTTCATTCACCAGGCCTCTATTAATTACAAAAAGGGGATGCAGTTAAGCATTGCTCATTGATAAAATATTAGGTGTTTGAGCCAAAACACCATAGAAGAAATGAGCAGATTCCAAATTTGGCCTAATTAATACAAAGTTAGATAAATTTGGCATCAATACACTCAAAGATAAAAACATCATTATTTCTGTCCTGGATGGTGTGGCTGAGTTGGTTGGAGCATGTCCCCTACACCGAAAGGTGACAGGTTAGATTCCAGGTCAGGGCATTTACCCAGGTTGTAGGTTCAATCCTTGGTCAGGGCGACATGTTCCATGTTTCTCTTTCACATTAATGTTTCTCTCTCTCTCTTCCCTTCCCTCCTTCCTTCTCCTAGTCCTCCTCCCTCCTTTCTTTTCTTCTATAAGATAAACTAAAAACATCATTATTTTTTTATTTTAACTAGTCTAATTATTGTACTCAAGTACATTTGTTCACTCCTAAGAAAGAGTTCAGTCAGTCACTTCTTTCTCTCACCTCCATTTTTCCTTAACAACATCAACAAGTCTTCAGTTTTTCCCTGTTGCTTAAAACATATCTGTGTAAAATTAAATTTTTACATGCACTCATTCATTAAAATCCATCTTTTAATGTTTAATTCAAGAATTCCCAAGAGGGAAATAAGTATTCAGGATACCCAGTGATATATATATACTACATCCGTACCAACAAATATGTCAAATATGAATTACTTTCATTTCCTTTTGTTTCGTGCTATTTTTTTCCTTCCTCGGTTGCATCGGAATTTTAATTCTGTTTCCATTCTGCTATTTGTAGGAACGTGGCCTGAAGTGAGCAGGAATAGGAGAGTACTAAATCGAGCACGTAAATCACTTCTTCCCCAGTTCCGTAGCCCATTTAAAGAGCATCCTGGCACTAATGCTCGGAAATAATATACTGTCGAGCCTGCACAGCAGAGGGACTCTACTTCAAATTGCAGAACAGTCCAGGTGACTGTGCAATTACAATTAACCTCCTGCCCACAGTGGCAGTGATAAACAGTCATGTCAGGATGAGTCTAGGAAAATACGTAGGTAACTTTAAAAAGCAATTTCTGAGGTTTTAGTGTTTAAAGAAACTAGTTCAATGAAAACATCTCACAACTTTAAAAATGGTTTCCTGGTGAATGTAATAGTTTATTTTCTTCTATTAAAATAGCCATATCCTATGACATAAAAGTAACTAGAAGAATATTGAATATATATAATAGGTTCTTAAGAAATGTTTATGAAAAAGAAAGAATATAAACAAATGTAAAGAAATCCATAATTCTAATCCCCAAGCATTTATCCAATGTTTGAAATAGATTTTTAAAGCATAATTTTTGCTGAATCAAGTTTATATGAAATAACTATGCTGACATACTAACTTCAGTGTCAATACATCATTTCCTCAGATGTTCATAAATGTTTATGTGTGTGTGTGTGTGTGTGTGTGTGTATATATATATATATATATATATATATATATATATATATATAATAAAAGGGTAACATGCTAATTAGACCAGACATCATTCCGGACGTCCTTCCAGATGAAGCCGGTGGCCAGAGAGAAGCCCAGGTCCTGAGTGCTGGAGGGAAGCCAGTGCCAGCAGCCCGGGGAAGGAATTTTACTCTTGCATGAATTTCGTGCATTGGGCCTCTAGTATATATATATATATATATCATGCACACACACAAATATAACAAATCCAGTTATGTATATTCTTCACACAGAGAATTAGAGAACAAAAGAGAGAAAGACTGAGTATAAGTGTACTTGGTCTTTTCACCATAGACACTCCTAATTTTCACTATGTATGTGGTAGATACATGTATAGTATGTGACTTCTTATTAATAGACTAGAGGCCCAATGCACAAAGATTTGTGAAAGAATGAGCCTTCCTTCCCCTGGCTGCCAGCACTGCCTTCACTCTGGCCTGAGAAGCCTTTATGCTTTCCCACGCTGCCTAGAGGCCCTGAGTGCCTGGGGTGGTGCAGAATGCCTGTGTCGTCGCCATGGTGACGACGCAAGTGTCCCGCCTTGCCCCCAGCCACTCGATGACTGAATATGCAAATTAACCTGCCATCTTTGTTGGGTTAATTTGTATACTCACTCCTGATTGGCTGGTGGGCATTGCGAATGTATGGTCAATTAGCATGTTACTCTTTTATTAGGTAGATATCATGGTTTAATAAATCTCTGTTGAGGCAAACAATTTCCAACCTTTGAATCACACAAGTACTCCTGCCTATGTAGAAGTAAAACCATAATATGGACATATATAACCACTACTCTACTATTATATAAGTAGTTGTAATTGATGTAGTGATGGTATTTATAATAAAAAAAAAATCTAAGGAACTCAGTGATCCAGTTATATACAAAGTTCTTGTAGGTATTATTAATGAACTGAAGACTACCATTAGAAAGCAATCATACCTAATAAAATGGTAATATGCAAATTACCATCACTCTGCTACGCCCACGATTGGGCCAGCGGGAGACACAGGGGGCGGGACTCGGGGTGGCTGGGGTGGTGATTGGGCCGGCAGGATGCTGAGCTCGCGTTGCCAGCGGCGGCGCGAGCTCAGAGTCTGCTCCATGGCTGTGCTGCAGCACAGACAGGCCTCTGGGGCAGCGAGCTGGCGTTTTGGAGGTTTGGAGGCGGCGTGGGTGGGCGGGCGGCACGACTCCCGGGGGAGGAGTCTGGCGGCAGTTGGGCCTCAGGAGCGCGCGGCGGTGTCCTGGTGTCCCGGTGTCCCGGTGTCCGCAGAGGAGGCGGGGGCGGCCCCAGCCTTCCTGGGTGGGAGGCGAAGGCAAGACCCCGGCCTGGGCTCCAGCCGCAGGAGGACCACGCCCCTGCCCCGCCTCGCCCTAGGGGCCCAGGGACTTCGGAGCTGCCGGCCACACTGGGTCCTGACCAGCGGACAGACAGCCTACACGTGCATGATTGAATCATGCACTGGGCTTCTAGTACTTTATAATTCAAAATGACACAATAATTATACAACTTTAGAAACACTGATAGTCAAGGTTAACATTAATATGTATAAATAAGGTATTTAAGAAAGCAACTAAAATATCGACAATTTTTAAAAAATACTATGTATTCTTTATTATAACAGTTTCTAAATGAATACAGAAGTAATATAGTAAGTGATTCAGGTTTCTTACATTCTAGCTGAGGAAACAAATCTATCACAGGGTTTTTCAAAGAGAATTAATACAATTTGTACAAATTGTTATGAGGATGGAACCCAAGAACAACTTACACAGTTAAAGAAAATTTATGGAGCTGTTAGGATTAGAGTTTTGCCTGATAATTGAAAAAAAGCATACTTTTAAAACAGGTAAAATAAACAGAATAACAAATCATGGATTGAACAGTTGTTACTATAAGGGGTCGATGCTGAATATTAAAATGAAGGGCTTTGAAAATAAGAAACATTTAAAATTTGATTGGTGAAAAACATGAAGCCATTTGTGTGTGTGTGTGTGTGCAAATGTTTGCATTTATATGTGTGTGTGTGTGTGTATAAAACAAAAGAATAATGTGGCCAATATAGAATGAAAGATTTACTTAATAGATAGATTGCCAGTTAGAAATCCATAATAAGTTGTAGAATTTTTTTAATAAATTGTAGAAATTCAGCATAAATTGAGAGGCTGCATTAGGATAATTACTAGCTTATCTGGCTAGAGAGAAGAAATAAGTATAAGGCAATTTCTAAATGACAGACATCCAATCATTCTCTTAAATATTGAACTTTATGTAAATACCTAACTTCTTTAAACCTCAGTTTCCTAATATGTATTATTAATTGGTACAGATAATAGCACAATGATGAAGATAGTCAACTTTCTATTCACAAAACATTCTCTCCTTTAATGTTAGGAACAGAAACTACTACTATATATTGGGTATGACAATGTGCTCATTTTTCACCTCTCTTTGTAGTTCAAGGTGGAGAGAATTCAATGAGATGGAAGCTGAAGTTGTGTGTTGTTCTCAGAAAAAGTGCTTTAAAGAGTGCTGATTTAACCAGAAGGCATGCCTTCTATTCTTTTTGCCCTTTCCTCCTTCTTCCTGCCTGGAATGTGGATTTGATGACTGGTAATCCAGATGTCATCTTCGAGTAGGACACGGGGTTCTATAAGAATGAATGCCATACAGGCAGGATAGCTTTGCAAAATGAGGAGAATCGGGTACCTGATGATAAAGTGGTATCATGTCAGTCTTGGGCTGACTACCCCTGGTTTCTTTTACATGAGAGAAAGACAATTTCACTAATTTGGGCAATGAAACTTGTGCAGTTTCGCTTATATTCAGCAAAAGCTAATTCCAATGAATACCTAAAACTGTCTCACAGGATTATTGTTTTATATGAGGCCAAGTCTATAGAGTTCAAATAAATGTTTGATAATTGAGGTCTGACCTTAAATATAATTTCTTCAGAGAGACCTTCGTTAGCAGCTCAATGTGAAATAAACACTCCTGTTTTTTCCTTTCTTTCATAGTACTTATTAAAACTCAAAAATTTTATTGGTTTACTTTTCTAGACTTTCTTCTTTATTGTATTCTATGAAACAGGAGGAAAGTAAATTGACTCAAATAACTGAAACAGAGTAGTGATTAATGAACATATGCTGGTTAAACAAATGACTTAACTCATTAAAATAAAGCTACTGATTTTCTCTAAAAAATCCTGCATAAATTAATAATATTTGCACAATGACTACATTTTGTAAAGTAGAAAAGCTTTCACTTATTTTCAATGGATTATCAATTAGCAATAGAATTTAATGTGATTTAAAAAAAAAAATCTTCCATGAAGTGATGGAAGCTCCTCAAAGACACTTAGACTGTCATTATTCTCTATTTGAAAAAACCTTATTTAAATAACTTTTGAAGTTAATTATATTTTAGTAATAGTATAATTTTCAATTCAGTTAGAAAAAATTCAGTTATCAGATATTCTTAAATATGACATTTTCTCCTTTTTTATTTATTTTCTCTTCTTATTTCTTCTTCTTCTTTTTTTTTGTTTTAATCATCACCCAAGGATATTTTTCCATTTATTTTTTAGAAAGTGGATGAGTGGATGGGAGGGAGAGAGACATTTGCCCTGACCAGGGCCAAGGATCAAGCCTGCAACCAATGTATATGCCCTTCACCAGAATCTAACTGGGATCCTTCAGTTAGAGGGCTGATGTTCTATCACTGAGTCAAACCAGCTAGGGCTAAAATTTTTAATATAATAGTAGGCCAATCCTAAGTAATTTTACACTATTTTGAACTTTTATACTTTCTATTAACTCCATCATTTTGAAATTTCTGTCTTCTGGATTTTCTCTTACCCTTCAAGATCATCAATGAATTTTTCTAGTAGCTCTTTTTGTATATACCTCCTAATTTCCTCTGAATCTGTCATTAGCCTTATTTCTGTTCCTTTCTTATCATCCATACCTCATTCATAAATCAAGTGTAACCTCTACATACATGGTTTACAAATCCATATTTTTGCTCTTTTCTAGCTATAGGAATGTTTTGGTAAAAACCACATTTTGTTGTCTTTGCTGCCATTATCTAACTAGCCATTTGTCAGATACGGTATTATGAATGATAGTTACCATGCTCTACATTAGATCCTCGGACCTTACTCATCTTGTAACTTAGTTTATAGTCTTTTATAACCTCTCCATATTTTCTCATCCGCTGGCAACTATCATTCTATTCTGTTTCCATGAGTTTAACCTCATTGGATTTTGTATTTTGTTTGTTTGTTTGTTTTTGTTTTATTTTGCTTAAGATTCCAGATATAAGTGATACCATGTAGTATTTACCTTTGTCTGGCTCACTTCACTTTTCATAATGTTATTTAGATTCATCCAGGTGTTGCAAATGGCCAGATCTAATTCTTTAAGGCTGAATAATATTCCCTTCATTTTTTTATCCATTCATGTACCAACAGACACATAGGTTGTTTCCATATCTTGGCTATGATGAACAATGCTGCAATGAACATGGAGATAAGATATCTTCAAAATAGTGATTTCATTTCCTTTGGATATATATATCCAGAAGTGGGATTGTTGGATCATTTTTAATTTTATTTTTAATTTTCTGAAGAACCTCCATACTGTTATCTATAATGGCTGTACCAGTTTATATTCTATCAACAGCATACAAGGGCTTAAAGGAGTATTACCATACATTTTAAATATACTTTTCAACTTTAAAATGAAAACAAAATGAAAATTCAAACTTATAAAATCTTTTTCTTTTCTGATACTTTCAAATTATTTATATATCCTATAGTAATCAAACAGATGAAGATGACATCTGAAGTAGAAATGTCAATGTTATTCCATGTACATGTATATTATTTACTTTATGAATAATTCTCTGCCAAGGATCTGAAACATGATCTCAGACAACTCACAAAAGTTCACTGAGACTCTGAGAGATATGTTCCTACTATATATGCAATATTCAGATTTTTGAATTGTGATTATTCTAGATGAGAGAGATACCACGTCAATTACAATAAAACGGCTTATGTAGATACATTATGTTCCTGGAAAAGTGAACATAATGAATGACAACCAGCTAACATGGATTCTAATGTAACCATGTTTTCCTTAGTTCTGGTTTTTCTTTGAACAGGAATGGCTACCCAGGCAAAATTTATGATACTATTTTTTGTGATGCATTTTAGAAATTTTCAATATTCTGAATTTACTCATTTATATTACTTTTTTTGAAAATTTAAACTTTTTATACTTAAATAATTTGAGACAGAAAATTGAAAACGGAGTCAGAGTTCTCATAAACCCTTTACCCAGTTTCCCTGAAATTTGCTGTCTTTCATAGTCAGAGTACACTGATCTTTTTTCCAGTGCCAGAAAATAGCTTGCTCTTGCTGTTGGATAGACCTTGCATGCTACAAATAGTTTCATGGTAAATCACACTATTAAATATGAATTTCTATGTGTGAACTAAAATCAAATAATGGATTTGTTTTACTTTATCTTCTTTCCTCATTATTTGCTGTGGGATGTCCCTCTAATCTACTGATATCATTTAATTGCTAATGAGACCATTGAAATCTTGGATAACTTGCTCTGCTCCCCTTGTCATGATTAAAGACCTTCAATGTTTGTCTATGAGAGATTGTGACATGGGAGCAAAGACTAAGGCTCAGGACACAGACTGCAGGGCGAGGTGAGAGGCATGTATAGAATAGAAGGGTGGCTGTCTTTCCACAGTTGAACAATTGTGAGGACAGGTAGGCCCCAGATGAAGGATCACCAAATAATACTGAATACCACAGTATTAAAATGTATGTTATATACTAGAAAGAAGAAAGTATAGGTCCAGTGAAAGAAATATAGAACATGATAAATTTAGGAAAAATGTCAGTAAGACTTGGTCAATAGCTGAAGAGTCAGAAGATAATAATAACATTTTGACTAGAAAAAACAATCTAAACTGACTGGTGACTTTTTATTTAAAGCTGTATACTTAATAGAAACAGGTGGTACAGAAAATTAGTAAAAATATGAAATTTCGCACAAATGGAGAAGTACAAACCAAATATGTCAAAGACTTTGTTAGCCACAAAGCAAATCATCAGTATTTTAGTAATTGATCAAAACATTTAAATGTTAAATGTTTTTAAAATTTGTAAAATTATAAAGATAGCTTGTAGATTACAAACTCTATCTTAATATTATATGATTTAAATAGATAAAATTTTAAGCTTATTCATGTGCTTAAATTATCTGTTAGATGTTTGTACATCATAGTAAATAGCCCCTCTTCCATATACCTTAGAGAAAAAAATTTTCAAAATTTCTAATTTTCAAGATTTTTACAAGACAAAACTAAGAGAATTCTAAATTCACTGACTCCATCATCAATTAGCCACAAAAGAAAAAGCTTTTTTTTCTAAATCAAATGACAATTTTGGAATTACATGTTTTGAAATATGTGCAATCAGTTGACCTCATGCATTAAAAGCAGAGACCTAACTTCTGCAGGTGATTTCTCACAGGTACAATTTAATGAATAATAATTCTAATGAATATTATTATTTACCTGGTGGTTAAAGTTACCCATTTAGGAATTATGGTTTTACAATACAACACTTTTCAAGAAAAATCTCTTTTGTCTTTGTACATGTTTTTAAAAAGTACATTGAAAGTTTGTAGAAAAGCTAACAAATACTAATAGCCAGTATTATTCATAGGAGTAATAAGATATCAAGCATATTCATGGTTTTAATGTATTTTATATTTTATCAATACATTAGTTTTTGAATTATTATTTAGATTTTGTGCCTCTGTTGAGTAACATAGTTATACTTCCTATTGATCAGAAAGGAGGGGTCTATTATCTGTCCAACAGCGCTTTGGGGCAAGAATTGCTCTCTCCTAATATCTTTGGAAGCAAAGAGAAAATTTATCACTGTGATCTGACTTCTTTCAGTTCATTTAACTTCCTTGAAGTATGACAGGCCTCAAAATCACTTATAATTGGCTCTTTACAGAGTGGCAAGGAAATCATTGCATATGACAAGGTCTTATAGGAAAACAAATTTCTGATTCCATAATATAGAGGTTCTGTTTCTACTGGGCTATTATATTAGTGAAACCACATATTTTTTACTAATTCTCTGAGATAAAACACAATTTCCTCACACCCACCAAAAAGATTAATCTAGCAGTTATTTGAGCAGCAGATAAATTTTACTTAAAATGTTGCAAGGTTGTTGAATTCTACATATGTATTTTATTGAAATATGTCAGATACTATTGAAATAAGTTAAATTTGGTTTGAATCAAATAACAATCAACAACTGAAGTGTATAAGTTTACAATAATTCAGCAATTTTATCCACATAAAAGGAGACATTTGTACTTTTTCAATTTGAGTAAAAATTAATCTAAACTTCAAATTTTTAAATTCTTTGTTCACATAGGAAAACGTTTATATAACTCTTTACATTTATATCTCAGTTTAAAAGCAATGCATGGCACCCAAAGGAAAATGAAAACTGAAATTAATTAAACTTGATTTCAAGTATTCTATACTCCATTTATAATGATATGTAAAATTGGTGCATGTCTTAGAATGGTGTTACTGTGATTACAACCCAGTTTTACATCCTTTAAATGGTAAGTGAATTAACCATTTTCATATTTTAATTGGGTCAGACTATGACTTAAAGGGACACTATTTCCATAAAACTCTTGGGATTCAAAAACTAGAACACATTTCTCACAAGAGAGAAAGAAAGAGTGAATATCTGTATTTTCCCTGTGGTGGAAATAAAGGAAGGTAACGAACCAAATTCATTTTAGTTACAAGTAACTGGGATATGGACCACTTATTTTCCAATAGATTCTTTGTACTCCACTGAACAGGCGCTTATATCTATCTATATTAGAACATTATCATCTTAAAGTTAAAGAAAAAAGCTAATGTGCATTATTACATCTTACAGTTACTATATAACTATGTAGTAAATAGGAGAAATTTTGTGAAAATATATGACATAAAGAAATCCAAGTTTGTCACATAGCAAAATTACATTGTACCTTGCCCCTGTGGCACTAGCCCCTGGCAACTGTAGCAGTGCCTGCCAGAGAATGTTTACTTATCCGACAAAGTATATTGCCAAATAAACAAAATGACCAGAAGTAAATATCTACAAAACAGGTTTAGGTTCATAGATTTCATATGGGCTTAATTCTTTTTGTAGTTTAGAACCATTTTTTATTTGTGCTCTGTTAAACATGGACTTTTCTATATATTTGGTATACTTAAGAACTCAAAAGTTATTTCAGGCTCAATAGGCAAGACATAATTCTGAATCTTACTCAAAAGTGATGAGAATTTCCATATTGAGAGTTCTGAGTCAAATTGATTTCTTCCTTAATAGCATATTTTTAAATTTTGTATTAAATAGTTAAATTTATTTACAGGTAGAGTTTAGGTCTTCCGAAACAGAGAGAAAAACCGTAAGTATCTAGAAAAAAACTCTGAAAATAAGTATTCCATCCTAATTTCTGCTACTAAATATATATGCTGGGAATGGAAGACTCAGAGATTTCAAAATATCCTTCTTTCACTCTTTTATACCTACAAATATACATATTTGAGACTGAAAATTATCATTATGAAAAAGCCTCACACAAGAATGTCATATCCACAAACACATACATTCATCAACATTGAGATGGCTTCTAAAATATTGTTCCCATCTTATACTTTCCTCTTTTAAACAAAATAAAATAATATCTCCACAAGAAGAGTTTTATTTGCCAGAATGACCTACTGGAAACACTTTTGCTCAGCTAGCCATTTAGTTCTCTCACTTCTGAACAAACAAAAATCTGCAGGGAAAGTAAAACAAAAAGATACACACATACACACACACACACACACACACACACATATTTTTTCAAGATATAAACACATATTCACACAGTCATATATATGTATAGGTATATGTATATATAGGTATAGATATCCAAGTAACTAAATTCTATATTTCAAAAATTTAAAAACTGAAGTCCAACCTTCTAATTAAAAAAAATGGAAAATTAATATAAACCAACAAAAGTAGCTCTGGTAACAGCATCAGAGAAAAAGTTTGGGCTTCTAATTAATTGAGAATATCACTATGCTCTGAGCCACTGCCATTTCTACTAATAGAGATCTAACTCATTAACAAAAATTGATTATGTTAACAGAAAATTTTGATTAGAGATGTAATAACCTTTAACCCCTTCTTAATCTAATCCATAGTCCTGTATATGAAATATTACTTATTTCAACAACCTTGTGCCCTGTCCCTTAGCATATTACTATAGCAACTAGGAAAAGTTATTTGATATGGGGGCACAAATCCAATGCTTAGTCTGTAAATACACTCTCTAAAATTTATAAAAGTACAAGTAAGCAAACAAACAAACAAATCCCTATAAAACTAAAGAGATTAACAGTTGCACTGAAGAGAAACAGACAACTGACCCATGCATCTATACTACGCTCCATTCTTAATCATAGGACTTCCTAAGTGTTAGCTGGGCATATACTAGTAACTACCCAGCTAGAGACAATATTTCTCAGTATGACTTTGAGGTAGGTTGTGATCATATGACCATATTTAGGCGGACTGGATATGAAAGGCAATGATCTTTATAACTTCCTAGGTGTCTCTGTAAAGCTGAAGACCCCTATTTAGACTTCTTCTGTCTTCTTATCTCTGACTGAAAGTATGGTAAGCATTATGCTAAGTGAAATAAGCCAGTCAGAGAAAGATAAATATCACATGATCTCACTCATTTATGGAATATAATGAACATCTTAAACTGATGAACAAAAACAGATCCAGAGACAGAGAAACATTGATCAGACCGTCAAATGGGGGGATAAGTACACATGTGATACCTTAATCAATAAAGAAATTAAAAAATGGTAAGGGATGTACTAACTACTTTAGTTCCAGCAATTAGCATTCTGCCTTAAGCTTGTAGACCTTCTGCCCGCCAGAATTCCTTTATGATCTCATGAAGTGTAGCCTTCCTACTCTTGCTAGAGACTGAGAGAGAAGCTGGTTGAGCTGCTATGTTTTGTTTCTATGTTACAGAGGCTATCTGGCACCTCATCTAATAGAGAGGATAAATGGCATTAACTTATTATTAGGATGAAAAAGTAAACCAACTGGAGGTAGAGAAGCATTAAAATGTAGTGAGGGAAAAAGAGCTTCTGAGTCTAAACACAAACTCAATTAATTGGAACCCAGTTGTCCCGTTTACCAGCTGGCGAAACTTGGACAAATGAATCTTTTTCTTGTCTCAAACTCTAAGTTCTAAATGAGGGTAATAGTATTTTTCTCCAAGGATTTGATAAGATTAAAAAATTAATGCATGTAAAATAGAGTGTGACCTGCCAAGTGGTAGGAGCTTAAAAATGTTAGTGATGATATGACTGACAGAGAAAAGTAAAGTTCTCTCAACACCTGCTGCTAAGGCTCCCTCTCTCCCTAAGGTCAGGTGCCTCCACATTTGTTTGAATTCCAGTGGTTCAAATCCACATCCTAAATCCCCTTTCACTCCAGCAGCATAAAGCATCCTGGGCCTTGTAGCCACAAGACAGAAATACTGAGAGGCAAATCCTGCTTCTGTATAACTTAGTTTTAAATAAGTTCAGACTTCATAGAGATCTTTGTCCTAAGAGAAAATATAGGCTGAACATACTAGTACAGAAAGCAATTTCAAAAATGTTTAATTAAATGTATTAATGAAAGATAGTTCTTTTAAGGGCAACTATAAGGTTGTAGAAATGTGGAAGGAGAATCTTGTTTTACACTCCTGAACAAATGACATGGAATGTACAAATGGCTTCACCATAGATCACCTCTTGTCACTCCCACACGATGCTTAGGGCTTGGCTGAACTGTCCATAGGTCTAGAAAAATATGCCAAATTTATGGAGAATAAGTAAGACTATAGCTGTTATAGATATTAATTATGTATGACCTTGCATAATTTCTTCTATTCCATAATTTTCTATCTAAAAATGAGTCAAACACATCATGATGGAAGAAGTTTCTGACTATAATTAAAATTCTAAAAAAAGGAACAGAAAAATACATAAAAATAAGAGAAACAGAAAGAAGAGGAGGAGTTAGAGAAAGATGAAGAAAGAGTGAAAAAAAGCATTTGTTCAAATATAATTTATTAAGGAAATGAAATAGGGCTTTTATGTATCAGCTGAAAGAAGACACAAATCATGTCTTAATAAGACAAAAATGATCCTTTTTTAACTGTTTTTAAGCAGATGTGAAATAGAAATACAGTCATAATTCTATTTGCTTCTATAATCATGTTCAATAGTAGTTTGTTACAATTATACTGCAAACAGATGAACAACATGGTATGTTTTGATAGTTGTTCTAAGAGGCTGAAAATATCTGCAATTTGATCAGTAGAGACATCAAAATATCACTGGAAAACACTTTCTAATTAAATGATACCAGAGAAGAAAGTTTTTGAAGAAATAAGAAGGGTTGAAATTAGGCTCTTCAACTTTTTAAGAAAACCTCTTGAAAGCATACTGTTTTCATAATCTGAATATTTCTGTTAATGCTTTCCTTTGGTCTTAATTATTGTTATTGTGAATCATAGAAGTGATGACATCATCTTTTGTTCTCTTTTATAAACTACTAGAGGCCCAGTGTACAAAATTTGTGCACGGATAGAGTCCCTAGGCCTGGCGGGCAATCAGGGCTGATCAGGGCCTTCCTTCCCCGGCTGCCATCCCAGGCTTTCCTTTGTTCCTCACTGCCCCCTCATGGTAAGTACATGTCATAGTGAGTGATCAAACTCCTGGTCTCCTGGTCAAACTCCCAAGGGGACACTTTGCATATTAGCCTTTTATATATATATAGATAATAAGCTAAAGAATAAGCTAAATGTCATTGAACCTTATTTATTATAAAATCTGTGTATGTCTACTATATGTTTTCTTAAATTCTTTTGAAAGGCTATTTTATTAAATTATTTTGAAAGGCTATTCTATTCTAAGAGCATAACTACAACTTATAATTTATAAAAAATAGGTAATTATGTACTGTGATCCTTCCATAAACATGTACTGACAGGAAGAAGATACTGACAAGAGAGCATCACTCACACTGAAATTAATCACACTGAAACAAATGTAGGGAACATACAACTACTTACCATGACTGTCACATATGAATAAGTAGCAACAAGAAATGTATCAATACTATATTTCTCTGTATGGACCAAAGGATATATTCTTAAAGTCTGAAGAATATTGTGGAAAAAAAAATACATTTCCAAATGGAAGAAATATGAGCATGAAAACGTATTTCTTTTCAAAACAATCAAGTTTCTCTTGTATTGTGTGAGCAATGGGATTTGACACCAGTCTCACTGTGTCACTGGCAACATTATAGTTCAATAAGCAATCATCTTACCCTATCTGAACTGATATTCTCCCCTGAGTTTGGTGCCTAGAGGATGTCTTTTCAGTGAGTGTTTAAAAAATAACTTATATGTTGACAATCTCAAATATTATAGGAAAACAAACAAACCAAAATAACAAAATGCCAGCTTCTTTTTTATATAGGAAAGAAGAGACACATTTCAAAGGATTCCTGCAAACACAAATTCAAGAAGGCAGTTGTTCTTACACCACTAATCATGCAATAATAAAAATACTATAGGAGCCCAGCCAGCATGGCTTAGTGGTTGAGCATCAACCTGTGAACCAGGAGGTCACAGTTCAGTTCCTGGTTGGGGCACATGCCTGGGTTGCAGGCTCCATCCAGCTCAATCCCTAGTGTGGGGCCTGCAGGAGGCAGCTAGTCAATGATGCTCTCTCATCATTGATGTTTCTCTCTCTCTCTCTCTCTCTCTCTCTCTCTCTCTCTCTCTCTCCCCCTTCCTCTTTGAAATCAATAAAAATATATTTTAAAAAATACTATATGTAGTTTTTAAAAAATACTAGAGTAATTTATTTAACACATCACTGGTTTCATCTAAACTCTTAGTTTACCCCTCTGCAGACAGTTGTCAAGTGTACTTAACCCAGTTTTCCCTGTTGGATGACTTTTTTCTCCTTATTTCTTTCCCCCACATAATGGTATGAGTTTCCAAGTACCCCCTCTCATCCTCATACTCACCTCAGAATCACATAGCAGTCATTTTTTAAATGATTTTTTTTTCAGTGTTAGTCACCGAATACAATTAAGAGTTAGGTCTGGCTGCTGACTTCTGTTTCATGGGAGGCAAGGAACACTTTTAAACAAAGGAAAGGCCTTAGAGATGACTTTGCCTGACATGAAATTACAACTACAACTGAGCCTTGGACAACATGGGTTTAAACTGCTTTGGTTCACTTATATGCAGATTTTTTTCAATAAATATTTAGTCAGCCCTCTCAGTCCCCAGGTTTTACATCTACAGATTCAACCAACCATGGATCAATAACAGTATTTCCAATTCATGACTGGGAATCCAGAATGCGGGGTGGGGGGTGGGCAATTGTATGCATTATTATATGCCATTTTATATAAGGGACTCGGCCATCCATGAATTTTCATATCTGTAGAACCAATCCCTGGAACCAATCCCTCACAGATACTGAGAGATGACAGTAGTTAAGTTTAAGGGGGTGTCAAAAATTATACGTGAATTTTCAACTGTACAGGGTTAGTGCAACTAACCCCAAAATCTCTCTCTCACCACCTCCTTTCCTCCTCCTATCTTTATTTATTTATTTTTCTACATATAAGGAAAACTGCCATTCGGGGTTTTGTTTTGTTTTTCCCCTAAGTCTCTAATCTGTGTTCCTTCTTATGTAGTCTTAATATGATTTCAAATGAGACCATTTACTGAAGGCACATGTAACATCTTTTATCACATAGAAAATTTTGTATGATCTTGCATAGTTTCTTCTATTCCATTATTGGACTAGAATTCTTCAAAATGTTTTGCTCTTTTCATTTCCCCCTTGCTTTTTATCTGCATTTACTTAATCTGAGCTCTAGAATTTCTTGTTTTGTGTTTTCTATTTCATCCATATGCCATTATGTTAGGAGTTGACTGCAGAGCAAGACTAGAATGGTAAAAGGCCACAGTCACTATAGTCAGTGGTGCCTAAAGCAGGGGTCTGTGAGGACCAGATAGTAAATATTTATAGCTTAATAAGCTACAAGGTTTCCATCACAAATACCATATTCAATTCTGTGTGGTAGCTTGAAAACAGGAATAGACAATATGTAAATAAATGAACTCTAAGTATCCATCCATTTGATGGCCCTTGTCCCAAGGCACTATAGTTCAGTAAAATTTTAGATTATTTTTAAATGTTTAGTTTATGTGTACATGAGAGGCAGTCAGTTTGGGAGTGTTGGGGTGCTCCTTCTGATTGCCATCTATAATAATAAAAGCGTAATATGCTAATTAGACCAGACATCCTTCCAGATGTCCTTCCGGACGAAGCTGTGGCAGCGGGGCCGAGGCAGAGGCCGCGGTTGCCGTGTCAGGGGCCGAGGGAGTCACCACCGTGGCGGGGGCTGAGCCCCTTGTACGAATTTCATGCATCGGGCCTCTAGTATAATAAACAGTGCTCATGGTAGAATCACTTAGAGTATTTAATAATTAACCAAATTGTAGCTATACCGGACACCAATGGAAACACATATTTCCTTATATTCTGAGCATAAGTTGTGATTAAAAGGGATGTGTGCTTATATTGCTTTATAAGCAATGCAACTCACTGCACATTTGCATATATGCCATTTTTCTGGATTTAAATGAACAATCTATTTTTTGTTTGTTTGTTTTGTTTTTTTTTTTAATTTCTTTATTGATTAAGGTGTCACATATTTGTCCTCATCCCTTCATTCCCATCCCACACCCCTCCCCACAGATGCCCCCACCCCCCTGTTGTCCTTAACCATTGGTTAGGCTCATATGCATGCACACAAGTCCTTTGGTTGATGTCTCCCCTGAACAATCTATTTTTGTAAGGGTTCTTGTTTGTTCTCAAACACTTCCTTTTCTCTGTAGTCCACTACCTCTAAGTTTCTAATTTTGCTAAAAGACAAAAACTGAAACTCTATAATAAAGTCATATGAAAAGCATTGATTTTCTTAATCTCATTAGGATATTAAGAACAATTTACAATCTCTATGAACTTCAAGATTCCTAAAGTCTCATTCTACAAAACACAAGTGTTAACAATATCATTGTAACCAGCCATTGAGTTTCTTTCAGTCACCAAAAGGAATTTTTTTTTAGGAAGTAATATTTGCAGAAAGCTTTACTAATTCAAATTTGCTCAACTTGAAAATAAATTTGTATTCATTAATATATTTATCAAAAATTTCAACCTCTTCCCTAAGAGAATAACCGTTCATAAGTCCCCAAGTGACTGGAAGCAATATTTCTGTGTCAGTGCAACCTTAAATATAGATAGCACTCACCACCATGAAAACTGTAATAACAGATGCTCACAAATGCCTGGTGTGATGAATCAATGCAGAGAAAGGAGGAGAGAAAAAGGTCTGCGTAGGTGTTTGTGTGGAATGGGGGGCAGGGAATGCCGTATGAATACAGAAGTAAACAGATGGCAATGAAGAAGGCATACTAGTACTGTGATAAATTTGATTTTTTATACCCTGTGACTTCTTTGCTACCCTCAGTTATTATATATCAATTGGAAAAAAATAATGAAGGTTTAAAGGCCAGTGGGGAAAAAAAAGAAGGAAAGTGACTTTATTGCTTTCACTTTGGTGATGAGAACAAAAGAAAATAGGTAATTTAAAAAAAAAGCAAATGAGACAGGGAAGCTGTTTAATAAAAGGTCAAAGGCCTTACATAGTCCATGGCCTAAAATAATTCACAATCCACTATTTTTCCCCTACTGTTGCATTAAATACAATGTTTTGGGTAACAGAAGAACTCATTTTTAAAAAAGTATTCTTAGACTTCCTCCTTTTATTATGATGAAATAGGCTATTCTGGCTAATTTAGGGAAAAAATTAGAAAAGCAGATCAAAATACTTAAATATAGCTCCTTGGCATTCAGGGACACTGAAGCTAGCAGTATTGTTGATCCACAAACTGATTGATCCCCCTTTGACAGCCACATAGGGTTATGGAGAGATAGACTGAAATCTAGTGCCACCCAAAGACAGGGGATGAGGTATCCTGTGTACTAGTAAATATTATTGTATTGGAAAGTGACCCTGAGTGGCTACAAGTTAGTGAACATAGAATTTTGCTCAGCTTCAGATTATCTCAATAACTGAAAATGGATTGGGATAATCTCAGATTATTAGTAGTACCACAAATGCTGGGTCAAAAGCAAACATTCCCTGTACAAAAAAACAACAACCATTTTTCAAGTCACAAAAGTTTTGCAAATATCCTATATAATAAAAGGGTAATATGCAAATCGAACAAACGGTGGAACGACCGGCCACTTTGATGCACACTGACCACCAGGGGGCAGATCGCTCAATGCAGAAGCTGCATCCAGTCTGCAGGCCCCAGGGGTGGGTGGAGCAAATGCGGGCGGTGCCAGGCCAAGGCCCCCACCCCACCGGTCACCCCACACACAGAGAGCAACTGGAGCGGGGGCGGCGAGCAGGTGGGAACGGCTGACCTTTTGGTCCCTCCCCCTGGCTGGCAGGCTCCAATCACCTGATGGCCAACAGGGAATGGGGGTGGGGGGCGGGGGGGAGGGAGAGGGTGGGTGGCAGTTGGGTGCGGGGCTGCTGCCAGCAGCCAGGGGAGATGGCCCTGATCGCAGCCCAGGCCTAGGGACCATACTTGTACACAAATTTCGTGTGCCAGGCCTCTAGTAATATAAAATACATAATCAAAAATAACCAGGACCACAAAACAGGGAAAAATGATTAAATCCAAGCAGCCCCCAACAACAAGCAATAGCAACTGATCCACAGGGAATACAGTATTTATATTAGCAGATATGGATTTTAAATAATAATAAATATAACTTTTAAAAGGCTATATGAAATTTGCATGTGTTCAATGAGAAAAATACAAGAATAAGATTATTTTTAATTTATAAATATATTTAAAAATTGAACAGCATAACAAAATTAGGAATGTAATGAATGGGATAACAGCACATTAGACAAAGCAGAAGAAATCTTCAATGGACTGAAACATAGGTAATGGGGGAGATTCAAAATTAATATATAGAAAGAAAGAACATTAGAAAATGTAGAAGAATATAAGTTATGAGACGAATAACATATACCGAGAAGTACAAACATACCTCTAATGGGAGTCAGAGAAAGAGAGGAGAGATAAGATGAGTCAGTAGTAATGCTTAACAGAGTAATGGGTAAGAAATCCAAACATGATAAAAGATGTAAAACCAAAAATTCAAGAAACTCTATTAATTTCAAATAAGAAAATATAAAGTAATACATTGTGGGAGATTATGGTCTATATTTCACATTTCTTCATGTCTTGCCAGCAGAAGCACCGGCTGGCTTTGTTCTAGACTGATCTTTACATAGATGTATAACAACACTAGATGATAGAATTAGTGCATCACTCTGGAGCACAGAGAGGATTCTATATGCTCCAGTATAACACAGGCAAAGCTATAAATTCTCATGTTCCCTCAACTGGAGGTTTCTCACCTGAAATGCAACCCACTGAGTATGCAGGTATCATATGACATTTGCATTTCTATCTTGGAATTAAGGCTCAGGACCTGGCAGTGTTAACAACCTGGCTAGTCAGTACTAATGCTATGGATAATGAAGTCCTTTGTCTCTGATCTGGAAGTATCCTATCTTCTGCCAGCATCCATGAAATTGTGGCAAGATAACGAACTGCATTAGCTTTAAA
Source organism: Cnephaeus nilssonii (assembly GCF_951640355.1). Classification (NCBI taxonomy): domain Eukaryota; kingdom Metazoa; phylum Chordata; class Mammalia; order Chiroptera; family Vespertilionidae; genus Cnephaeus; species Cnephaeus nilssonii. The sequence goes on along the minus strand of NC_137072.1, from coordinate 77,984,249 downwards.
AAAAATAACAATTCTTTCATATCCTATCTAATAAAGAGGGAATATGCAAATTGACCATCACACTGTCACAAAGATGGCAGCGCCCATAGCCACAAGATGGCGGAACCCAGTTCCCTCAGCCCCATCGGAGTCCCCCAGTCCTTTCAGCTCCACCGGCCAGCTGCCCAGGGCCGGCCAACGGCGCAGGCAAGCCTCGGATTGGGGTTTGCCCAGCCGATGCCCAAGGTGCAGGCAAGCCTCAGATCTCTGATGTCGGCTGTCCAGCCGCCCAGGGTGGGCCTGAGGTGCAGGCAAGCCTCAGATGGCGGCTGCCCAGCCATCCAGAGACGCCCGAGGCTCAGGTAACCAGGGCCGGCCGAGACTTGTGCTGCCGGCAGTGGCAGCAGCAGAGGTGTGATTGGGTGTGTCGCCTTCACTTGATCGCTGGGACACCTCCCACCCCTGAGGGCTCCCAGACTGTGAGAGGGGGCATGCCGGGCTGAGGGACCCCCCATCCAGTGCATGAATTTTTATGCACTGAGCCTCTAGTATGCTCAATAAAAGTGCAGAAAGCCAAGACAAATATCCGAATATCAGTCACAGAAAACTGTCAATTTACATTCAAGTGAGGAAAAAAAAAAACTAACTAAATTTTCAATCCTATAAAATAAAAAGGTAATATGCAAATTGACTGTCAGTCCAACACACAAGATGGCCACCCCCATGTGATTAAAGATGGCTGCCCCCATGTGGAAACAAGATGGCCACCACAAGGTGGCCGGCAGGGGAGGACAGTTGTGGGCAATCAGGCCAGAAGGGGAGGGCAGTTGGGAAGGACCAGGCTTGAAAGGGAGGGCAGTTGGGGGTGATCAGGCCTGCAGGGGAGGGCAGTTAGGGGTGACCAGGCTGGCAGAGGAGGGCAGTTGGAGGCGACCAAGCCTATAGAAGAGGACAGTTGGAGGGGACCTAGGCCTGCAGGGGAGGGCAGTTGGGGCGACCAGGCCTGTAGGGGAGGGCTGTTGGGGGGACCAGGCCTTCAGGGGAGGGCAGTTGGGGGTGACCAGGCCAGCAGGGGAGGGCAATTAAGGGCGACCAGGCTGGCAAGGGAGGGCAGTTATGGGTGACCAGGCCAGCAGGGGAGGACAATTGGGGGCAACCAAGCCTGCAGGGGAAAACAGTTAGCGGTGACCAGGCTGGCAGAGGAGAGCAGTTAAGGGCAATCGGGCTGGCAGGGAAGCAGATAGATGTCGATAAGGCTGGCAGGGGAGTGGTTAGGGGGTGATCATGCTGGCAGGTAGAAGCAGTTAGGGGCAATCAGGCAGGCAGGCAGGCGAGCAGTTGGGAGCCAGCAGTCCTGGATTGTGAGAGGGATGTCCGACTGCCCATTTAGGCTCGATTCCAGTGCAGGCCTAAAACGGCAGTCGGACATCCCTCAAGGATCCCAGAATGGATAGGGTTCAGGCTGGGCTGAGGGACACCTCCCCCCCATGCACAAATTCCGTGCACCAGGCCTGTAGTAGAAATAATAAAAGGAGAGGATAATGGAATTATGTTGTGAAGTTCTGGAAGAAAATTCTGGCAAACTAGAATTCTGTAGTTTGAAAAATAATCCTCAATATTAAAAGTGATTTTCAGACAATAAAATTGAGAAAATATATTATCAATAGATCCAGACTTAAGGAATTCTAAAGGGTAGTTTTACAGCAGCAGTCATATGATTATAGATGTAAGGACTATAAATATATAAATATAGATGTGGCCCTAGGTTTACAGTAGCAATTATGCAAAACAAAGTTTATTCTTGTATTATTATTTATTAATTATTGTATTATTTTGAATATGAACAACTATAAACATACTTTTGCTCCACACTGTATATGGCAAATTTTCAATTATTATTTGTACAACAATAATGTGTGTTGTTTTGAGTATCAAGCCAATTACAATAAAAGACAGCAATGGGGTTCAGTTTGGAAGAGCATTGGTGGTACTAATGAAGAATCCTAAAGTGGTCTTGTATTCTAGAAAGATGGCTAAAGTAACAAATAACTTTCTTTAATATAAAAGGGTGCATGCTGTAATCTTAGGGCAACCTTAAATTGATAGTTACTTGAATAAGAATATAAAAGATAAAATTGAATTAAATTTTCATTTTCAATTATGTCTTGTTATAGATGAGATTAACAGACCAACTAGATAAGGGTTACAGTATATACATTTTTTTCATCTGTACCTAAAAAGACTGATGCCAAAGTTTAAAGAACCTTGTAACTTTTTATACACTGTCATATTTCCTTTAGACAAGTAAAAATTAAAATAAGTCCCTGTCTTATTAGGATTGCTAATAAACCCCTATGACATCTTTGAATTATGCTGCCCATAAATCCCAAAGCACAATTTACAAAACAAAATATATTTCATCATTTGAGAGTGCATATAGGGCCACAAAGTACTATTATTACATACATGTCATAAGTTTAAAACATTTTGCATTGTCTAAAAATGCACAAATATCCTTAGAATTTTTTTCTCAAAGCATAATGATAAAGAGCATTTTATAAACAATAATAATTACTACTAAATTATTTTATTTGCTTTACTGAACTGAATCAAACATAACATAAGGAAAAGGAAATAATAAAAATAAAGATTATTTTTAGTCACAAGCTGCTGGTTCTTCAAAACATTTGTTTAATGTGTATTGGGGAGAATGTTCATACTTCTCTGGATTCTAGTCATGAAATCAATGTGAAAATATATTGAACTACAAGAAACTGTTGATATTCATACATTTTTATATGTGAAAATGGATATTTCATTTAATTAATATTTTAATAACATTTCAAATACTTTGCGTAAGATCTTCTGTGAACGATAATGATCAAAATAAGTATTATTATCCTGAGACTCAGACCCAGTAACTTTTAAGTTCCTATTAAAGGGAACAACTATTAAAAACTCTCCTGAGTGCAATATGAATAAATCAATGCCAAAAGTAGAAGACATAAAAGAGCCAAGGTTTGAAGATTCCTACTAAGTTACAAAACACATTATTTACTCTTGGAAAATACAACTGCTATGTATATGTATGTATGCTATGTACACTTGCTATGTGTGTGTACACACACACACACACACACACACACACACACACATTTACATATATAATATAATATGCTATGTGAGCATATACTAGTAATTTATTATCCAAAACAATTACTTTTAAGAGTGAAAGGAATCATTTTTCACGAGTACCTTGAGGCAATATTACAAACCATAACAGTTCTGGGAAAACAGGATATTTCCTCTATATAAATAACAATTGATTTTTCTTAATAAAAGGAGACTATGATTGGGAAAAGAACAAGATGAGCTATAATTCCTTTTCTTCATGACTTACTGATTATGAGAATCTATTCATAGTGAATTATCACCACTTAACTATTGAATCTGTGAGCATGTCCTATATAGCACTTACTTTTAATTATAGTATGTCAAGTATGCATCATGGCATATTTGATAAATAGCATTCTAATATGACCTTAAACATCTTGTGACATATTTATTGCACAGTGTCATAGTCAATACTAAATAACCAAAGTAGTCTTCCTCATTTTTATTCATATTGGTTCTACTACTCAGTAATGTTTACAACAAGTAATGTTGACTAATCTGACTTTAATTTCAGAGATTTAAGAACATAGATATTCCCATGCAGATAGTACAATTATTTAAGGCATCAGAAGCTAATGCTTAATAAATTATATGTTTAAGTTTTTACCAAAATATTTATCAAGTCTGTACTTGCAAGTATATCTTGGCAATATTCTTTTCTTCCTACAAAATGATGGAACCCCAAGACAAAACACGGTAATTGATGTTCATCTTAAATAAGCTGAGCAGTGATTTAGGCCTCAGTACATTTCTACCTGTCTCCTCAGCGATATTATGTTTTCATTCAGAGCTGGGGTGAAAAGAGACACCAACAGCACTAATGAAGCTGTTTGGCCCTGTGGCCTGATGTTGGAAAAGCCCACGCTGACTTCATCAGCATTTAAGTTACAGGAGCAGAGAATGTTTTCTAGCTGAGCATTGTTCCAGTCTTTGGACCAACTGCCATGGATTCCTGGAGCTCGACCACATTACAATTTTCACACTTAGCAACTGTAAAATTGTTAAAGTGATATCTTTCCACACAGTTTACCCGTTATTATTGCTAAGTTTGGCATACCACCTTAGTTACGGGCTTTACATGCCACTTTCATCGCTTCCCAGGGTAACCTTGGCCATGAAATCGGAAAATCAGATCATTTTCTGGTCTGTTTTCTTCCTTTTCTTTGGATGAGATTAGATTTGGCTACGCTTGACTGACAAATCTCATTTAGGATTCAAGGAGAGGCCTGGGTCCCAACCTCTTTAAGAAGTGGGAGGTGAGATGTCTTAAGCAGTGATGAGGAAGAAAGGACCAATTTCAACTCATCACACAAAGGCAATTAGTGATTAATGCACACTGTGAGACAAAAATACTTGTAAAAGGATAAAGAGTCTCTCAGTGTCAGGTCACAACATTATTTAAGATTCTTTAAAAGTACCAATCATGACCAAGGGTTTTTCTCTGCATGTTTTATTTTCCTTTCATATTACTAGTATATTTCTAGGTCTGTTAAAAAACAAAAACAAAAATGAACAAACAAACAAAAAAAAACAGAAGCAAAAAACCCACAAAGTTATATTTATCTTATTAATATCTCCCCTAATAAGTAAGAAATATATATATATATATATATATATATATATATATATATATATATATATATATTTCTTTAAGAAACAACCAATACAAATCCAAAATGATACATTTTCCATAACATATTAACTTGAGGTCAATTGTTTTATTATTCAGGGGTATAATGGTTAGTTGCTGGGCTGTACTGCATCCAGATATTACTTTTTCAGGCACATTTATCCACTGTAGATGGGGTGAAAAAGTATGTGTGGAGAAAGGCTGAAAATAAAACCAGTAAATGCCTCAAATTTAATATTATTCATCTTAGACTTTGTTCTCTGAGTTTAGTAGGTTTCACATCATGATGATGTTTTTAGGGATGAGTTGGCATTTTGAAATCTATGTCCTACTGCACTAGGTTACATTAAAAGGATTGAAACAAGAAAGTCAGATAGAAAGATCATCATGAAAATTTCAATGAGTAAAGGGATCGATGAGACAATCAAGCCATCTTGTTGCCTTTAGAGACTTGTTCAACACTGGAAGGTCATTGGATTTAAATATGCAAACTTTGAAGAAGAATGATATTTTCAAGGATCTATGGCTAAAATGGTTGATACTTTATATTGACTTATACAATACTGTCCTCTTCTTTTTCTAAAATTATTTTTATCAATAATTGCATTTCCAGGAATTATTGCATCACATTTTACATCATTGAGGTTCTTGTTATTTCAAAAAGAATATTTAGTGGTCCTCAATTTCTCATTAGATACGTTTAGTTTCTGATTTGTTTCCACTCAGTTTGGGGCTCTAGCCAAATACCTGGTCAAATAATAAGCTAAAGTTAATTTCTAAAATATTATGTGAGAAGAAATGTGGATAACAGTAGCTTGCATAAAGGGCTAAATAAATATTTTTGAAAGATAGGTCCATCTCCCTTAACCTCTCTGCTGGTATCAATAATGTAGTGCACACATCAAGTGTTCACATATAGGACCTCAAATGTTTCAAAATCAATTATAGATGAAGAGATTCACAGCTGTCTAAAAATTTAAGTAACTTATTTCCCCCAAATGTAATATGGCAACAGGCACTATCTCAACAGAAAACTCAGTGAAGGTTGATTTTGTTTTATATGTTAGGTACATTTCTGAGAAGTTGTGCAAAGCAAGCATATGTATAAGAAAGAAAGAAATAGCGAATTTCATTACAATTCCAGTAAGAATATCTTTTAGCAAAATATATTTTTGGTACATGAGAAAAATTATTATGTACCTAGGATTTTCAATATTCATTTAAAAAAAGTACTCCTCTTTTATCCCTGTGCTTCCAATATCACATACCCTTGGAAAATGCCAGGCAAATAAGGGGGAAAAAAATCTCTGAAATTTGCACTTCTGCAAATCTCAAAGATACACAGCCTCACTGGAAATCTCAAATGTGTATATATATTATAATTTAGCATCTATATGATTTTCATTTAGTTTATTATTTTCATTGATTTCATGAGACTTAATTTAGTTAGCTATCATTTTGACTATACTGTTTGTGATAAATACATTCAACTACATTTTGTTCATCAAATAATGATTATCAAGTATGTGCAAATTACATTTTATTAAATTTAATAACATTCTATAGAAGATACAAGTGAGAAGTAATAGTCTTTTACTAAAATCTTATAGTTGGAAAAGAAAAAATGCTAAAGCAAATATGTAAATAATTATTATGAAAATATACTACAGATTTCATTTCTACTGAATTTCAAGTCTAGTTTTTTCAGGTAATACTAGTACATAGTTTATATATTACCAATCAATTATTCCCCTATGTGTGGTCAATAGATTTCTCAGTCATTAAATATATTTCCATGTTGAATTTCCCTTTTTACTCTATAAAAATTATCTCATTCAAAATGCCAGGCAAATAAGGGGGAAAATTTTTCTGAAATTTGTACTTCTGCAAATCTCAAAGATACACAGCCTCACTGGAAATCTCAAATGTGTATATATATTATAATTTAGCATCTATATGATTTTAATTTAGTTTTATTATTTTCATTGATTTCAAGATCTGTCATTTTCAAAAGTAAATTATATGAATTATCTGATTATTTTTCATATAACCAATATTTAGTGAGAATTTACCCTATGTTAACAACTGTTTTAAGGCTTGGTTAGGTAATTGAGAGGTACATATTCTGGGTCACCGGAATCCCAGTATTAATACATGTAATAAAATTTAATTTACAAAAATTTCTCTGTGCTCCCTCACAGTGAAAATGTTTCAGATATGTGAGCAATTCACTTCCAGGTTTAAAATGTCACCACTCTTCCCCTTTACAAAAAAAGATTTTTTTACATTGCTTTTGTCCATCATAGGGAAGTTGTATTTTCTATACAGGTCATTTTTTATGCTTTGTCTATTTATGTTTCAACATGAATTCACTCCCATTAAACTAAAGGTGTCTGTTTTTGTCAGTGTTCTTCTAAAATGCTGAACATTTTACTCCTAGGTACGTCATTAAGAGCGATGGAGACACTTATTCAGGGCTTGCAAACTTGGGATAAATAAAGAAAGGCTATGGCAGCTTGGAATCCACTAGGAACAAATGCCCGAGACTGTATTTGAACACATCACCGAGATTCAAAGCATTGATTTGAAAACAGTGTTTTAAATATACTAGTATACCTTTGATCTTAGATGTGAAATTCATCCTGAGAAAAATAAAACAAAATTCCCACCTATCCGTCTGTGGCTAACAGTTCAAAACAAAATAAAACCAAAAAAAAAAAATTAAGTAAAACTATCACCCATTTTGTCAAAGCAAATAAGAATTGCTTTATTTTTAGTTTCATATATTTCCCTACTCTGATACACTCTTCAAAGCTGGGCTTTCATCATGCTCTTAAGAGATCATTCAAATACTCTGACAACTGACAGTAATTGATTATTTAGTGTGGTTTTTTATACTTTAAACCATGAAGCTGAACTAATGCTTCACAGAGATATACGCTGTATTCAGAGTGTCAAATAGAAACAGTAGGATAACATCCAGGAGACTGTTTTTAATTTGGCATTTTCAATCTCTATCTATTTAAAAACTTTTTACTTTTTACAATTTTTTTAAATCAAATAATCTAAAAGAGGGGGAAAAGCCCATGGAAAAATATATAACAGCTTGCCAAATTTTCAGGATTTTCTTTTACGAATCACAACCCTTCTTGCTCCAATTCCAACTACATTTTTAAAAAGGAACCGAAAGAATACTCTGATGTGGATGAATGTGTGCAGACTTCATCAAATCCTATTGATGTTTTACAATGTCAGACAGACCTGTACCCCAGATAAGATATCAGTAGCCTTTTCTCGTAGGAAAACACATCTTTATACTGACATTCCAGTTTTGAAAAAGCATAAAGCCAATTTGATGGCAAGTGTGGATATGTGCTATTTCACCACCAGTCAGATTAAATGGAACAGCCTCAAGAGATCCTGCAAAGAACTGTTATGATGTCAATAAAATGTTCCATGAGTGGCAGGGCTAAGCCAGGGACAATTCACTCTCTAGGGAAAGACTGGACTAGTGGAAGGCCAGTCTCATGCTGAGAACACTCAGAGGAATACTCAGCGGGATTAGAAATAGCCTCAGCGTGACCAACGTAATTTCTCCTCTCCACAAAAATAAGCAGGTAACAAGTATGAGCCAAAGAGAAACACTGAATTAGAAGGATGGAGCTCTGATTCTACCACTAATGATATATTTGTGTTTGGTAAACACCATTTGTCCAACACTATGATGCACATGGTGATCCAAGTCACACCTGGAAAATTTCATACAATCCTGAGAAAAATTCTAAGGATTTTAAGAATCAATATAATAATATTAATTGACATTACTTTTATCTATAATGCTATTTTCAGGGTATAGGTAAAGTTTTAACTTCAGCACTTAGCTTAATTTTATCTTAACTATGAACAATTGCCCTATATAAATAATATGTTACAGCCCAGAAAAAAAAAAATCTAGCTCCATTTTTGCTCCTTTGCATTGACAAAGACATAAATAAATATTAATTAAGAGTTATCGCAAAGCATTTTGTAGTCTGAAACACATTCAGTGCCATGTAGAGTGAGTTTTCCTTTACTTTATCAATCAAAAATTTATTAACTGATATAAATTCTGTTCTTTTTTTCTTTATTTGAACCACTGTAGGTCTCATTTTTTCTAGTTTCTTGTTTGGTGAGGTGTGATAGAGCTTAGAAATGGATTAAAAAATAAGAGTGATATATACTAATTCATTAAAATTTACATAGAATATTCTAGGCTTGACTATTGGGGGTAAAAAATTAAAACAGACTTGAGAAAGGGGTATGGTATTAGAGATTGTGGCAGAACATATATATCTCATACATCATTTATACTGAAGTATAGTTTTTTCTCTCACTTTGTTATTAAACATCCCAATATTATAAATGTAGTAAGAAGGTTTGGATACAGTTACATTGGGATCATTATGAAGCACAAATGATGATCTATAACTAATATCATTGAAAAATTAAAGTTAGCTAAGTCCTTTTATAAATTCTGACCAATAAGTATAAAATAAATATTACATTTATAATAATTATTATCACCATTCACTCAGCAAACATTTTTAGAATAGTTATGGTGTGTCAGCCTTTGATCTAGGCATTGAGACCACAACAGTAAAGAGAACAGAAAAATAATAAAATTCACAAAACCAAATTCACTGTCAATAACCCAAGAGACCAGGCAGAGAGATAGAGAAATGTGTGTGGACACAGATCAAAAATCAGGAACATATCTGTAATAAAAAAGAAGGTTTGATGAAGAGATGGAATGTGTGTAAGCATAGTTTTATGTGCATTTATCAAGAATGATAACATATTACACTCAAATTAAGTTATATATCACATGTGTTTAAATTTCCCATAATTTATTGTTAAAAATGAAACCTAATATGCATGCTAGAGTTGCTTAGGAAAAGTGATTAAACACATTTTCAAATGTGTTTAATCGTTTCAGAATCTATTCTTATTTCCATATTCCAAAAAGGAAAATAATTGTATGAGTATCTATTGCTGGGATTTAAACCCATGTTTTCTGCCTGCAGACCTAAAATTTTATTCGACATGCCAAAGCTTGCCCAAAGCAAATTTCCTATTAGAAAAATCTTACAAACAAAAAAATAAGCATTATTTTTAAAACAGAAAAGAATTATGTATCACAATTTTTATCATTTATTTAAGTAAAGGTTCTTGATGTACAGCTTTTTATTGTAAATTTCACCAATTTTCATTTATCTTTCTTCAATCACCTTTGATCTATTCCCTTAAGTATTTATGAACAACTGTTTTTAAACTCAGAATTTGCTGCATTACCAGATATTTATTCATAAATGTATCTAAATCACACATAAAATGTAGAGACCTTTTTCATAAATTTGGAAGTCATTTCAAAATAAATCGGTTAGGATTTGAATGACAGCACTTAGATTGTCAATTCCCACGACTGTCGCACCAGCAGTGCGCAGTGAGGTAGCCCATCCTGGGTGCACTTTGTAAATCATTCGCTTCAGGAAGAGTTCTTGCAAAGCCGTCTCCCTATAGCAACCTTGAGGTTTCTCTGTGGTCTCTCTACAAAAGTGTTTTCACAGTGATTTCACAGGCCCTTCATTTTTAATAAATATTAGCCATCAGAGCTCTCCGGCAGGTTCCCCGGGGTCTTAAGCCTGTGCAAGGGTATGTGGGCTTCTGTGAACACCCCTATAGGGATGTTCCTGTGCTGAGGGTTTATTAGAATGCCTTACAGGAGGGAAAATGCTGCCAGCAATTTCAGCGACTTCTAGACTGAATTTATTCCTACCAGGTAGCTGCAAAATAACAATTTTAAACTGACTTTGCAATTGCTGGCAGTTTTCGTTTACATGGTTGATTTCTGACAGAATGAAATGTCTTGGTCACTGGAGAAGTGTATGTTTTATGTGAGTATGTTGGTTTTAAAATTGTATATGTATATTCACACCAAAAAAAGTCTTGACAGTTCTAGTGCTTGTGTATAAGCATATTATCCAATTCCATGAACAACTAATGGGATAATGTCCAATATAACCAACCTCCTGTTCACAAAATAAGGGCTAATAGTCCAGAAACAAAGGTCAATTTCTGTGGCCGTGACATGCTAGGGAGTGTGAAGTATTGTAATTTATTAAACCCTAGAACTGATAGCTCATTCTTTTGAATCAAATTGCTTGCTTCTATCAGGTACCCTCAAAAGCCATCAGAGAATGCAAAACTATCATTTGGCCATTGCTATAGCCACATAAGTCTTTTCAAATAAGGAATCTCTGAGGGAAAATTGACACATTTATCCAGGCACCATTTTTGCATTTCTACAGGCTGTTTTATGTGCACAGTTTAGTAATATAGTTTTCTGAAAGCTAGATTCCTTATACAGAAAAAATACATTGCCATTGTTCCGTATCACAACTTAACTTTTATCCCATAAGAATAAAGATGTTTTTCCCTTATCTGTATTATTATAAGATCTTTTTAAATAATTTTGTTTTCAAAATTATAACATCTTTACCCGATGACATGAATAGTGAAATCACTACCTGTAGGTATCGATCATTGTTAGGATTAACATCCTTATCCTTGTATCCCATGTGCCCGGCCCACTTTCAGAGAGATATGGGAAGCCAGTGTAATTTATTTTTATTTCAATTCAATATCAGTTTTCTGTCCCTCCTCCAAGTGCAAAGGTGCATTTTAAGCGGGCAGCTGGTGACATCACTGGAATCCTACCCTGTGAATAGGAGTATAAAAATGAGAAAGGTGATACAATTCCTAGCTTTACCCTGAATCTTTGTATTCATATACATATGCTAGACTAACATTCGAAGTGACTGAAAAGATATTCTGAGGATGAATGTACCAATATGGAATTTAGTTATTATGTCTTCAGTGCTTTGAATCAAAGTGTTTCTAAGTAAAATACAGTGCTTTTATTAAGGTTAAATGGTTCCATGTTGACTGTTCAAGTAACGTCCTGTTCAAGTCTGGTCCATGCACATATAGTTCATCATTAATTAATTAATTCACAACTCATGATTATAATTGAACTCTCATATTAAAGAAAATGTGACTTCAAATCAATTTCATTACTGGGTACAAGGAATTTATTGTTATCAGTTAAGAATAAAAATTCTAGCTATTCCTACCCAGAATTATTTTTAGTACTTGCAATTAAGGACAAATAATTTTATCCATTCCTAGAGTAACATTGTTAAGAGACAAAAATACACATATAAAAAAATAACTCAATTTCCCTGTTTCCCACAACAAATAATTTTTAAATTACATTTATTGGGCTAACATTGGTTTGTAACATTATGTAAGTTTCTGGTGTACAACTTTGTAATATAACACCTGTATATTCCATCATGTACTTACCACTCAAAGTCTAGTTTCCTTTTGTCACCACATATTTGACCCCTTTATCTTTTTCACCCTCCTTCTCCCCGCTTTTCCTCCGGTAAGCATCATACTATTCTCTATGTCTGTGAGAATACTACCCAGCTATAAAAAAGATAAAGTATTGCTACTTGGGACAACATGAATGGATCTTGAGAGTGTCATACTAAGTGAAATAAATCAGATAAAAAAGAACAAGAACCGTATGATTTTACTCATATGTGGGATATAAAAAAAATGAACAAAGAGAACAAATGAATTTTAAAATATATTCCTTATATAGGAATAGCTCTCAGATGCCTATACCCCTGACAGTAGCATTGCTGGAATGCCGAACACTTTGCTAGGTAACCTGCCAGCAGCAAGTACAAAGTACTGGTGCTATCTACAGTCATAGGCATATGGAATATCTAGGGTAGTGTCCTGCTGTTTCTTTATTCAGAGGATGCACCATTCATAAACAAGGGCAGGCAGGGGGTAGACTGAGTGCAATGTGTTGAGGCATGGCACCACTTAACAGGCAGGTGTGCCTCTGAATTTAGGCCGGTCACTGTGCTCCATTGATCACATGGTCAAACTTCTGATTTCTTACAAGTATATAAACGTAAGTATTGAGTCAGAGTAGAAAGTGAGAGCAACAGGAGCATCGGAGCACTGAAATTAATTCACATCATATTGATTTCAACTCTTTCACTGTTTCAACTCAGCACCAAGTCCATGCACCTCCATTATGCTAAAAGCCAAATACACGTATTGATGTGTGGTATATTTCTTGGAAACCATAGGACAGAATGAACCACAAAAGGCTGGGGGGACAACCCATTCTATGAAATAATTTTTAAGCAAGATTGATATACCTTCAAATTGAAGATAAATATAATTTAAAAGAAATAATTGCTTTGCTACTATCAATACATTCATTAGCATTTTTTCTGGACTCCCAAAGGAATGTTATATCAAAAAACATTTCTGGTGACCATCCAGTTGGACAATATTCAGAATTAACCTGATCAATATCTGTAATCTAGTTAACTGTGGTTATCAGAAAGTCAACACCTTGATTTCAGTACAACAGAGTGCTTTATTCTTCTGTTTATTTGGAATTTGAGTTAGGTTTGAAGGCCATCAGACTTGCTAGGCATTAAAATTATGCTATGGACACAATAGGATGATATTTGTCAACCGTGGTTTTATTTCGATGATAATTTTGAAAAAAATGATATAATGGTTCTAAATGTCTTATTCCTACTGAGGACTGCCACTTTTACATTTGTGTTTAGAATTTTATTGGCACTAAGTGATCAAAGTTTGTGCTTTAAATTTTAAGGTCATGGTTCTCAATTGTTTTTCTTACGCACTTTGGAGACCTTTTATGGCTCGCTAATACTAGTATAACCTTGAATGTTCATGAATGTTTGTAGATCTCCCTCAAGTTTGAATTCCTCAATTTTAGGGGAAACATGCAATTAGTGTTTCTTGAAACTAGATTTCATATGGACATAAGAAAAAAACAAACTTTAGATACTTGAAGTTGTTTTTATAGGCTGATCACATAAAAACTCATAAGGGAATTTTGCAGCTGCATATATATGCATTGTCAAGGCATAAGGTTCATTTTGCAAAGGTGGGGGTCATCAGAATATACATTCCAAAATATTTTTGTTCCACTGAAGGTAATGATTTTCCCCCACTATGTTACAATTGGCAAACAGCAAACTTATTATATAAAGTTACTTCACATTTTAAAAAATCTTATATTTTAGAAAATCTCAAAAGTCTTCAAGACATTAAAGATCCTGGTTAATTAAATATACTGTACATAAATTTTTGTTTTAGTTAAAACTGCTAAATACACTTTTACAAACATAGAGTTTAAATTAATTTCCTTTTTTTCTTTTCTCCCTCCTTCTATTTCCATTTTCTTTAGTCATACATGGTTCACATGAAACTCTTTCTCTGATCTTTCTTTAGGGCTCCATTTAGCAGAGCTGTCCCTTGCCCAAAATTTGCTAGTTTTATTTTGTAGTTGTTGCTAATGTGTTGATGATTGATGAAAGTTAAACTAACTACTCTTTTTTTAATTTTAGATATATTTTTTTATTGATTTCAGAGAGGAAAAAAGATGGAGAGAGAGATAGAAACATCAATGATGAGAGAGAATCATTGATCAGCTGCCTCCTGCATGTCCCCTACTGGGGACTGAGCCCACAACCTGGGCATGTGCCCTTGACCTGAATCGAACCTGGGACCCTTCAGGCTGATGCTCTACCACTGAGCCAAAACAGCTAGGTCTAAACTGATTACTTTTTATCAAATAGTATTTATAAGAGGGCATTTAAAAATGGTATTCAGTTCCTACAACAAATAGGTGAGAAATAGAACATTCAGAATTATTTGGAGGCACCAATGAAATGCTGAAAGTATTTCATTCAGCATTCCTTAATCACAGCACACAAATAGTTTCTTACTCCAGCAGGAAGAAATATAGTTATTTTTCTAAAAGAGCAGTTAACAAGAAATTGCATTATGGTTGGGTTTTGGGAACTAGAACTACAATAAAAAATTACTACATTTGCAGATTTATTAGCAAATTTCTCAAGGCATTCCTATTGGAAGATAAAGAATCAGTATAAAGCCTCTAATATGTGTAGCAAAAAAATACTAAAACCACATGTCCTGTTTTCAATTAGTGTGAAAACTAAAGACTTGATGACTTTTTTGATAAAAATATTTGAAATTACCACATGAAAACATGGTTAGTTTTTAATTGAAAGAAAATAAAGCTATTTCCCCATTTCTGTCCTACTGAAAAATCTGATGTGAGTAATGAGAGATTTTAAATGCAAAGATGTAGGAACTAAATACTTTCAATAGCATGTCTTCAAAACTCATCCATCTGTTTAGAAAAATCCAAGGCTGACAAATCAAAACAAATACTATCACATATCCCGCAATTACTAGACATTTTCCTCTCAAGCTATTTTTTGTCTCAGATCCCTTGTAAACTAAACTAGACAGTACTAAGTGCTGAACTAATTTGTCATCTGTTATTCCTCCTGCTTACTTTTTGCTATGCTTCATAAATTCTTAAACAAAACAAAAAAAGAAAAGATTTCTTTCAGTCCAGATTTTACCATTGCATACACATTTCAGCTTGTGATTGTTAACCATCACAAATAACTCAAGAGAAATATTTTTCTTACATATTAACTGAAGGCTCTTAGAAATATAGCATAGACACCAAACAGCTTCAAAATAAAAGTACCCAAAGATATTTTGCAGCCTAAGAGAGAGGTTTTGTCTGAAATGTTAGTGTCACTTCAACTAAACATTCTAAATTATAGCTCCTATTCAGTTGTGGGTAATTTTTGGAGTACCAGTTGTTAGGAATGTAAGTGTTAGACTAAGAAGTTATCAAAATTACTCATTTATTTTCTCTTTTTTCCATAAGATTTTTGGACTGTGTTAATGCACAAATAATATATATATATATATATATATATATATATATATATATATATATATATATATATATATTAAGGTCTATGATTATATATATATGTATATGTATATATGCATTTGTTTTTTATCATATCATTTATTTAGTAGCATGTGCAAATGACTATTTAATTCAGTCTCTATTCACACAGGTCTTATTTCTATAAAATGTATACCCTTCTTAGCTGCAAGTATTCAAAAATCATGCAGTGGAGTAGCTGGTGTTCTTCTGCAATTTTTTAGACATTATGCTGATCGTATGAGGTAGAATAACATTTGCTTCAATGGAAAAAAAATGAATTCTGACCAAGATTAAGCAATATATTTGTATTTAGGTTGGTATGCATATACACTTTCAGAAACAACAACCCAGGGAACAGCATCTCTCATCAATTGCCTCTATTTCCCATTATTGGTATTTCTAATTCACTGCTCTCTATTGAAACTGAAATGCATTCACGGTCAGTCTATAATCCTATTTCACACAATTGCATCCTGAAACAAATCCTATGGTTTTCTATAATTTTCCTTTGTTACACAGAATATATCTTCAAATATTATATAGCTGATTAAAATATTATCTAGAAACCTGGCTGAAGTATATATTTTGTGTAGAGTCACTTAAAATTCTTCATATCCAATTGCAATATACTAAGTAACACCTCACAGGGTTGCTTAAAAATTCATCCCGATAAACTAATGTCTTTCCAAAACACCTTTACATTGCAAACTTTTTCAATAAATAAGCTGTAATGTCAATAACTCATCTATTATGTAGATCATAATTAATAGAACTTTAGCCAGCTAAATCTTATATCGTTATATCTTGTGAAAAAGCACTTTAAATGTGGTGCCTAGTATACTCAACCCAATTTCATTTCAATAGCTCTTTTAAACTCCCACAAAGTGTTTAATATCTAAACTTATAATTTTTTATAATAAAGTGGCTCAGAAACTATAATGTGTTCTAGAAAATTTTAATACAGGATTTCTAATATGGCACAAGTAATTTTCACTTTGCTCAGATTCCAACTTATCTAATTCCAACTCATTTTTTGGTCAGTCTCTATTTCTGAACATGTAGAAATGTATTAGTGACATTACTTTTTTATAACTTCAAATAATATACGGCTTTCATCAAATTTAGAAAACTTGCATGTGTATAATGTATAAGGCAAAATAAATAGACTAACAGAAAACACTAAGAGAACAAGATGATCTCTTAAAGTTCAGAGAATTCTAACCTATAGCCAATACACATATACAGTAAATATATATTTGACAGTAAAGATACACCCACACATATTCTAAAAAGAGTGATTGATATTAGACACGAACATTGAACATAATATAAGTAAAGTATTCATTAAAATTAAGAATAGCCTGTAAGTTTATAATTTCAAATAAATCATGAAAAGCTTTTATTTCCTTTTGTACTTTGGAGGTATAACTAGAAGACGATTTCTATCTCATTTGTCATCTGTTCTTCAAATTAGGTATGTCAAAAATGTTGTGATATTTAATTTAGCCAATTTAAAATATCCTTTTAAACTTGTTTCTCATAATTTCACTAGCCTTTTGCATTACAAACATATCTCAATGGGGGCCCTATTTCTGCAAGATGGAAATATGGTAATTAAGAGCTATGGGGGGATCTATTTTCTCATGACTATGTAATGAAAACAATGGGGTCTCCTCCTTCTGTTTAGCAATTCCATTCATGCAACAAAGATGTTCAATGTATGTGTCACAATATAATAACAGTCTAAAGGGATTAAATTGCAGTGTGTATTGAACACACAATTCTCTCTGGCAGATGTATATGTATATCATGCAAGGCATCACTGAACATCCTTCCTATTCCATTGCTATGCACAAAGTAACAGCTCACAAGGTTCCATTAAAAATCCACTCCAAGAAACTAAGACTCTTCCCAAACACCTTTCCGTAACAAACTTTTAAAGGAATCAAGGCTGCAATATTAATGGTGAATCATTTGCTAAGTCAATTTCATGCCCTTTCTTCAACTCCACCCACCCACCTTATTTTTTCTTTTTTTTTTCTGCCGTTGTTTACTTTTTTGATGGAAATCCAGAGAGGCAGCATGATGCTGTTGCAATTGAATTCACAGTAGTGGCATTGAGTGCATAAGCTTGAAAGCTCCGAGATGGCTAGAAACATGTGCAGGTTAGCAATGCCTGTGCATGTGGGCTTCAGGGCTTGTCGGCATTCACTACCTACATCTTTAACAGGAGTTAAATGCAACTGACAGCACACTAATTATTATAAATTGTTTTCCCTACCAAAACTGTAACCTCACTGGAGACCACTTCAAATACCGCGTGGTTGTTTTGGAAAACGGACGTTTTTAACATTCCTTTATATTTTGGTAATTCTTTATTTTGTTTATTGTGTAGGTTTATTTATATATTTTTTAATAAGAATTTCAGAAATGTGTACTTATGCATGGTCTTCCTCTTATAAGTTTCACATACTTAATATGCAAAAAATCTCATACTGACTACACACATCCTCCACATTTCTATTTGTGCATTCATCAAACTAGCAACAGACAAATTTTTGAAACATTTATTTCGAATATGCTACGTGTTAGGCACATTCTTGTACTCCATTATCCTCTGCTTGGGACTCTCGCCCCTCCCTGGAATCATAGGTACAATTTTGTGCTCCGTGCAGCTCTGCCTGGGACTCTCGCCCCTCCTGGTGATTGCTCTGTTATTCTCATTATAGGTTTCATGATTAGCGGCCTTCAGTTTACAGTAAACCGCCTCACCGTTTCTAGTGGACTGCCTACAACTGGCCCACACCTGCACCTGGTCTGACCGGTTATTCTGACTGACCTTTACAAGAGACATAAATATCCTGCTCCCCCTACTCTGTCCCACTGATGTCATTTTGGTCTCAGATCTTCTACTAGCAGATGTAATAATAAATCGATAATTCTTCACCCCTTTTGGCCTCGTGCGTTCCTCCTTTGGCGACCCTAACACTATAAAGCAAATGGAAAAAAAAATTCTCTTTATAGATCATTATAATAAAATGCTTTTTTTGTTGTTTCTTGGGTTTTGGTTCTTAATATATTTCATTATGTGAGACATAAATGGATGGACTTGATAAGAGTATTTACCCCCAGGAATGAACTTCTTTGTAACCTCCTACTTCTCTCAGGCAACAAGGATGCATCAGACTGTGATGTTCTTTTCTAAATTTTAACACTTGGCTTGGAAATGGCCTTTATATGTCAAACTGACACTCCCTGCCATAGCAAAAACATATATTTTAAGCAGCTGACATATTGCCGAAAGAAAGCTAATACAAGGAACATCAGAGTTGAGGCTCTCTGAGTATCTTACCTGAAAAGAGAGAGACTGAGGAAAGGGCTCTGACAAGAAGTAGATGTTCAAGCACAAATTGGTGATAGCCAAACTCTATCAGTGTATGACATTCTGAGATTGAAAGTTGAGTGGAATAAAAATGCAACTTTCTTTCAAATGACTCATACAACAATGTAGTGTGTAACATCTGAAGTGTGTCTAAAGGTGTATTTTGCAAGGATCACTAAATATAGACGATGACTGTGTCTATTAACCAAAGAGCTTGAGAAGTACTATCCACTTACCCATAGTGAATCTCCAAATATGCATCAGTGGAAGACCCTATGCTGGAGTGGATGAGAATGTTTTTTTTATAACAAATGTTCTTTTTTTATTGACATCGTCCTATACTTTCAGATTCACATCCATCTTTTTTTTCTAACCCTTCTGCTTTAGATTCTACCAAATGATAAGTTAATCCTCTTTGACTGGTTTTCATAGGTATGGTGGATTACTGGCCAATACAATGGCGCAGAAACAATGGTAACCTATTTACATTCATCAATAATCAACGTTGAAAAAAATATTTCTATTTCCAGTCAAAACCATGTTTTTAAGTCATGAAATGACCCTTTGTCATATAAAACGTTGTGGTCTTGCCCTAGTCCATTTGGCTCAGTGGATAAAGCATCAGCCTGTGGACTGAAGGGTCCCGGGTTTGATTCCAGTCATGGGTATGTACCTCGGTTGCAGGCTTCCCCCTGGCCTGGGCCCTGGTTGGGGCTCCTGTAGGAGGCAACCAATCAATGTGTTTCTCTTATATCAATGTTTCTCTCTGTCTTTCCCTGTCTCTTCCACTCTCCCTAAATACCAATGGAAAAATGTCCTCAGGTGAGGATTAAAACAATAAATAAAAATCCTATCTAATAAAAGGGTAACATGCAAAGTGACCATCACTCCATCACAAAGATGGCTGAACCCACAGCTGAGGCCAAGTTTCCATAAGGAGCCTTATCAAGCAATCAGCAGGGACCTGAGGCTATGCCCTCCCCCACCCCCGTGGGGCTTGATAGGGGATCTTAGGCCATGCCCCCCACCCGGGGGGGCTTGATGGGGGACCTCAAGGTGCGCTTCCCATCCTGGTGCTGGGCTAGGGGACCTCAGGCTGCTCCCCCCCCACCCCAGCGCCAGGCCGGGGGACCTCAGACCGCACCCCCCGCCCAGCAGGGCTTGACAGGGGACCTCAAGGTGCACCCCCAGTGCTGGGTTGGGGGAACTCAGGCCATGCCCGCCCAGTGGGGCTTGATGGGGGACCTGAGGCTGTGTCCCCCTCCCGGTGCTGGGCCGGGGGACCTGAGGCTGTGCCCCCCCACCTGGCGGAGCTTGACAGGGGACCTCAGGCCATGCCCCCCACCCAGCGGGGCTTGACAGGGGATCTCAGGGCATGTACCTCACCTGACAGGGCTTGACGGAGGATCTCAAGGCATGCCCTCCGCCCCTGTCTGGGCTGGGGGATCTCAGGCCACACCCCCCATCCTGGCTCCAGGCAAGGGTGGGACTGGCCGGGTCTGCATCTAGCCCAATGGGGGGGGGGGGGGGCGGGTCTGCTGGGTCTGGGTCACACATGATTTTGAGGTGCATGTGGGTGGGCAGAAACTTGACTCTGGGTCCCGTGGTGAGCCCCAGATTCTGACAGGAGAAAGGTTTTCATATACATTTTACTAATTTTCTTTCATCTCTGACACTTCTATTATAGAGAAAGGGGAAATAGCAATGTTAAATTATTTCCTCTAATTAATCCCCTTTTAATGTGCATGAATTTTGTGCACCGGGTCACTAGTAAATAAATAAAATGTTGTGGTCTTGACTCCACATCTTTTAATCTGCTCTAAAGGAAATGTGTGTTTGCATTTCAGGGGGCAAGTGTTATTTAAAACAAAAACAAAAAAAAACTTTCAGTTTTTGCTAGAGGAAGTAAAGCACCCTGCAAGATGTGATTCAAACAGTAGTTTTTGTAGATATGTAGTCTGTGGAATGTACTATCATATCATAGCATCTTTACAGTGACCTCTCTCAGCTTTGATTCATTCAGTAGTTTGTGTCATTCCTAAATGACACTACTATTTGAGTGTAAAACATAAAAATGAGAAACTAAAACTTCCCATTACTCACCACAGACTTTGGCACATTTTCCTTATTTTCTACTATGGAGTATCCCTTATTTATAACTCTGTTCACTTGGGACATCTTTCCCCTAGACACATACAAAAAGTTCGTGAAGTTAGGACAAGCAGGCATGTGGAGTAGCACCCCTGAGAATTCAAGCTTTAACTTCACACTTGATGCAAATGTCTGATCCCTTGCTACCTTCAGTTTGAACGGCATTCCTTCTAGCACTGTTGCCAATAGAATGTTTGCATATGTGTTTTATTTCCAACCAAAGAAAGAAGCATTTGCTAAAAATCACATCTGAAGGAAAGGTTATTTTTGTAATGATTGTTATCTTATTCTCTAAACAGAGACAGGTTTAATTTGCTATCATTATAATTTTAATTTACTAAGAATAAAATGGATATTAACTGAATATGTACTGTTTTCCAAAATGTATATGAGAATCCTGTTTTTTAAAGGACCATTTCTATCTATTGGGCTGCAGAATTTGCAAGGTATTCTCTTTAATTAATAATTTTAACTATGTTTTATCATCTGATAATTAGGCAATTCACTTCAAGGGCTTTATAACTGAGTAACAATTACATCATTTTATGACATTAAAAGGTCTGTGAAGTGATGTGAATATATGACCCTACAATATGAAGTAAGTTACTTTGACTCTTTGAGGCTCTTAAGTGATTGATATGGAGAGTAACACAGGAAAAGCCCTATCATGTCAGTTAATTTACAAAATTATAATTTAAGTCCATGTATTACTTTTCCTAAAATAAAAATTTAAGCAAATTGAGCATATTTACCATTATTCATAAGTTAATTTGAAATAGACTATATTACTTACAACTGAGGTTTCATTTTAAACAGAAATAGTGCATTATTAGTACATGAAAACACAACCAACTAGTTGGACTTTAAAATATCAGCAGAAATATAGCTACAATTTCTGGAAATCAGTTTAAAGGTTAAAGGTCAAATGGAAACTATGTAATTAGCATCCAAATTAAAATCCTTTTACAAAATTCTGTCACATTTCTCTCACACCAGACTGGTATGTTACCAATTAGACTAGAAATAGTCTCTATGAACTTAGGAATCTTTTGGTCTTTATTCACCTTGTGTCCCTAAGAGTAGAAGATTTAGCATTTAATTGCCCTCAATTAATATTTATTGAATAAATACAAGTTCATTATAAATAATTTAAACCAAGAAATGCATTGTTTCTTAGGATACCTCTTTATATTAGTATACCTATATGTAAATTCTATCTCTTTTATCTATATCTTACCTAATCTCCACACCCTTCTAAAATGGGTAATGGAAGTCTTACAGAATTATCTACTGAGTTTCTGACATAACACCTTCCTTAAGATAACTCCAACCCACCCCAGCTGTGTTTTTTTCTAATATATACAGACCTCATCTGATAGCCTTGTTATTTCCAAACTTTTACACTCATAAAAAGAATGGCTGTGTTTTTCTTCCTTCCTTCTCTCTCTCTCTCCCATGGAAGACTCAGTAACACATACCACAAGTGGAGGAGAAGACTAAAATAGCACAGGTAAGCCAGGGACTTAATTCGCAGCCTCTCCACCACCATTGTCAGGGACAGGAGCCTGGGTATGATGGCCCTATCAGTGGTCGGCAAACTCAGTCAACAGAGCCAAATATCAACAGTACAATGATTGAAATTTCTTTGGAGAGCCAAATTTTTAAAACTTAAACTTCTTCTAATGCCACTTCTTCAAAATAGACTCGCCCAGGCCGTGGTATTTTTGGCACTCAAGGGGCCAAAGAGCCGCATGTGGCTCGCAAGGCACAGTTTGCCAACCACTGCCCTAGATAGTTCCAGTGAGCAGAGGGAGAAGACATAGAGGTCAGATGATTGTCTCACTCATATGCATTCTGCATGATCTGGCTTCATTCTTCGACCTTTACTCTGAATAAGTAACATTTCAGTAAACTGAATCTAATTTAGGGATACTCTGAAATAGTACAAGAGTAACCCAGTACTGAGATTTAGAATATATTACATTTGGTCTGAATGATTGTGCCCAGAACCCTCCTCCCCTTTCATATGTTGAAATCCTAATGCCCAAAGGTGCTGGTATTGGGCCCTTGCCAGGTATCTGGAGCCCTCATGAATGGGATTAATGCTTTATAAAAGAGGCTTCTGAGTGATCCCTAGTTCTTTTTACCTTGTGAAAGGAAATTTTCAATGTCTTCTAAAAGAATAATTTAATAGATCGAAACCAACATTATTAATATGGTGACTTAGATATTAGACATTTCTATGAGACAAACAATTTATGACTACTTTTCTGGATGCCATAATTCTATTATTAGGCGAAGTTGGGGGAGTGGGTATATTTAACTTTGTATAGCTTTCCATTTTAAATTTTAGACTCAAACTAAATTAGATGGAAAACTATGCATTAGAGAAGCAAAACTGGGTATTCCTTACTCATGAAATATTTTCTCTTATTTTTCTCTTCCTCTTGAAGGCAAAGACTAAATTATTATTTGCATATCAGAAGTGACTGGGGGGAAAAAGAAAGAAAACAATATTAATGATTTTCTTATTCATATATTGTGGGAAATAAAGAAAATTTGATTATTAACAATTTTTTGAAAAGCAAACTGAAGTGCCTTGCTGTAGTTGAAATTTTCTGATAACTGGTCTCTAGATAAGTAAAGGTTACAGGAATACCTATGAAAGGAAATTGTGTGGTCCCTGGGAACACAGGAAAGTTTAAAATTGCATTCCAACATCTCTTGCAACTACCTTCCAGGAGTGCTATTTGTGGGTAATCTTAATGATCTGACTTCTGGGGCGTGGGGGGTGGGGGGGGCAGAAGAAGAAAAGGAGAAATTTATCAAATTTACCTATATTTACTGAAAATTCAGTTTGCAGTGGTATAGTATGAACAATGATGATGACTGGGATTCATGCTAGATGACTATGTTTTGATTCTACAACTGAATTAGATAGTAGATAGCCATTTCCATGTTGCTTTGTCATTACCTCCACTTTTCCATCTATTTTCGTCTCCCTTATGAAAGAGGAGTGGAAATACAGGAACCAGAATTGAGACAAGATGTTCCTCCCTTGTTTTTGATTCCACAATATAAGACCTACTAAACTGTTAGTTAATAGATGTATATTCTTATTTGTAAATGTATACATATATTCATTAAATTTATTTAAAAATATGTTTAAGGTATCAGCCATGCTTCTGATGTACAAAATCTTTGGTCTCACTAAGTACATATTCTACTGAGAAAGAGAGAAAATTAGGAGTTATTTTTCTAAATATACGAAAACAACTATTTTAAAAAACAGTATTTAATGAGAAACCATTGCCACTAAACATGGTATCATTAGAGCTTTCTCAATAGGACACAGAGAAAATGAATTGGAAGTAAAAAAATCTCTACAACAGCAAAAATAATTTATGTTGCCCTAACTGGTTTGGCTTAGTGGATAGAGCGTCGGCCTGCAGACTGAAGAGTCCCGGGTTCGATTCCGGTCATGTGCCTTGGTTGCGGGCACATCCCCAGTGGGGCATATGCAGGGGGCAGCTGATCGATGTTTCTCTCTCATTGATGTTTCTAACTCTCTGTCCCTCTCTCTTCCACTCTGTAAAAAATCAATTAAAAAAATTAAAAATAAAATAAAAATAAAAAATAAATAAAAGAAAAGAAAAGAATTTATGTTGATGGTCTAGAAAGTTTATGTCTTACTACAGAATAGGACATTAGTCTTTAATCATATTATCTACTAGAGGCCCAATGCATGAAATTTGTGCAAGGGGCTCAGCCCTGGCAGCTGTAGCAGCTGCCTCGGCCCTTGCAGCCCTGGGTTTGTCTAGAATGTCGTCAGGAAGGTCATTCGGCCATGGGGCATGGGGTCTAATTAGCATATTACCTTTTCATTATTATAGATTTTTCTAGATAGGAATGCCATCTTCAGAACATTTATAGTACATGAACTAATGTATATATCATAAATATAACTCAGTAAATTAAATATGACAATAGTTTATCAAGATTTTGTTATGAGGAGAACAATTTGCAGTTGATAAGGACCCAGCAGAATAAAAGCCTGATTGCGGTTATGAATAATGCATATCACCTATGGTACTAATTAACCTTGTGCTCCAGTAAGATATTATAGGACAATAAGGCTAATTTGAATGTGGTCCAGCACTTTTCTCTATGATTTATGGTTGTCACCCTTTGGAACATGTAAAAGTTGATTTTATTAAATGTGAAAAAATATATTTATTATTATTTATCACATAAATAATGAAAACATGAAATTATATTATATTTCTCAAAAAGGTAGATTAAATATATAAATCATGTATATGTGGAAATGTGTACTACAAATTGTAAATAATAATACATATTAACTTGGCAAAAAACTCTGCTAAAATATCAGTATGTGATCAATCTAAGTAGACTCAATAAATCTCTATAGTTTATAGCCTTCTAATAATGTAATAATAATTTTCCTCTTTGTCTTATAATAATAAGATGAATTCAGTGGACAAGGTATAACTAAAATCTGTAATGGGAATATTTTTGCCATGCCAGCACGGCCAAGAGTGAACCTGAGGAGGGGCGGTGAAGGATTGAAGAAGACAGACAAGAGAATACAGCTGGGGCTGGGTGGATCTCCTGTGCCTGGATGAGGACACAAAAGACCCAGCCTGCAAGCTGATGCTTTATTTTGTAGTCTGATTAAAACAAGGGTAGATTAACATGTATACAAATGTTCTTGTTTTGGCAACACTTGCTGCACCTCCCATAGCCCATTAGCTACTTAGGAAGGAATTAGGGAGGGCTACAAGGTCGGGCTTAATTATGCTAGGAGAGCTCTGCCCTCCAGGCTGGGACTTGTTTGTGGCCGCGCCACAGGTCAGCCCAAGGCTTGACCCTAGAGTTGCTCCCTACAAATATTTTCTTCAAACATACACTCTTATCAATTTATTCAAAACATAATCCTTTCTCTTTTGTGCCTAAATTACTGTTGGATGAACAATCATGATGATGCCTGAGAAGAGATTAATTATTGTAGACACCAAAGAGGAAGATTCATTTGATATGAACCACAAGAAGGAATTTATTTGCTGAGATGGACTCCCATGGTCAACCAAAGGCCCAAATTGTATTATAATAAAAGTTCAGCCAATTGCTGACAAAGGAAACTCAGTGTGAACTCTCCGCTTCCCACATATGCCCCACTTGTTTAAGCTGCCTGAGTCATCCCCTGCAGGGAAACCCTGATTTTGTCTTTCAGCCAATGACTGAGACTTGCACCAATCAATTAGAAATACACAAATTATACACCAATGAGCACTGCACTATTTGGACCAATCAGAACTCATAAGTTGGAAATGTCATTTGTATAAAACTAAGAACTTGAGTGAGGACTTTCTTTATGAAAGACTGCTTCCCCTTTGTTTTGGTGGAGCATACTTTCAGTTTCTGCTGAAGGCTGCATCTCTCAAGCTTGCAAACACAGTTTACATGAGTAAAACATC
Organism: Cnephaeus nilssonii; assembly: GCF_951640355.1. NCBI lineage: Eukaryota > Metazoa > Chordata > Mammalia > Chiroptera > Vespertilionidae > Cnephaeus > Cnephaeus nilssonii. The sequence goes on along the minus strand of NC_137072.1, from coordinate 77,957,490 downwards.
TCTGTTTTCTAATATTATTTTGGGGAATTTTTGTTGACATTATCTTCAACTAGAAATGCCAGTCTTTAATGTTTTAATTATACTTTTTAAACTGTTATTTAGATGTATTTTTAAATAAAAAGATAATATTTCAAATTCCTACTTTAAAAGATCTCTTATAAAAGCTTAGTGACAGAAATATATTGTTTAGATTTTTGGGCTCCTGCTCCCCTCCAAAAAATTTGCTTAAATGTGACAAAGCATACCCTGTGCACATGAGTCTTTTCTTTTGCATGTTTAAAAGTAGCAGAGAAAACAAGGATTGGATGTGAGCAAAAACAGAATATCTAGTAAAAAGCAATTTTTACTAACTTTAATATTAATATAATTTTGAGTGGAAATATTGCTATCTTAGCTCATAACAATTTGTGTTTATTTTTTGACAGAGTTTGCATCTATGTAAATATCATTCTTAATGGAAATCCTTTGTATTTGAATTATTCTCTTTATGAGGAAAAAGTATCAAGTGCCTAAATGTTCTTGAGATTTTTAATCAAAATGTCCTATGACAATATTACTTTGAAGTCTATTTAATTATTTATTGATCACTCATACATTATTATAAAGGGGAACAAAATTTACCAAAAAATATGCCTCTTGGCATATTGATTATTTTAAACTGATTATTACATACATAAACACAGAGACACATACACACACACACCCACACACACACACACGAATAGACAGGAGAGAAACTCCGAAAACTGAGTGGAAGTTACCCTTTTGTAAGAAATATTGATGTTTATATGGGAAATCTCCATTTGTAAGGGATTCTCTTTCTCTGTACCATTAAGAGAGCAGAGGGGTAAAGGCAGACTGGATGAAATAAAGTGAAGGGATTAGCCAAAGCACATATATATGCATAGCCCATAGACACAGACAACAGTGTGGTGCTGCCCAGAGGAAAGGAAGGTACAGGGGTAGAGGTGGGAAAATGGCGGAGGGGGGGGGGGGAGATAAGGCATCTATGATAGTGTAAACAATTAAAAAATAAAGTAGAATAAAAGAGAAAGATGCTTTTCAATCTCTAGCAACTCTTATCAGTGGAGAAGGCAGCAGCTTAAATCTGCACAACAACCTAACCCTTGTTTACAATGCTTTTCCTGGTAACCTCCCATAACTTACTCACCCCCACTCCCAACATCTAATTTTGTCTTTAACTGAAGATGGTCCTTAAGGTGATGGCTTCAGTCATTTCAGGGGGTTACTCAGTTTCCTTGGCTCTCTCCCTTGCATACATGTGGTGCACATGTTATTAAACTTCTGTTTGTTTTTATACTATTAATCTGTCTTATATCAATTCAGTTTTTAGGCCAGCAAAAGAACCTAGAAGGAAAGATTTTTCTGCCCCTACATCTACATATATGATTAAAATAAAAACACAACTGGTATCAAGTGATGGAGAATAATCAAGAAAAATATTGGGGAGAGGGTAAAGTCAATGCTCATACAACAGTCTGCTGATCCCTCCATTACCAGTTCTACAAAGTTAAGAACAGAGGCAGAAATAAATGGCATAGGCTTTTATCCAACTCCACCACTTACTGACTCTTACACTTCGTTACACAACTCTCTTTGTCTGTTTGTTTTTCTGTAAAACCTAAAAATCATATAAGTTTCATAGTGTGTGTGTCTGTGTATAAAGTTAGAGAATAAATAAGAAGATGCTTAGAAGAGTGTATGATACACAGAAGTGTTGTGCATGTTATCATTATTATTTTAATATCATCATTATCTCTAAGGATAAAATAGAAAGTATGAATTTATTGTACAGAAAAATCCCTACACACATTTAACAAACATGTGTGGGTCAGTCTATATCTTTAAATCTATATATATAAAAGACTACGTGTCTGTCCGACCGGTAGCTATGATGCGCACTGACCACCAGGGGGCAGACTCTCAATGCAGGAGCTGCTGTGACACATACTGGCCATTTAAAAGTAAATGGCACCACAGACCTGGCACCCACAAAACAACACTAGGCTTCCCCCAAGTGGGGCACAGGCCCTGCCACCACCCTGGATTGACACCCTACCAAATCACAGTCAATGCTGCCGAGACCCACTGGTGCAAAATGCAACCCACAGCCCAGCCCAGCCTAGAAATGGTGGCTGTGGGCACCAGGCAATGACATCACATAGCAATGCCCGGCTTCCTTTCTCTAGCAACTAGCCTCCTTGGAGTTTCTTCAGCCCAGGAACCCGACTTGCTTTATAACCAGGTGCAAACATTTTACACTTTAACCAAATGTTTGTGAAGCGTTTTCCTGTGCCTCATCTCATTTGATCCTCACAGAAATCCTGGAGTAGGTAGATAGGAGACTCGGTAGAATCCTATTTTCTTTTCATTAGCAAGACACTAATAGCAATATTAAATATTTCTTCTAATTAATTTCCTTTCAATGTGCAGGAATCCGTGCACTGGGACACTAGTCTATATATATAAAAGCCTAAGTGACCATTGCTATGACACACACTGACCGACGCAGGAGCTGTTTCCTGGTGGTAAGTGCGCTCCTGCAGTCCCTCTCTGCCAAGCAGGCCATCCCGATGGGCCCCGATCGGGACTGGGTGAGACGGGCTCTAATCAGTGGCCAGGCAGAGGGACCCATGCATGAATTCGTGCACTGGGCCTCCAGTATTATAATAATACCCTTTCCTGTCCTTTGGTTCTGAGTTAATGGACCCAAGTGTCCTCTTTTTGGAAGAAAAAGGTATAAGAAATAGCAATAGTTCAAATAGTTTTCCCTTAAGGAATTAACAAGGTTCTCTCAAAAAGTAAAATTATTTAAATAAAGGGAATGAATTTATATAAAAGGAAATTAAGAAAGGTTATAAGTAGAAGTAATCAAATTAATGTAAGAACAAAGTGGCTTTGGAAAACAATAATTAAGAATTGGACAAAAGAAAAAAAAAAAGTAACCTGGTTTTAAATTTTGTCTTGGACTTGGGCGTCTGAGGTTTTAAAGGTCTAATACTGCTTCAGTGAGGAAAAATATGTTTTAATTAACAGTAAGCAAAAGTAGCCAGTACTTTCCTGAGTTTAAACAGGCTATCTTCACCTTAGCAGTAGAGAAGCTGCAATGACAGAATACAAGCAAAAAGACAAATCAAGTAAAACTTCCTTGGAAAGAAGAGGAATGTGTAAGAATTATTATTGGAGAATGTAATTAATCACATGGAGCTGTGTATCTGACCTCCATAAAGAAAACATGAAACATTTGTTGTAATCCTGGTTATAAATCTACAATCTCTAATAAGCATTTTAAAAACTATATTATGAGTTAGAAACTGATTGGAAAAAATAGAGAAAAGGAACATGTTTTCTATAGCATTCAAGTATATTTATATCTCCCCTCCTTCTTTGGCCTTAAAATATAATATTTATGATTCTAAAGCTGACAAAAAAAGACCTCTAGTAGGGTTGGTTTTGTTTTGTTTTGTTTTTCACTTGAAGTACACTAAAATATGCAAAAGTTATAATCTTTGGAATAATGAAAATAGTGTCTTACACACACAAAAATAAAAAAAAAGAGGAAAGAGAAGAAAGGAGACAAGGGATGAGTAAGGAGGAGAGGGGAGAAAAGGAAAGTATCCTTAGGGAATTTGAGTTTGTAGTGTTATATATCTTTATTCCTGGATTATTTTCATGATATAAATAATGAGGAAGCTCACTGAATATTAAAACTGTTTGATTGCAATATATGTTAGTTTGGATTATATGATACTATCATCTTGTATACTCTAAAGTGGTCACATATTAAAAGCAAGTCAAATTCTTTAAGTTATGATAATTATTCAATCTGAATTCAGTAGTGATTCTTTTAGCATTACTGCTACATTTCTCTAAGTACATTTAGGTTTTTCAAAAATACTTTTTCTATAATTATTATCAAATATTGATGTTTGGATTTGATTTTTTAAAGCAAGAAGCAGTTATTTTTCTTCACATCAGCACAATAATCTTTTTCACGCTTGTCCTTTGGCTATGCAATTCTCCCCCACATTACTCTAATAATTAAGCTTTATCTATATTTCAAATTAAAAACTAAAATCTAATGCTTTCTTAAAGTAACCAGTGTGTTTCCCCCCTCGAAGTTAATATGCACTAAAGCCATTAACTATTAACTCAGGGTTCTTGGAAATTGTATTTAATCTACATCAGCCTCAATTTCCTCAATTACAAAATAGAAACAACAGGAGATATTTGGCAGAGTTATTTTCAAAATTAAATTGTTTTCTATGTACCTGGCGTGTAGCTGGGTCTAATAATGGATGAAAATGAACTTAAAAAATTGTTTTCCCTACAACAATTCTGTTTTACCCATTAGAAATAAGGACATTTGCCTTCATTATCAAGCTGACTGTTTAACTTAGATCAATCGACAGCGAAGTGTCAATTATTTTAATTGCACTATTTTTTATGAAAAACATGTTTGATCTTTTTTTTTGCTTTTAAATTGTTTTTGTTTTATTTTGTTTTACATTACTTTTCACCTTCCCATGATCAAGAATTACATAAATATACTTCAAAATGGTTGTCTCCTTCCAGTCAGAAAACTTGTACCTGCTAACTGTGTAATATCAGAATTGGTGGGGAAGTGAAGAATCATTTAGTTCCTTTATTGTGGAGATGAAATTCTAAAGGTTAGACCCATCTATGAGGCATAGGGAAACCTCCAAGCCAGGATGCTTAAGAAATCTCCTTACTCACATTACCCAGTCCAGTTTTGGATTTTTGTTTTGTTTCCATATCCCATCCCTAAATGAAATAAAAGCAACAAAACAAACTAAACAAAACTTGCATGAAATGACACTTTAATACTCCAAAAGCCAAAAAAAAAAAAAGTGTTCCTATACTATTTATGGGCACAGACAAGTCAGGCAAAGTAACATGTGCACAAGATGGATTGAGAGTTCTTAACCTAATAACCCAGTCTCTCCCTACAGCAAAACATATATGCAGGGTTTATGCCAAAAGGGTTTCCCCCCTATTAGGACATTTACATAGAAAACATGTTATACCTTCCAGTTTGGTTCTGGATTTGGGTAGTCACATATAGGGTCTCAACTGTCCAGGGTATGAGCTTCAGAATCCTAACACATTCTTCATGCTCCTACTTTGCTTCAACCATTCAGTCTTGCTGAATGAATATATGGACACAACCTCCCCTGGATGACTCTGGTGGCTCCCAGGTCCTTCTCGGGACAGCTGCAGCGCAGCTCACATAGGTATTAGGTAAAGTACACACGTGATGTGAGTCAAGGGGACAAAATTAGGTGAAGCTTAAATACATTTTAATGAAAAACATATCAGACAGTGGAAAGACAGACTTTGAAACACATACATCTGGTTGAAATGTCAGTTTGCAACTTTCTAGTTTTAGTTTGACTGATTATTATGAAATTAACCTGTCTGAGTTTAAGTCATTCCAGAAACTACTGCTCATATAATGTTGTCAAGCATAAAAGAGAGAATGTGAATAAAACATTTAACAGTACTCGCACAAACAGGTCTTTGCCGTTCTTTTTGTCTCATCATCCCATTTAAGACATCCTGACAATTCTGGTGTTAAGAATCTTCGGCCTTTTTCTTGGGATCCCTATTACTTCTAGCATATTACTGATTTATACACTCACTTGAAAGTCACACTATTCCCTTTGGCCCACTTTTATATTTTCTAGAAACAAGGTCCTTCTCTCCTCAGTTTTAATTCCATTCTTTTCTAAGTTCAGATAAAAATAACTTAAGTTCTCCTGAGATCTGATCGTGGAAACACTTGGCCAGTCTTTTCCTTGATCCCACAGGTTACCCTTGATTGAGAATTTCACCTTCATCAGATTTTTCCAAAACACAAATTTTTGCCCAACTCTATTTTCCTGAATGATTAATTTCTTCGTTCTTCCGTCCTTGACCAAGGTTTGTTATTAATGATCTTTCCATTCCTGTAACATACACTTAGTTACTTGCAGCATGCCTGGTTGGTCCAGTGTATCTCACTCTTAAATCGAGATTAAACTTTTTCATACTTAGACTCACACAAACCACACTCAGAAACCTCCTTAGTCTTTAAAGGCCCTGACATGAGTAGCTGACCTGGTGAGGACTGGACTTCAGTGGTCTGCCTGTCCTAGGAGGGGAGGTCACAACCCTGGTTTGGTGGTCACAAAACCCACAAATGTTAGTACCAAAAACAAAAACAAACAAATAAAAGCACTCTGGCATTTTGTCTGGGGTTATCACTCACTGGAATTGCTTTCAACTTCTAAAGCTAAATAGCATGTACTGAGAATTTTCTTTGTGCCAAGTACGAACTTTCATGAGCCTCCAATCTTTAAAATCCAATCCAGGTTTTGAAATCATAAACAATCTTTTTATTGTGGGAGACAGTGGAAAAATTTTTTCCTATGGATTAGTTTCTAACATTATGTACTGAGAGCAATAACATCTCAGGTCCTGGCAATAAAACATGGAAGGAATCAAACTATAAAAATAAAGTCCTATCCCTGAGTGTTATTTAGAGGAAACTGCTAACAGATGTTTTCCTCTTGTCCATAGTACAGGGGGAAAATTTCCTATTTTGGATTTAACTTCATTTTCACCTGAATGAATTGTGAAGTCCCCCAAGTTTAAGTGTATTATCTGTTGCTGCCAGTTTGTGTGGGCCTGCAGGGGATAGACCCCACTTAAGTCCGCTCTATTATTACTATTTCAATGCCCTCTCCACCCCTTCTCTCCAACCCCTGACTGTGTGTCAAAGAAAGCTAAGGCTGTCAAAAGACGAGGAGTCCTCACTGTTGTGACATTTCATTTATCTGGGCAGCAAGATGCTTGAAAGGCAACTGCCTAGTTCTAAGTAACGTATGGAAGACAATCAAACCCAGTTAAGCAAACAAGTGTTGACATATTAAATCATGCTTGAACCAAGAGAGCAGAAACAGATGACACACGAAACCTTCTACAGAGAACTTTAAATCAATAAATAATACAGGTCAGTCTGGTTCTAAAAAAAGAAGCTTTTAGCATTGGGAAATACTGGAATTAGGTGAAGATCGGGAAGCCACTCACAAGAGCAAGGAATTATGTTGCTTTCTAATTGCGAGATGCAAAACTCAAGTTCCTGTGGGAAAGGACAGGCTGGGAGCACTGGGAAACCTCGGTGAAATCACATCACATTACTTTCCAATCCATAAAATGGGAAATAAAATTTGGATAGTCTCATCCTTTATTTTAAAATAAAGTCCTAATGGACCCCTTTCAAAGCGCTTTGCATTCATAGAGGAAAAGCCCTTATGCATATGGAGTAGTGTATTATTATTCTCCTTCACAATCACACAGCGGGGGCTTCGGAGCATTCATTCTCTAAGTCTCCTTCCCGCTAACAATTCCATCAAAGAAATGGAGTTATCCATCAGTCAAATTATCATTTGCTCTAATTGTTACTTTCCCCAAATTGTGGCTCTTCTTTCTTTCCGTTCTTTCTTTCTTTTTTCTCTCTTTTTTTTTCTTTTTTAAAACTGCACCTTAACAGCACTCAAATGAGCAGGATATCTTCAAGCTCAGAAAAGGATAAAAGCATACCAACAAATTATTTTAGTTCTTACAGTTGAATCCCTACTGGTCAGCATTAAATGCAGATAAAGCATTTAAACACCAAAGAGAATCAAATGCTGGAAGATGAGAGCCACATCCAGGGCCAGAAATAATAGCATACAAAAGCATTGTCATAGAATGAAAACCAGTTATGAGATCATGGACAGGGTAGAATTTACATTTTTTATTGTTACCGTTCATGAGTGATATACTTTCTAGAAAGAACTATGTCAGGAGTAGTGGCACCATTCTTTCTTGCTTTATAATAATTGGCACGTCCTTCTGAACTAATGTGTAAATTAAATCTAAAGGCAATAAATTATGCAGTTTAGATAAACAACACACTTTTATCCTTTAGGTAGAATCAAGTGGATATATAAATAAATCAATTAGATTGATACCCAGAAATCAAGCTAAAGCCACTTAGTGTTTTGTGTAAACCTCAAAAGGGATTGATATTTCAAGGCTAATGCATAGAGCTGTACTAACAAACCTATAAAGGTGAAGCACAAATCATTGAACATTCATTGTCATAGAAATATGGCTCTAAGAAACCTTAAAATGTTGGCTGCTCCCTCAAGAGGGCATTGGGTAAAGCATTGTACCCTTGGGCACAAGACAGTCAAACCAAGAGACCTCTTGAAGGGAGGTAAGAACTCACAACCTTCAAGAATAAAAACCCATGGCCTTCACTGGGTGAGCTTTGAGGGTGCAAATTTACACTAGCGACCAACAAGCACCAAGCCTTACATTACAATCACCTGAGGAGTTTAAAAAAGAAAATATTAATGCCCCAGCTAGCACCACACAATGGAATCCGAATTTCTTATAGGTGCATCCAGCAACAATATGGTTTAAAATTATTGCACTACACTGTAAATGTTGAGAACAGCAGAATTAGATAAAAGTGGTTCCCCAAATACTTCCTCAGTAGAAAAAAAATGTTAAATCATATGAGGAAATCCCATAGGTCAATAAAAAATTAAGCATCCCACAAATGAATAGATCATTCTTAAACAGGAATGATTAGAACATGGGTGCCATTTGTATTTTTTTTCGCTACCGTGCTGTGGTTTGATTTTCCCCCTAATTTGCCAATATTGTCTATTTATGATAATAGTACAAATAATTGACAGTAAATATGTGATTCCTAAATCAAATGAAATTAGCAGAATTATATATATATATATATATATATTGTCAAAAGTTATATGATTATAATCTATATTTTAAAAATGTATCAAGATACCTCTGGGGGGAGAGATAAATATATAATTAATGCAAAATAGTTTTGACGCAACATGATAATACAATGTTTTGACATATATTCAAATGAATTAAGATAAATATATTTCTGTTATTTGCTCTTATATACTTATACTAGAGGCCCAGTGCACAAAATCGTGCCTGGGTGGTCCCTAGGCCTGGCCAGTGATCAGGATCAATCAGGTTCCCTACCTCCCCACCTCCTCCTTCCCCCGCCACCTGCGTCTGCCACCACCAACCCCCAGTTTCCTGGCCCAGCCCAGGGCAAGCCCCCATCAGGTAATCGGGGCCTGCCGGCTGGGGGAGGGGACAGGGGGAGGGACCCAGGAGGTTGGTCCTCAGCCCCAAGGAGGGAGCTGGCCCCTTGGCTCCCCTGGGAAAGGGGCCATGTCCACCGCCACCCAACCCCAGTTCCTCATCCCAGCCCAGGGGCCTGCCAGCCACGGGGAGGGACTGGGAGGTTGGCTGGCAGGCCCCAATGGCAATTGGGGCCTGCGGGCTGGGTGCAGCTCCAGCATTGAGCGTCTGCCCCCTGGTGGTCAGTGCACATCATAACAATTGGTTATTCTGGTCATTCCATCATAACAGTCACTTAGGCTTTTATATATATAGATGGTCCTAATTTATCTATACCTCAGTTTCCTAAACTACAATATATATATATATATATATATATATATATATATATATATATATATATATATATAGCATTCACTATAAGAGTCCTTTATATCAGTGCTTCTCAAACTTGAATGTACATAAATAAAAGAGGATCTTGCTACAATGTAGATTCAGATTTAGTTTTTCTGGGGTGGGGCCCGAGTTTCTGCATTTCTAGAAAATAACCAGGTCATGTTGATGCTGCTGGTCCCTATCCCACTCCTGAAGGAGGCTGACTAAATGTGCATGTGCCCATGGACTGGTGCACATTGTGTCACATTTCACATAGGAGGAAAGTTGGGCTCAATCTAGTTTTGTATTTGGCAACAGACACACATCTACCAAATTGAAGAGTGATATTTGAACTGAGGGCTGCATCACCTTAAAGCTCAATGTCCTTAATTTATAGCACACAAAAATCTCCTGGTGATTTCACAGATCTATTTTAAGGTTTTAAGTATACCTAATGATTTTATGCAAGTGTTGGCTACCTCGTTTCTTATCATTTGCAATCATTTTTTGAGCTGGCTCCTAACCGCTCGCCTGCCTCCCTATGTGATTGCCCCTAACCCCTCTGCCTGCTTGCCTGATCACCCCTAACTGCTCCCATGCCAGCCTGATAGCCCCTAACTGCTTGCCTGCTGGCCTGATCGCCCCTACTGCCTCTGCCTTGGCCCCAAACCCGGGACCCAGAATTCCCTCCTCAGAACAGCCGCAGGCACCTGGGACTCGGGCTTCCCCCCCTCTGGATGGCTGCAGGCACCTGGGACCCAGGCCAGGTTCACCTGGGCCGGCCGCAGCTGCAGGAGACCTCGGGCAGGTGGTTTCGCCCAGGCTGGCTTTATCAGGAAGGATGTCCGGAAGGTCGTCTGGAAGACGTCTGGTCTAATTAGCATATTATCCTTATTAGTGTGTGTGTGTGTGTGTGTGTGTGTGTGTGTGTGTGTGTGTGTGTGTGTATATATATATATATATATATATATGACTCAAAACTTTAAGTAGTATCCTTTCTTTAATGAGTGAGAAAGTAGGAGTGAAAATCAAGTTTAAATGTGCCTCCAGGAGGGATTACAGAATGTTTGGTTCTTTGATTCCCTTTCTTTCATGGCCAAGTCTCCCTTTTTTTTACTATGCACACATAGCAGGAAATTCACAAGTTGTAAATCATTGTTGGACCAGTAAAATATTAGGTACTTAAAAAAACAAAAGGTTTTCATTTTCAAGGGCATAATAATTTAAAAGTAGTATCCAATACTACTCATAAATGAACTAAACTGTTTCAGGTTTGCTATGCATGTATTTGACCCATTTGACCCCAGATATTATTAAAAATTTATATATATACATATATATATATATATATATATATATATATATATATATATATATATAATCCCTTGTTGCAGGTAGTTTCAGGAGTTAGCAGTTCTTTTATTACTTAGCTTTTAATATTCAAATACATTTAAAAATATAATATGATTTTAGAAATAAAAGAGATGTACACACAATTGATTAATGTGATATGATAGATCCCTGTACTGAACGTTCCCTCTGTGTGTTAAGCCATTCCCCAACATGTTTTTTGCATGTTTTTTTCCCTGTCTATGACCACTCTACCTAAACCTGCACCCTCACATTGCCGTTAGCCACTTTCATAAACTGTAACTGTAGTTGTGAGTCTATATATATGTCTATATGCCTATGTCTGCATTCTTAGGATACAGGAATTGCATAGATGCACAGTGCAATAATAACTTAAAAGAATGAGTGATACTTTTAAACCAGAGAAAATCATTTTAATAAACAAGGTTCTAATATATGTACATTGTTTTGATCACCGAATAAATAAAAATGTAGGTGTATCCTTTAATAAACAATACTGCTCAGGAATATACTATCGCCCAGCCACCATGGTTCAGTGGTTGAGCATCCACCTATGAACCAGAAGGTCATGGGTTTGATTCCTGGTCAGGGCACATGTCTAGGTTGCAGGCTCGATGCCAGTATGGGACTTGCAGGAGGCAGCCAATCAATGATTATCTCTCATCATTGATGTTTCTATCTCTCTCTCTCTGTCTCCTTTCCTCTCTGAAATCAATAAAAATATATTTTAAAAAAGAATATACTGTCTAATTTAAGAAAACTAGAGTTTTCTAACCAGAAGCTCTCCTGTATTTTACAATAAACAGATATATATTCCCATAAATACATTTTATTTTTAATAAGAGCTTAAGGAAAAGCTAATGTTCATTAAGTAAGTACAGGGTGCTAGGCACTATTCTAAGTGAATTTGACATGTGTTATAGAATTGCTATAAGGTAGAGATGAGGAAAGCAAGGAATAGAGAGATTCAATAACTTGTAGGGACATAGATCTCATAAATGGCAAAGGTAGTATTTGAATCCAAGAATGCTGGCTCAGAACCTATGTGCTTAAGCCACTAGAGCATGCGGCCTCCCACAAGCAGTGTCTTTCCGACTATATCCAAATTAAATTGGTCACATTTCAAAACGTTCACCTCCTTTGCTTGGCAGAATTATAAGAAAAATATTCACTTTGCATATATATTTAGTTTTATCAGCATATCTACTCACATGGGCAGAGGGAGTATGTTTTTTCTTTTTTTTAATTCTTTATTGTTTAAAGTATTATCTCCTTTTTCCCCCATTGACCTCTCCTCAGCTGTTCCCACCCCCCAGCACATGCCCTCATCCCCCTACTGTCTGTGTCCATGGGTTATGCTTATATGCATGCATATCAGGGAGAATATACGTATTTTGATTAGTGGTTTTCAACTGGGAGTGATTTTGTCCCCAGGGGACACTTAGAAAAATATGGAGGCATTTTTTGACTATCAAAATGGGGAGTGGAGTATTCCTCTAAATGGGAATTAGAGGCCAGAGAAGCTGCTAAAAATCCTACAATGAATAGTACTATCCCCTTGCCCAACCAAAAAGCTATCCAGCCCAAAATGTTAATAGTGTCAGTATTGAGAAACCTTAATTAAAAAGAAACAAAAACAAATGCAGAGTATGTTCTAAAACTTTAGTAGATCTGATCCACAACAATTATTATTATTATTATTATTATTGTTATTATTATTTATAATACCTGCAAATGGATTAAATGACTTAGCAATTTAATTGTCCTGATGATGGTGGTTCAGAGCAGCAGGACACACACACACACACACACACACACACACACACACGCACATATTACTGATACTCTGTACTTCATAATTGCCATCTTTTGTCAAAATTTAGAAATTAAAATTAGTTTCTTTTTGTTGCATAACAGAGCATACCAAATAAAACCAGAATTTCAACCTCTTTGATTTTTTTTTTTTTTTTGGTAATGTGCCTAATTAAAAATAACTAGGCTCTCCAATGCATAATTACAGGAACACCTAATACACTATATTTCCAGCCAATTTTATTTCAAACATAAATATGCACCAGAAGTATGAATGATCGACATATTACTCCCTGCAGTATCTGTACTGTTTCTGAATCAAAGCTCTTTCTTCAGCTTAGTATTTCCACTACATTTTTCTTGCTGTGCAATCATTTCTCAGTTGGACAATTAATAAGTGCTTTTTCTCCACAGCCCTTGATGTATAACTCCTCTTACCCTGCATTTTAGCATGCATTATATACCTTCTTCACTTTGACTGGTTTTGGCAGTGACCCACAATCTAAATCTCTTTCTCCATTTGATATAAATGAAACTATAATTATCTAGGGGTAATTTCAAATTACTACTTCATCCCACTAGCAACTGATGAAGATTAGTGGTCTTGCCTTGCATCTGAGTAAGTCAGCAACATAATCACAAGAGAAGTCAGCAGGCAACATTTGATTCATGTGAACTCAATTGCTTCTGTCAAATACATTCACTTCAATAAAAAGCAGAAACTTCCAAAATGGGTTTTTGCTAACCATTTTGTACTCAAAAATTTTTTATATGACTCTTAAGGGGAAAGAACAGCATGGATTTCATCAGAAATAATAATAAATCACAAGTAGGAAAACATACTTGTATAAATGGATTTAATACATTATTAGTTTCTGAAAATAAAGAACATTTCAAAGAAATAAATTTGTATACTTAAAAGCAGTTTATTATAGAAAATTCAGGCATAAAAGTAAGCCTTAGCAAAATAAATGAACTCTATATTTTAAGTTAATACAATAGAAACCAGAGTATTTTGTTACCTCATTAAAGCCAGATTATTAGGGAAAATGTAGTCAATTTCTCTTAAAGGGAGTTCAGTGAGTGGGCATGAAGTTGATAGGTCACTGACTTGCTAAATGGGCTAAGACTCCAGAATCACTTTTTAGTTGTCTTCTGAGTTTAAGCCATGTGTCAGTGAGCTGCCCAGTAGTCTCAATCCTGAAGGTCTAGTCTCTAAAAGCCTTTGAGTCAACTCATCATGCCCTGCACATATATCAGGTCACATGAGCCTGATCTGAGAGCAACTGCCATATCACCTCCAGGTACAAACTTGGTAAATATTAATATATGAAAATCATTAGAATAGATTTACTCAAACATCAGCTTCTTATTATAGTTATATCTTTAATTAAATCCCAAAAGAGGTAAAACTAAGAAGATATCTCACTTTTCTATATCACTATGACCAAAGTACATTATCTCCATTCTAGAATATTTAACATTTTATTTAAGGGGCAAAAGAATACAGAACTATAGCAAAATATGATTGATGAGATATACGCAAAGCCTTCCTATTTGATGTAATAATTAACCATTTTCCAAATGCATTTATCTTTCTATTACTATAAGATGCAGAAATAAACTCAAAAGACATTTGGGGAATTTCATGTATTACATCAACTGTAATACCAAAGTATGCTCCTTTACCCATCTGAGTATCCAGTTTCACATTTGTATCAATAAAAAGTTTTTCATTACTTATTCTATGTGAAAATTTTAAAAAAACTTATGTTATGGTATCTAGTAATCTAAGGGCAAAATTTTATCTAGCAAACCAAAATCTATGCTCTAATACTCATTGCTCTTTGTCTTATTGAGGACTTTGAAAACTTAGTGACAACAAAAAAGACAAAATAACAACAAAATTGGGATTCTGCATTTCAACCTGAATATTCTCATAGTCCCTGCAGATCATTGTTTGATGTTAATCTTACATATAAAAAATGAAACTGAGTTATTAAATGTAAATGTATAATAAGGCCACCTTATCAACATATTTCAGTATATGATGTTTTAAGTTCTACAAAAACCACTAAGATGACCTCTATAATAGTTAATATATCACGGGCCAATCACATATGATTTCACACCTTGAAAATTTGGCCTGAGAATCTTAGGACTAAGAAAGGATGGATTTAAAATACATCAACTTTGTAAACAAGGATATTTTCAACTGATAAATACAAAGATAAATAAATCAATAATTTTAAACCACAGTATTCTTTTATGCCTTTGCACATTCTATTTCCTCACTTTGAATTTGTTGTCCCTACCTTTTGATTTCTTTCTCATTCCTTAAAGAACATCACCTCTGCCATTGAGGATTATGTAATCTGATAGGGGTGGGGAGAATCGTTAATCAAATAATAACAAATAGGTGCAAAATTATAACTCTAATAGGCTCTTTGAAGGAACAATTATATGAGTAAATAACAGGCCTGACTTAGTCTTGAAGGGTCAGAGAACGCCTTCCTGAGGAAGAGGAGTTGGACCACAGAGCTGAAGGATTAGTATGAGTTAATCTGGCATTAAGGAGGTAAAAAAAAAATGTTTAAGGGAAGGTAACAGAATCACAGAAGAATTAGAGAAAGTGAGCAAATTGCCTTTGAGAAATTGGAAGGAAGTCAGTGTGGCTAGTGCATAGTGGATGGGAAAAGAATAGTTTAAGATGTGTTCAGAGAGATAATAGGGTCAAAACCATACAGGATCTGCCCTAACTGGTTTGGCTCAGTGGATAGAGCATTGGCCTGTGGACTGAAGGGTCCCAGGTTCGATTTCGGTCAAGGGCATGTACCTTGGTTGCGGGCACATCCCCAGTAGGGGGTGTGCAGGAGGCAGCTGATCGATGTTTCTCTCTCATCGATGTTTCTGACTCTCTATCCCTCTCCCTTCCTCTCTCTGTAAAAATCAATAAAATATATTTTTAAAAAACAACCACGCAAGATCTTAAGCTACTGTAAAAACTTTATTTTAAAGAAAAACTACTGAAGTATTTCAAGTGTAGGTGCTGGGGTTAGGTGAGGCCTGAGGATAGGTGTGTGAAACAACCAGATTTGCATTTTTGTAGACATGATACATTCACATGGCTAAAATAAAAAGTGTATACAAAGTCATTGGTTAAATTTGATAATAAAGTTCTAACCAGATATGCTTATAGATTGGAGGGGAAGAAAACAGAGAGACATAAATGATTTTACAAGATAATTGGGTTGCCATTTCTATAACTATTTTGTGATAGATTAGAATTGGGTAGTGAGTAGAAAGGAAATGTTAAGAATGATTCATAGAATTCTGGCCTGTCAAAGATATTTCTAAAACACTGAGATCTTCACTTAAAAGTTTGGGGATAGCAGAATAAGATCATAGAATAGAGCAGTGATTGCGAACTGGTGTGCACAAGAATTTTTAAAACATGCAATACCTGACTATTTAGTCAGGGGTACTGGCCTTTTATCCCTTAGATGGTCAAATGAAAAACGACAGCTAACACAACAATAGCCATCTGATGTGAATGAACCAAAGTATATCCATTTTTTGTTAGATTGGCAAATGTGTGCGCAGACTTCAGTAATTAGCTTATGTAGTCCATGAGATGAAAAAGGTTGAAAATCTCTGGTTTAGCTTTATGGTGGAATTTTATAAGACACTATGCACATACATTTGCTTGCATGTATATATAGATATAAATGTCTAGGGAATAGCTATGATGCCTTAATTTTCTAAAGCAAACCTTCAAAACCTATTTATTCATTCAGTGAGATGTTATTTATAGAAAAAATATTTGGACTTCCTCATAGTGTGGCCAGATACTATTTGTACACTGGAAAACACCAAGAGGCACTATTCATACAGACTCATTACAGTCTGTACAACAGCCTTCATGACCCTGCAGCTTTGTTCCTACTACTAGGGTGGAGTAGTAAACACATTGAGACAGAGTCCAGTTTAGTGACCTTTCCTACAGTATAGACTATGCTGCTCACCCCATTGTCTCTCAATTAAGTCTCTTTTCAATTATTAAGGCAAGAGTATGCTAAGAGAAAAGCATGCATCTAATGCATGCACTAAGACACATTCCTTCAGGACACTACTTCCCCAATATATTTTCATCATAAAGGTATTATTTTAATCCCAGGAGTAATAAAAATGTATCCTCTACAGATGCAGAGGTCTTTGATACCTTCTGTCAATCCGAATAAAGACAAAGGTCATTGTGCTCTGAACTAAAATGACCACATATTCTTCAAAATTACATAAACAACTAATCAAATAGAGCATGCTGCTTTATAATACTAGCAAACACATTTCTAGAAATGATAAGATTTATATTGTAAATATTTTAGAGAACAGAATGAAATGTATTCAATAGGTTATATTTGTTTCCACAATTATATATATCCTCACCTTACACTAAGAAGACTGCTAAAAAAAAAAAAAAGTTAAGGTAAAGTTATTTAGAATTTTCCTTTAAATCCAATCCTGAATAAAAACTAATTCATTTCCCTGACAATGTTAAAAGCATTCCTAAAAATAATTTTGATTTAATAAAACTTTATGTTTATGTGTGTGTGTGTGTGTGTGTGTGTCTAGAAATGTAGATTACATGACAAAACACCAACCATACACTTAAATACAGGAGACACAATACATATGAGCTAATGCCGAAAAAGGAAATTTAAAAATGGTGCAATATATTTCTAGAGAGAAAAAATTAAGCAGCATCACTGTGCTTTATAGGTAACTTCCCTAGTTTTGTTTCCCTGGATTTATAATCAATCTACATTCAGGCCTGAACAAACTTGAACAAGCCTGATTCACGTTATATATTGGATTTAGCAAAAACATGCACCTGAAGCTACCAGGTGGGACTAGGGTGACGTCTCAATATTTGGTTTTCTCCTTAGTTAATACACATTAACTCTCATTACCTATTAAGTACATGCATATCATGATGAAAGCAAGTACAGGTTCATAAGGATGAATAATTTTTTAAGAAAAAAATCTTCCTTATAAGCTGTTCTTTACTTTCACATAAAG
This sequence comes from Cnephaeus nilssonii, assembly GCF_951640355.1. Taxonomy (NCBI): domain Eukaryota; kingdom Metazoa; phylum Chordata; class Mammalia; order Chiroptera; family Vespertilionidae; genus Cnephaeus; species Cnephaeus nilssonii. The sequence goes on along the minus strand of NC_137072.1, from coordinate 77,939,652 downwards.
TACTATCTTCTTGAAAAAGCCATTGATAAAAATCCAAATTTAAAAGGGCAACTCACTACATTGTGGGCAAAATGAGAGTGTTTTCAAATGAAGAGGGAAGAATGTATGATCAAGGTTCAATTTAAAATAAATTAAAATAAAAAGAATCTCCAAGTGAAAATTGCTTTGAAATAACCTTTTCGTATTAGCTCTATTTCCAAGCTGTTGTTTTCTTGGCTCTACTCCCTATGCATCCAAAAATGACCTGTAAATGTTTAAAAACCAACATGCAATGGCAATTATATGTAAATAACACAGTAAACTAAGTCCTGCAGCTTACAGATATTTCCCTATGGAGCTCATATGGCTGAACTTATTATTGAAGAATTTTTAAAAGGCAGTTAAAAGTATGCCCAAACAAGTCTCATCTAAGATTTGCATTTGGATTTTATAAAGCAAGTAAAATTACCACTTTCTCTTCATGGAGAGAAAATAACAGTAGAGTAGCAGATAATAATCATACAAATAAAGTTACATACAAAGAGATAATCCCTTGGTTTGAGCTGTTCAAAAATAAAACTTCTGAAGCTTCTGAAAGCAAAATGAATATGAAATATTACACTTCATGTAAGACACTTTCTGAGTATTAACTATGTATAGCCAATAAAATAGAACATTAAATCTTTCATCGTTGCCAGCCATTTTAAAATCCCGAGAAGAGAGATATCAAACTCAAAAGAAATGATCTCCATAAATTAGCCAAGTAAAAGGTCACCTGCTCATAATCCTTGGAGGAAGTACCTACACATGATCCAACTGAAGCAGGCAGCACCTGCGGATGCACAGGCAAGCCCTTACCTTGACAGGTGCCATTTTTCTCTTCATAGCCCGCCTTGCACATGCATTTCCCGATGGGCACCAGCCACTCCCCTTCCGCGCTGCAGTGCATTTTGGGTGGTTCCTCCGTCACCGAGTGGTTGACACAAGAGCCGGATACTTCCAGCAGCTGCGAAGAATCAGCTCCCGTGATTGTGTCAGGGAAGACAGCCAAGTGTCGTACCACAGAAGGACACTTCTTGTAGTACACGCGCACAGAAACCAGAGCGATGCAAGCACCCAGGTCTTGGAAGGCAAGATAAAATCCCGTTTTGCTTAGCGGTCCGACATCTCTAACCTCTGTGTTCAGTTTCATGACACGGTCCCCAAGATCAAGTTCCGTAAAGCTTTCATCAGCGGCAATGGTATCGATTTTGATGTATTGGTTTTCCTTGATGTTTCTCCCATGCTCATCATCTGACTCAAAGTAATACATGTTAAACGTTTCCTTGCAGGTCCCCAGTCCCCCAGGAAGGCTGTTGCAGTCCCGCAGAGTGAACTTAAGTTCTATGAAGATTCGGGAAGCACCTTCGTTAGAGATCCAACTGGTCAGAAGCCAGTTATTCTGATTCTGTTCCATAACTTTGCATACTTGGTATGTGTGGATAGGGGCATAATTTTCATCCACTTCACCAATCTCTTCCCACTGTATAATGGAAAATAGAAAAACATGTTTAAAAATTAGACAGTAGCCAGAAAAAAATAGTCAAAGAAAACTAATTCAGATGTGCAAATTTCTGTATACTTGATGTGCAGTATTGAGAGGAGGAGGAGCTATATAGCAAGTATAAAATTATAAAATTAGCTAAAATAGTAATTTACGATCTCCAGTGTAACTCATAGGTGAACACATATGAATAATATTACCCAGAAAATAACACCAACATGTATTTCAGTGTAAAGATAAAATATAGTTGAATGTGTATGCAGTTAACAACAAGGGACAGTGAAAGAAAAAATATGTATATTTGGAAGAAAATATATAGTCTAAGAGGTAAATAAAGTCTTAGAGTTAAAAGAAACAATATCATTTGAAAGACACCAATGAGAAAATAGTAGTAAATGAGGAAAAGAAGAAAGGAAAATGTGACAAGTGAAATCACACTTATGTTCTGGCATGTTACAAATAACACGTGAATGTAATAAAACATGAAAGAGAAGTCATTAGTTTACAGTTAATAATGTATCTTTATTTCTTTGAACCAATCTGTGTTGGACAGTTTTTACAAGTTGGATAACTAAATGTTTATTCATAAGTGTATCCACTAATATAAACCTAGAGACATATAATATAGAGGTAAAAATTACAGATCAGTAATATGTAGAGCCTTGTCATCTCAAATACTGATGTGCTTTTATATCCTGGGAATGCATTAATTCTTTTTTACCAATGCATCATTTTATGCATGCCCTTAAGAGTTCTAAGTATATACAGAATGTAGAAAAATTAAGTATAATTTATACAGCTCACCTGTAGGTGAGCGTGCTGCTGGGGTCTGGCTGATCTAGTGTGAGCGAGATGGGCCAGGCATGCCCTGGAGCCCTCCCGTGGTCCCTCCCTGGCTGGCCAACCTCCTGTGTCCCTCCCTGGTCCTGATCATGCACCAGTGGGGTCCCTTGGCCTGGCCTGCACCCTCTTGCAATCTGGGACCCCTCAGGGGATGTCAGAGAGCCGGCTTTGGCCCGATCCCACAGGCCAGGCTGAGGGACCCCACTGGTGCATGAATTCATGTACTGGGCCTCTAATGAAACCATAATGACTTTCAATAAATCCAGAATGTGATTTCAGATATCAATAGAGATAAACTTGATAGGACCTCATTTCTTCAGACACAAAATTAAATACAGCATTATATCTTGGTTCTGTTCAACTGACAAAAACGTGACAAATGTGTTGTCCCAGCGATGCCCATAAATCATCTACCTCTGATGGCCCCTCTCAAAATTCTAGCTGCCATTAGACAGGCATAGTAAAATGTGCTAATGAGGGAAAACTTCTGAGCTCCTTAAATTCACAAGAGAAACATCAAGATTTTATCTCTAACAACCTTCACATGATGGTGTTATGGGAAGCCTTAGTTCATTTCATTTCATCTCACTTTTCCTCTCTCAGAATGTATTTAAACTCCTACTTAGCAGTTTGCATTTCTAACTCAGCCTTCTATTTCAGCACTCTGTCATTAATCTACTTACATTTTTTTTTCCTGATGCAATCCAGGGATCAATCTCTTTATTATACTTATTAATCATGAATGCCATGATTAATAATTCATGAAAAAGAGCACCACCACTAACCAAGTGAAAACAATAAAAATAACTTACTGTAATGAGATTAATTAAAAGATATCCTTTGAATTAGTAAAATAGAAAATAACACTGAAATGTTCTCAGAAAAGAAGAATATCAAAATGCTACATTATCTTTGTTTTATATTTCAATTTATAATAGTCTTCTGATACAAAACACAGAAGATTTCAAATCCTTGGCTTTAATTCATGTATAGAGGTTATATTTCTGCAACATATATTCCAATAGGACCCTGCTAGCAAGTAAAAGGAAATGGATAAAAGGAATTGAAACAGCAGCTTCTTCCAAAGTTATAAAGCAAGCATTTCACAGTCTTTGCCTGTACAAAGTTGAAGGTACCACAAATATTATTAAAAATGCAAGCTAAGAAGCACTTGACAAGACAGTTTAATATTTACTGCTTTGGGTGATAATTTCAAAGTCTGTGCATAAGTATCTGCTTCTCTGAATATTCTCAATTAAGAAGAGAAATACTGTAATTTTCTTTGATGTTAAAATTTATTATGGTGGTATTTTATTTATTTTTCTTTTCAAATCTCCAAAATATAAATGAAGTCTCAAATTTTCTATTTGTAATGAATGAATAGAAATATTTTAATTTAAATAATTATGGCCATAAGCCATTCAAAGAATCAAACACATAATATATACACATTTCCCGTACATATCTTCTCCTATTTAGATAAATATGCTAAGAAATGGACAAATTATTTCATTTATTTTAAATTGGCTAAAATAAAACTTTGAGTTCTCCCAAGATTCCCCCCCCCCCCTCCTTTTAATACAAAGAGGATTTCCTGTCATCATCAGGAAAATCTTACCTATGAAAATGAAAGGAGAGGATGGAGAGAAAGTAACAGTCATTAAGAACTTAAGAACCTGGAAGGTATATTCTTAGACACTTTTGCAAATGTCATATCAAGGATATTACTGTAACATAATGAAGGGCCCTGATAGAAAACACAATATTTTCTGCTCAATTGTATTGGATTTCTTATAATCCATGGTTTAATAAAAGTATTTGCTAATCCTTTGATTACTACAAATGAGGCGCCTCGGCATTTGGAAAGTGTGGTCACTGAATGCAATATGGAGACTGCAGCTCTGTTCTTCCCTTCCAGCTACTCCTCAAGGCCCAGCCTCTGAGCCCAGGCTTCCGTGTTTGTTTCCTCTAGCTACACAGACAGCTTGGGCAGGCTTGATATCTCTCCCAGATGCCTGGGCTTGCTTCTTTTCCCACTGGACACTGAAAAGTCCAAGTCATTTGCATTCTAATCCTATGCCTGGCCAGGCATCACAAGTCAGCCACATTCATCAGAAGTGTGGAAGAGAAAAAGGACTTATTTTCATATCCACATGTGCATATGGAGTTACCAACTTTTGCTACCTAAGCCATTAAGAACTATTTTCTCCCTGTCTGCCTCTCATTGCTCTATTAGGTTTCCAGCCCCAAGCTCCTAGGTCTCTTAGCCTCTTAGTATCATCCTCATTTCCAATCCTCTAGCCCATACATCACTTCCTTTGCCTTCAAAGCTTAAAAACACAGATTCAGGAAACAGCCCTTATATTATACCCCCGCCCCCAATACAGATAAGGAACCATCAAATGAACAGAATCGATTTTGACCTTTCAAATGATCAGGAGTGCCTAGCATCTAGTTCTGTTTTCATTATTGTGTTTCTGTGTACTTTGTTTTTTAACCACAGATCAATATATTAAGGTTAAATACAGAGGTAAGAAACTCTGTTGTAAAGGCCTGAACAGAAACACTTGATTGCTCTTGTACAGAGGAAAAATCATCAGCCTGAAGCCCCAGTTTTAGTCCCAGCTCATCTATCATCTAGATGTATAAACTGAGACCCCTCACTGGCACGCTGACTGCATTGTTTAGAGCAAGCATGTCAAACTCGCAGCCCACGGGCCGCATGCGGCTCAGAATGAATATTTTTGCGGCCCAGCCAATATAAGGGTATGTAAGAAACATTTTAATAAAAATTTCATAACTTAATTTTTACAGTATCCTGTTATACGTGATTATTAATAATGAACTACAACGTTCGCTAATACTGATTACTGCGCCTTATGCACAGGCGCACTATTTCTCTCCACTAACACTAGCAGCGAATATTTTAGCAGCCCATTGCCACTCATTAGTCTTGGACTGACTTGTTTGGTGTGCGCAACAGGAAATATTCTGCTTTTGGAGAATAAGAAAAATAGGTTTATTTGTGTTACGCTTATTAATTTGTGCAGTTATTCAGTGTCTGGTAAGTTAATGTTCAAGAAAATATATTAATTTTTATTAAAAATGTTCTATTATTTTATGTTAACAATTACTCATTTATTTCAGCCCTTTGTATTCAGTATGTCTCTATCGAAAGAAACCTATGTTTCTAGGAAAGTTGAAGCTTTTGGGTTTTTGTGGCCCACATAAACTTAAACCTTGTTTATTTGGCCCGCATTAATTAGCCTTTGAGTTTGACATGCTTGGTTTAGAGTGAGAATTGAAACTGTCCAAGGTTTCTAATATCTAATGTAAAACAGCAGGAAGGGCCTTAAAAGACCTGATTCTACTCCTCATTTTTTTAAAAAAAATATATTTTATTGATTTTTTACAGAGAGGAAGAGAGAGGGATAGAGAGTTAGAAACATCGATGAGAGAGAAACATCGATCAGCTGCCTCTTGCACACCCCCTACTGGGGATGTGCCCACAACCAAGGTACATGCCCTTGACTGGAATCGAACCCGGGACCTTTGAGTCCGTAGGCCGACGCTCTATCCACTGAGCCAAACCGGTTTCGGCTACTCCTCATTTTTGAAATGAGAAAACTGAAGACAGGAGAACAAAAAGAAATTCTCCAAGCTCACAAAAAACAGGCTGAGCATCTCAGCAGCCCTGCTGTCTGTCTTCCATGTATGGATTTCTGTGCGGGATTCCCAGGACTGCACTGATTGCAACTATGCTCGGTTGCAAATAAATTCACATTTTCTTCAGACATCATTCCTACCTTCCTTTCTTCTTTCTGCTTTCATTTGTTCTTTCTTTCTTCCTTCCCTTTCCTTCCCCCTTTCCTTCCTTCCTTCTTATCTTTCTATCTCTATATAACTTACACTCTGAAACACAGATATGATGGTAGAGACATTTTTATCTTTTTCTCTACTATAACTCAGAGTCTGTCGCCACAGGGCACAACATATGGCATTTGATAGAGATTTTGTAATGAATACATAAATATCAAACATATACCCAACCCTCTTTTTCCAAAGATGCACTAATTTGAAAAATTCAAACATCATAATTAAATATGATTTGTCTTTTGATTGAACAAAAATAAATCTGATTCTTTGTAAAATTTCTGAATTTTATAAATTAAAATAAAAAGTATAAATTCATAATTTTAAAAGTTAGTCATCAGTAAAAAGCTCTAAGCATTTAAGACATTTTCTTAGTCCAATCATTTGTATAATTATTTTGTATTTAATTTAGTATATTAACCTGTAAAACTATTTTTCATTAGCATTTTATTTTACCAATTATAACTTTCAGCTTAATTTAGAAATACACTATTTTGAACATGATATGTTTTAAAATACTATGTTTTATTTTTCACTCAATAGCTTTCTTCATTGTTCTGCATAGATTAAAAGCCTAGGATATAGCATATCAGTCAGTGGCCCTATATTTCTTATTTCAATAATATAAAATTAGGATCATCTTAGTGATTTTCTTTGGCAGAGAAATGTTACAATATGGCTCAGTATCAGTTGCCTCCAGCTTCACTCCGACATGCCCAAAGCATAACTCTAAGATCACAATATTTTGTATAATTTCTTTGAAAGGCTCCAAAAAGAACTGAAATCTAGGCTTTCATTTTATTGAAAATATTGTTAGATGTAATAGTATTTTATGATTTTCTCTGTGTGCATTTGTTTGTGTGCATGTATGTAGATAGTATATTTCCTAACTTCACTGAAGATATCCTGACCTAAAATTATTAACTGCTGTTTTAAAAAAGTAGTACCTCTCATGATCTTATCAAGTGCCTGGGAAATAGTTTTAATATGGAAGTTAGGCACTTTACCCATTTCATTCAGTGAGTAACACATTCTAATTGCTACCTCATAATAGTTTACCTGAAGTCTAGAATTTCTGTAAATTTCCTGCTATTGCAAAAATCAAGTGAAACACAATATAAAAATAACAGAAACTTCAAACACACCAAAGATCTTTTGTTTTTCTTCTAATTAGCGTCTAATTAATTATAGTAATTTTGATTTCAGATTTTTAGTTTCATTATTTCCTGTATTTTTTTCAATTTTGCATTACTAATTAAAATTAGGAGAAATATACTCAAGAACCCAAGTAAATTGCTTATTTTCTTATTTTCTTCAGGTGCATGATGTATGATTAGCATTATTCTTCCCCATAACATTTTATAAAATGTACTATGCTTACATACAATCATTATGTTTCCTTCCTATTGAAAGTACAATTGAGCTCATTTGTCTATGTGTGCATGCAGAAGTCTGCTATTGCCTAATATATTCAATCCAGGACATTTATTGTGAGTAAAACAGGCCAGAAATTCTTCAAAGCATAAGTGACTTAGGAACATGATTAATGGCAGACAAGATGAGGAATCCTATTATTGTTGGGACTGACTTTTTTTCCTGTTTGTTATTATTAACTCTGATGTGTTACTGCTCACTACATGCCATTTCTCATTAGGAATAAATACCATATTATTAAGACCTGTGCATGTTGGGTCAAAATATGCGGCCCTAGTCCACCTCCTTGTCCAGTGGCTGCCCAACTGCTTAAACAATGAGGTTCAAATAGAAGAGCAAACTACATATTGGTTCATAATGCTTTGAAAGATATTTTATTATAATTCAAAATTAATCCTGAATGTGTGAAACTTCAAAAGTAATATATACAGGAGGAATAGTTTAGAGCTACAGCTAGTCAACTCGTATTTGAGAAGACTGCTTTCTCCAATTTCCACTCTATACATGACATAAACTAACAGAACACAACCACATCATTTTGCAGATGAGTAAACTGAGGCCCAGAGCTATTGACACACTAATTAGTGCCTGATTAATATCTGTGGTCAGAACTCTCTGGTATTAACAATGTTTTCCCTCTTTGAGGAATTAACATTATAATGCATATAATGAAGTGGCAAGTGAAGTCATTTTAACCAACAAAAGAGAAAAATTTTCAATATCTCATAATCAAAGTATTTATGTGTTCAAAAAATAAAATCGTACCCTGGCCAGTGTGGGCCAGTTGTTTGGGCCAGTTGGATTCCAGGTCAGGGAACATACCTGGGTTGTGGGGCTTAGGCGGCATGCAGAAGCTGGATTCCAGGTCAGGGCACATGCCTGGATCGGTGTGTGTGTGTGTGTGTGGGGGGGGGGGGGGGGGTAGGGGTTAAGGGGCATGCAGGAAGCTACCGATCTATGTTTCATGCTCACATCGATGTTTCTATTTCTCTCTCTCTCTCCCTTCCTCTCTCTAGAAATCAATTAAAATTATTTGAAAAATAAAATTGTTAGTCTTTGTTGTAGAACTAACAGCATCTACCTTTCCTTAAACAGTTTTCTGAATTTTGGATCAAGATCAAGCATAGTCCATTGAGCAACAGAAATATTGTGATTTATATGCACAACCACAAGGACAACATAGTTTTAAAAGAATGAAATATATAATATGTAGTTCCTATTTCAGAAATTTAATTTCTCTACTATCTATGACTCTTCAGTAAAATATATATCAAAAATAATTTGAATCAATAATCTTGTTACATTTCCTCAATAATATAAATATTGCATCAAACAGAAGCTTGTTATTTAAAACATCTTTAAAACTCATGAGTATGATGTAGCAATATTGTTAGAAATAACTCAATTAATTTTCTATGCATGAAGTAAAGCCGAAGTCGATTACTTTATAGCCTGTGGAATAGTACAAATATTTATGGGATCAAATTCAATTCATTCGTACCAGAAAATATAATGTTGTCTGTACTCTCTGGTCTTTATTCTCCCCTCATTTTTCAGTAGATAACATTAAACTTCTGATATAGGCTTTACAATAGCACCCATAAATCAATTCTATTCACATCTCTCATTAATTGTGTTCTAGTAATCAGTGGCTATTCAACATGAATTTCCATCTCATTTTTTGTTGGGAAACAGCCACATTAGGGCTATGTTCTCATTCGCATCTAGTGATTATATTGCCATACTATAGACTAAAGCACACAGCATCCACTTGCCATAGCCGTGTTAACAAAATTCTGTAGAAATGGAGCCCATCTACAGTTAGTGCTGTCAAGTCAGGAGCTGGAACTCCCATAGAGAAGAGCCTTATTTTATCAGAATCCCAGTTCTTCCCTATTGGAGTTGAAAGTAAAAGAAGGAACAGCCATGGGTCCATTGCAAGTTGCCCCGCTGTCATTTTTTTTTTTCCAGCTGTGTCTGTTCAAAAAATTAATTTCAACAAAAAATTGCTCAGTGAATGAAACTACACACTTCTTACCAAAAACTTAATGGTGGTGGTTTAAAATGATTAGTGATATTTTTAAATCAAGATTTCTAAATTTTTGGTGTTTCTTTTTATATGTTTTTGATCATTAGTTTAATGCAAATTTAATTTTTACCTAGAATGCAGTGTTTTTTTTCTTTTTTCTGTTAATCCTCACTTGAGTATTTTTTTAAATTGATTTTTAGAGAGTAGAAGGGTCAGAATTAGGAAGGCAGGGAGAGAGGGAGAAAGAGAGAGAGAGAAAGAGAGAGAGAGAGAGAGAAATATCAATGTGAGATGTTTACCTCCTGCACGTACCCCAACCAGGGCCAGGATTGAACCTGCAACCCAGGTAGTGCCCTTGACTGAAATCAAACCTGAAACCCTGCCCACACCCTGACCACTGACAAACACTGGCCAGAGCTAGAATGCAGCTTAACAACAGGGCACACTATCTGTAGACAGTAATTGATTAATATTTATAAAAATGTTTTATCAAGTCAATCTATACCTTATTATATTTTAATAGTTAATTTGTTTTTAAGAATAACTATGAAAATTGTTTTTTCTCGAAATACTAAGAATTCTAGGCAAATATAAAATCTTTATAGCATTAATAAAATTGCAGCAGTAAGGAAATCTTACATTTATTCTTCCCACTTGGTCTTTTGCCTATATTTTTTCTTTATCTTCCTATATTGTTCCTATATCATCTGAGGCCTTTTGCTTCGGTTAGTTAATAACCAGAAGTGGGAATAGTGAAGTTAATCTAGCAGTGTGATTTTGACCTTAGAATTCAAACAAGTTATGAATTGACTTTTTCTCAGCTTATGAACACAATTTCTTTCACCACCATTGCATAGTAACAGGAAACATAAATAGAGTAAATGCAGATAACAGATAAGTCTAATAATGGCACAGATACATATAATTTTTTAGCTTAATGGATCTTAAATATTATTTGGTACTTCTATATCTACTTGTAGATGAATAAACAGGAGTCTTGGTATAATAAAGGATATATCTATAATTATAGAAGGTAGCTGTCCTTGACTTGTATTCACTGTCCTATTTGCTACACAATTAATAGTTTTTCTGTTATATAACAGTCCTTAGAAAATATTGTTCAGTGGACTCCTGGACATCTTGAACTCTTTTATAATAGTTTTCCATTCCACTTTTGGCTGGTTATCCTATATAATAAAAGGCTAATATGCAAATTGTCTCCTCAACCTGGAGTTTGACCAGAGGGCGGGACCAACCAGCCAACCGCCCACAGCCCCTCCCCCTGGCCAGCCTCTCCCCCTGATGGCCCTTCCCCTGACCCCCCCACCTTGGCTGGCCCCACCCCCAATCAGCCAGATCCCAATCAGGGGCGGGCCAATCCAGCCGGACCCCAACTGTGCACGCATTCACACACCGGGCCTCTAGTACTGAATATAAAATAATTCTGTACATTTAAATGTATGTTTATTAGGAAAAACACAGGCAGATACGAAATAAAGTTTTAGAAGGGCAATAGGGAACAGGGATTCTTCCATTCTAGGAGTATATATTAGTAGCCAAATTTGGGGATCTATTTGGCAATACAAGACAAATTTTAAAAATACTTTAAACCAGGGTTTTCACAGGTGACTAAGGATACATACTCCAACATGACACCTCCAATATTAAAAAATAGCCAAACATTATTAAACACTTACATTGCCATTAATAGGAATACGTAAAATTTGTTATATTCATATTATGCATCACAGTATAAGAGTTAACATAAGTTTGTTTATATATAAATCTCAAATATATATAAGGTAAAATGAACATTTTAAAAAGAGTAAAACATTTTGATATACTTTAAAGTAAATAAAACAATACTATAAATTACATCTTATTACATGCATATAATCATATAGTGATAATGTATAAATGAACAGAAAAAATGCACTGTGCTCATGAAAACAGATCAATAAAAAGGATCCAATCTAAAGAACATAAAAAGATATTGAATAAAAATGGACAAAGAATCAGAAACCTCTCAGACAAAATTAAGCATATCAACGTATGTGTAATGATAGTCCCAAAAGAGGAGAAGAAAGAAAAAAAAAGAAAAAAAGACAGAGACACTATTTGAATAAATATAAAAGTTTTCCCAAATTTGATGGAAAATATTGATGTTCAAATCTCAACTGCCCATTGAACTCAATTAGGATACATACAAAGACACATTACAATAACACTGCTGAAAGCCAGGATACTAAAATATTTTGAAAGCTGCAAAGGAAAACCAATCTTCAAGTAGAGAAGAACAAGAATATAATAATAAGTTGCCTCCTCAGCAAAAGCAATTACAGGCCAGAATAACAGTGGAATGACATATTCAAAATGCTGGGGGTTGGGGGGAGTCAATTAAGAATTTTATATCTAGCAAATATAAACTTTATAAGTGAAGGTGACTCAAAACTCACCAGGAAAAACTATAATCCCATTAGAAAATGGACAAAAGACACAAAAAGGCATATTACTGCCAATAATATGCAGATTGCAAGTATACACATGAAGATATGGTTTTGTGTTGTTTTAATATACGTTTGTATTGATTTCAGAGAGAGGGAGAGAGAGAAACATCAATGATGAGAGTCTCATAGATTGGCTGCCTCCTGAATGCCCCCTACTGGGTTCGAGCCTGCAACCCTGGCATGTGCCCTGACCCAGAATCAAACCATGACCTCTTGGCTCATAGGTCTACACTAAACCCCTGAGCAACACTGCCTGGGCTGAAGATGCTGAATGTCATTAGCCATCAGTGAAATTCAAATTAAGACCACAATGATGTATCACTATATACCTATATAAAGAATTTCATTTTTTAAATAGTGACACCACCAGATACTGATGAGAATGTGGAAAAAAAAAATGAATTCCTCATGCATTGCTAGTAGAAAATTAAAATATTACAGCACTCTAGAAAATAAGAAGTTTCTTACAAAAGTAAACATGGAATTACTATACAATGCAGCAATTTCACTCTTTGATTTTAATTCCAGGTAAATGAAAATTTTTGTTCACACAATTACCTATACATGCATGCTCATAGAAGATTTATGTTAAATATTCCCAAAATTATAATCAGCCCAGATGACCTTCAATAAGTGAAGGGTTAAACACACTGTGGTACAAATATACCATGGAATTATACTTACTATATAAAGAAACAAACTATTGATACAAGTAAAAATTTGACTGGATCTCCAAGGAATTATGCTAAGTGAGAAAAACATCTCAAAAGTTAAATGCTGTATGAGTCCATTTATAAAGATTTTTGTAATGACAGAATTTCACAAGTGGAAAAGAGCTTAGTGGTTGACAGAGGTTAGGGATTGGGGGTGGAAGAGGAAAGATTAGAATGTGGTCATAGAGAGATCCTTGCCTTATTTTCTCTGTTTTGTATTGGAGAGATGGTGAATGCACAAACCCACAGGGGTGATGAATTTGTATAGAATATAATACACACAGAGACACACAGCCAGAGCAGAAAAGGAAAAGAAAGAATTGAGATATACAAGGATGAAAGACCAGGAGAAACTTGCATAATTAATGGACAACATTGACAAAAATTGGAATTCAGATTAATCTGACTTACTTCAAAGCTCATCTTTAATTCATTACATTATGATGCCTCTCAAAGTAAGAGTTTACGGGAAAAGAGTCTTTCCTACGTAAACTAATGAATGGGGTACAGGAAATCACTCTCTGATATTCTTACCAAGGCACAGCCATATTTTTTATTCCCAAAATTCTACTCTATATTTTATTTTTATTCCTCCTCAACTATGAATTAAAGCTTAAGTTATTAAAGTAAAGACACTCAAAGTATTTTCTATGCAAGTCGAATATTTTACAGAAAACAAGTGTTTCTTAGCAAAACAACTATGAAGCTCTGCTTAGTCTATCTCTTTTTAAGATATTAAAATTGAAAGCTTTGATAAGACTATGCACACATGTAAAGTAAATCTGTATAGTACACAGATCCTTATGATATATAAAACTTTGCAGTAAATTATCCTATTTACTTTTAAATACAGGGTAGGCAGGGCAAAAGTAGGTTTACAATTGTTTGTATGGAATAATTAATACATAATTAATAAATAATAATAATAAAATAAAATTTTGTGTTTTGCATACTCACAAATATAAACCTACTTTTACCTACCCTGCATTATACTATTTTCCATGTTTGTAGTGCCAGAGAACTCTTTTATTCATAACACATACTAGCATTCGACTGAACACTGCAGAGAACATATTTTGGCAAATTCTAATTTTGTTGTCAACTGACAATTGCTTCAGTGTAGCTACTTACTGGGGTACCAGATCATAGTTGCTTTAATTCTAATATTCCCTTGCCAAACATTTTTCCCAGTACCTAATTGATATCCTTATTGTCAGTTTACATACCTATATGCTCCAATGGATTCATTCCAGGACAAAAAACAAAACAAAAAAAAAAACCTTGTTATTAATTGTTTGTGCATCCCCAATGTTTAGAATTATGTGTAGAGAACTGTGCAAATTCAGTATTTATTGATTGATTATAAGTACATGAGAATGAAGGAGTTAATGAATAAATGAACAAAAAAAAAATGGATGAATGAAAATACCCGGAGCCATTTGATTTACTCTTACTGCTTTACTCAGTGGTGTGCTGAGACTTAAGAGAAAGACAACAAGAAGTTTTGAGTGAGTTATTTCTCCCTCCTTTTTCTAGAAGCAATTTAGTCAAAGAACACTTGGCATGTCAACCCTGAAATGTTGCCAGCCTTTTGCTCTGGCCACTATTTTTTCCCTCTCAATAATAACTCCCTCCAGAAGAATGGCAAGGAAAGAAAGAGAAGGTTAAACTCAATTCTGTCAAATGCTGTTAAGACTTGGCAGCTCCAGGAAGGGTTTTATAGTGAGGAGAATTGAATCTTGTGGAAAAGGGGGCTACCTGAATCCCTGTGAATTTCATTTATCTGTGTAGCTCTGTTCCTAATTATCACTGGTAAGTGACAGTTGGCAAGCCCATGGAGGTCTCAGAAGATTGTGACATTGTATTAAATGGTCGAAACATAACATTTAGAAACTTCAGTGATTCTTGCAAATAAAAGAACAATTTATTTTCTGCGATGTTGAGGCTTGCCCTAGACAGTTTCTTTTCACATAAAATAGGATGTTAAGGTTATATCATGGTCTCTGAAATTTCTACCGTACAAGATCTAATTAGTTGGGCTAAATGTAAAGTTCAAGCACTGGGACAGAGCTTCTCGTTCACTTACCTCCAAAGGAAGAATAGGACTCTAATGACTCCAGTTCACACACTCGAATTTAAAAGACTAAACAAAAACGTTTTTTGACATATATCTGGTAAGTAGTAGATTCTCAACAATTTCTTAACTATATTTAATTACAATCATTTAAAAAAGTGCATCCTATCAAAAGAAAATAGTACAAATTTAATTATTCTAAAACTAGAGGCCCAGTACACAAAATTTGTGTACAGATAGGGACCCTAGTGGCTGCCGGCTGCTGGCTGCTGGCTAGGGCCTTCCTTCCCTGGCTGCTGGCTGCTGGCCAGGACTTTCCTTTGTTCTGCACCGACCCCTGGTGGTCAACACACATCATACCAAGCGATTGAATACCCATACCCTGTCGGTTGAATTCCAGAGGGGACACTTTGCATATTAGGCTTTTATATATATATACTAGAGGCCTGGTGCACCAAATTCGTGCAGGGGGTATGTGTGTCCCTCAGCCCAGCCTGCACCGTCTCCAATCTGGGACCCCTCAAGGGATGTCCAGCTGCCCATTTAGGCCCAATCCTACTGAGATTGGACCTAAATGGACAGTCGGACATCCCTCTCACAATCCAGCGCTGCTGGCTCCCAACTGCTCACCTGCCTGCCTTCCTGATTGCCCCTAACCGCTTCTGCTTGCCAGCCTGATCACCCCCTAACCACTCCCCTGCCAGCCTGATTGATGCCTAACTGCTCCCCGGCCAGCCTGATTGCCCCTAACTGCCCTCCCCTGCAGCCCGGTCACCCCCAACTGCCCTTCCCTGCAGGCCCGGTCGCCCCCAACTTCCCTCCTCTGCCAGCCTGGTCACCCCTAACTGCCCTCCCCCGCAGGCTCAATTGCCCCCCAACTGCCCTCCCTTGCAGGCCTGGTCCCTACCAACTGCCCTCCCCTGCTGGCCTGATCACCCACAACTGCCCTCCCCTACTAGCCTGATCCCTCCCAACTGCCCTCCCCTGCTGGCCATCTTGTGGCAGCCATCTTGTATCCACATGGGGGCAGCCATCTTGTGTGTTGGAGTGATGGTCAATTTGCATATTACTCTTTTATTAGGTAGGATAGAGGCCTGGTGCACGGGTGGGGGCTGGCTGGTTTGCCCTAAAGGGTGTCCCGGATCAGGGTGGGGGTTCCCTTGGGGTGTGGGGTGGCCTGGGCGAGGGGCCTGTGTTGGTTTGCAGGCTGGTCATGCCCCCCGGTGACCCAAGCAGAGGCCCTGGTATCTGGGATTTGTTAATCTTCTATAATTGAAACTTTGTAGCCTTGAGCAGAAGCCTGGGCTGGCCAGGAAGCTTGGCTTCCTCCATTGCCATGGAAACCCGAGTCTCCGGCTGGCTCCAGTACTGTGGCTGCCACCATTTTTGTTGGGATTTATTTATCTTCTATAATGAAACTTTGTAGCCTTGAGCGGAGGCCTGGGCCAGCCAGGGTGTGCAGGATGCTTGGCTTCCTCCATTGCTATGGAAACTCAAGCCTCCTGCTGGCTCTGTGGCCACAGCCATCTTGGTTGGGTTAATTTGCATACTTGCTCCTGATTGGCTGGTGGGCATGGCTTGTAGGTGTAGCGGAGCCACAGTCGATTTGCATATTATTCTTTTATTATATAGGATAAATGTAGCAAAGTGAATACTTATTGAATTTTTTTAAAAGCAAATAAAAAAGTTGTATAGATATCAATATTCTTAATTAAATTTCTTGCTTAATCAAAGATCTCTGAGTACTTTTAATTTGTTAATTTTCACAAGAATTTAGAGCCATGTTTTAGAGCTCACCGCCTTGCACACCTTGTAGTATCAAGGAATAAATACTTTTTCTTTTCAAAATCCTAATCCAAGAATATGTCTTTGGGGGGAAAAGAGGTTGTTTGTTTAATTTTCATTGATTTTAAAGAGAAGAAGGGAGGGAAAGAGAAAGAGAGAGAAACATCAATCAGTTGCCTTCCTGACTGGGGATGGAACCCAATACCTAGAAATGTGCCCTGACCAGGAATCAAACCTGCCACATTTCAGTGCAGAGGATGAAGCCCCAACCAACTGAGCTATACCAGCCAGGGCAACACAAATACCTTTTTGACGATCATTCTCTAAGAAGTTACTTTCTGATGCTGACACAGTTCATTTCTGCAGTGATATCTACAGAATAAGTAATATGCCCCAAATGTGCTAGTTTATGATTTTCTCACATTCAGTGACCAATATATACTTACATTCATGAGTAGATGGTTGCATTTATAATTCTGATAAGTTCCGATACTGAGACTTTCCATTCATAATTGACAATTGTATAAAATACATACTAGTACTTATCCTAGTCACAGAAGTTTGTCTCAAAGAGGCCAGTGAAAAAATAAACGGATCACATTGACAACCTTCGGACTGTTTGCATATTGTACACTCATTGACAGTGCCTTACTTCATTAATCTATGAAAAACAATATAATGTTTTCTACATAACTGGAAAACAGTCTTTAACCATGAGGACAAGTTATATTTGAGAATTTAATTTCCCTCAGACTTCCAAAATCCAATGAAATAAACATACATATAACATGTTTAAGCGTTTTTTAAAAAACCTGAACTATCTTTGTTAAAAGAAAGACATTAAAAAGGGAGCCTTGGTACTTAATAATAGAATATAAAACTTCATTCAAGATAGGACTGGTAACCATATAGAATATATAACTCCAAACACTGTATATTGATATTAAATAATTGATTTTGATTTATGAAGCCTGGTTTTGAAAATGTATTTCTAAATGAACAGTGATTGAGGTCATTTTTTTTCTATTTAAACTACCTTAATTTATTTTTTTCTCCACTAAAATACATACCTTAAAGCTGACACAATTAAACATCCAGCAAGAGAAGAACTGAGTGAGTCTCATTAATATATACTGTATATAGGCCAAGTTTTCCTAGGTAAGAATCTATATGCACATAATTCTCATTCAATGTAATGGGGTTATATATTTTTTTTTCTCTTGTAATTAATAATACTATTGCAAAGTTCCTACTTTATTTTATTCTTAGACACAATTTGTGTGACCTACAACAGAAGTTTCCAAACATTGATTTAACTGTCAATTTAGTCATACCACCTCTAGTGGATCGATTTATGGGTACTTATACATGACTTATGGAATCCTAAGTTCCAGGAATATGTATTATATTAATAGTAGAGGCCCAGTGCATGAATTCATGCACCATTGGGGTCCCACAGCCTGGCCTGTGGGATCGGGCCAAAACTGGCTCTCTGACTGCCACGAGGGGTCCTGGATTGTGAGAGGGTGCACAATTGGGGCCGGGGAGGGACGCAGGAGGTTGGCCAGCTGGGGAGGGCCCAAGGGAGGGCTCCAGAGCATGTCCGACCCATCTGGCTCAGTCTTAATCGGCTGGACCCCAACAGCAAGCTCACCCACCGGTCAGAGCATCTTCCCCCTAGTGGTCAGTGCACATCATAGCAAGTGGTTGAATGGCCTTAGTATATCATTAGCATATTATGCTTTGATTGGTTGAACAGTCAACTGGACATTTAGCATATTAGGCTTTTATTATATAGGATATGATAATAATTTTTAAAAATTTATTCAGAACTTAAAATGTGCCTAGAACTTTCCTAAATATTGTACATGTTTTAACACAGGTTATTCTTCTCAGGTCCAATGAGGAAGTTATTATTTAAATGAGAAAATTAGGAAAGTTAATGCTTGTGGAGCTATGATTATGACAATATCACTTCAGAGTTCTGGCTCTTTGGCTCTCATCACACACATAGTCTGTCTTTGGCAAGTCTAATGTCTAGCCAGATTTCTATAAAAATGTCCAATTAATGTGAATGACTATAGTACACTGAATCATAGACATTTATAGTATTGTTTCTCAAACTAAACAAAAGTTTCCTGAGAGGAGGAACACCATATTTTGGATCCTTCAGCACAATACTTGAATTCTAAAAACCTATTTGTTAAATGGATTCTTCCTTTCAAATCCTCCAAGCAGAAATTCACCAAAAACATCTGCACGAAGGAAACAGATAGCAAAACTTCCTCTCATGATATAGCCTATTCTTCTGTCATCTGATATAAATATTTTCTCCTACATCCAGCTCATTTCTTAAGAATCATACCTCAGTTTTTATGAGACACAACTCATTGCCATTAGCTATATATTTTTTACTTTAACATTTCTGAACATATTTAAGTTCTGAAATTTACTATCTGAGATTGCTGCTGCCCAACATTTGAGAACGCTAAATGTAATAACCAAAACGATATATACAGAGAAAGAAGTTGAGTTGAATTAAAAACTTGGTCCCACTCCCTCAAGTTAAAATCTATATGCATACTATTTTTTAAGTTAATAAAATGCCAACTCAATGTAATGTTTATTCATGACATTTAAATCCTATTTAGGTTTTTTTTTTTTCTTTTTCTATAAGCAAATGATTGCCATTCTTTTAGTTTGCCTATGGAGATATGTTACATCTTAACTTTTTTAAAAAAACATTTTACCTATGGTCTCTGTAGTATTTATATTTTGTTTATGATAGTTACACAGAATGAACAATCACTGAAAATCTCCTATCTGTTGATGGATGCAATCTTTCCTTTTTTATGAGAATCAAAGTCAAAATAATATTTCAGTTCTTAACTAGTTATATATGTGTACTATTGTCAAATGAATGCAGACCATGGTATTGGTTGAATATTTTTGGGCTACCAGTATGCTAAACCAGAAAAGAGATTAAGATTTTCTGCAAAAAAAATTTAAAGACATTTACTCTAAAATCAACCCAGGTAACTTGAAGAATCAGATAATGGATTTGAGATAAACTCCTAAAGGCCTCAATGCCTTTCCCATAAGAGGGAGAAAAGTAGAAAAACACAAGGTGGTGTGAATTTTCCTCTTAGAGATAGACAAGAGGAAAAGCAGAAAGTGAGGAATGAATATTCAGGGAGGAACATACTTCAATACTTCCATGTGCATAACCAGACATTCATATGTATCTAATCTGTGAACCAAGTAATCATTTTTTCCATGATATATTGAAACTCATTAGGAAAAGCAATGGAGTAATTTCTAACCCCAGACACTGGAAAAATGATACTCCCCTTAATCAGGATATAGGCTACTTTGAATAATGAACACTGCAGTCATGTTTAAGGAAGTTAAACAAGAGAAGATGAAATAAAAACATGGGAGAACATCTCTTGTTTACACAAATGGTTTCCTTCTTTACATATGCAGGCTATGACAATATGTACCAACCTAGAAGACACCTAGACGCAGAAGTGGCAAGTACTACTGTGGGAGACAATAAATGTATTGGTATAGTGACTCTAGATTTTAAACCTTTTGTAAATGAAGATAAGATATCCATATTTGATTCTCCAGAACAAACTACAGTCACTGGAACATAGTAAGTGGGTGATAATGTTCACATTATTTAATGTACACAGCCTGCTTTCTCCATTAGACTATGAGAAGCACAAAGTTTGTCTTTCATTTCTTCATGTCTATGTACATAGTATTTAGTACAAAACAGATTTAAAATAAATGTTATTTCATTGAGTAAATGAATGAAGGCACCAAAACCAAAATCGAGATTTTTCCTGAAATCAGAATACAGGACAAAAATTCAAATCTATACCAGAAATATATAGTCAGGTACCCTGGGACAAGAATGTGAGTTCAAATATTGGGTTAATCCCCAAAGCTCTACCACTGGGTTCTAGCATGGGATGTTTATATTAGGGCTTCTAGCATGTTGACAAATTTAATCCTGGGAATCTTCTAGGTGCTCTTTAGGATCTAACACTAGGCTGTGTGTTTCTGTGTGTGCCTGTATGTTGATGTGTTTCTGAGCATGTCAGATTTGAAAACCAAAGAAAAGGAGCATTGGGCATAAACATTACCATCAGTACCCTGAGTTCATAAGATAGGCTATCGTCCATTAAGTTCTCCATTTAAAGTTTCACTTAGATGTTATTTTTCTGAAGCCTAAGGAGTATGATTAAACTTTAAATGAGTGTCTTAAGGTTAAAATTATTCAGGCGGCCCAACTTGCTCTAGGCATCCTTGTATTAGTCCAACATAATTGCATTCTGTTCAGGTGTTTGTTTTTTTCTATAGAAAAGTGACTTTTTTGTTTCAAATCAACTCTAAACAGTATTTTGATATACTCTTCAAAGATAAACTGAAAGTATATTACAGTTCTTGATTAAATCTACCAACTAGGGTCTGGGTAGATACAGAGTTAGATATAACGGTAAATACCATACCTGTATAAAAATTTTCTAGAAAAACACAAACTTTAATTTAGTTTATTTGTTCACATATGAACCTGGGTGAATATGCCAAAGTGTATTCAAGGTAGAAGGAAAATGGCAGATTTGAAAAATCCTGAACAGTAAGTCAAGTATCCCAGTCTGTGATTGAACATATACATTTTACATCACTCCCAAATGATCTCCAATGGACCATAATAATGTCTTCACTATTTATTAATGAACTAAGAAAAAATAGTAGGTATTTCATAAAGGCAATGTGTTCAATTTAATGCGTTATTCTTTATTTTGGGATTTTATGCTTATTCCTTTGATATTAGAGCTTTTTTTTTTTTAAAAAAAAGTTGATCTCAATACCAGATATCAAGCTGTATTTCAAAGACACTGTTCACAAAACTGCCTGTTACTGGCACAAGAATAGACATATAGACCAATGGAATAGAATACAGAACCCAGAAATCGACACAAATCACTATGCTCAATTAATATTTGACAAAGGAGGCCTGAACATACAATGGAGTTAAGACAGTCTCCTCAATAAATGGTGTTGGGAAAATTGGACAGATACATGCAAAAAATGAAACTAGACTTACACCATACAGAAAAATAAACTCAAAATGGATCAAGGACTTAAATATAAGATGGGAAACCATAAAAATCTTAGAGGAATCCATAGGCAGCAAAATCTCAGACATATGCCAAAACAATATCTTCACTGATACTGCTCCTAGGGCAATGGAAACTAAAGAGAAAATAAACAAATGGGACTACATCAAAATAAAAAGCTTTTGCACAGCAAAAGAAATTATCAACAAAACAACAAGAAAGCCCTCTGCATGGGAGAATATATTTGCCAATGTTATCTCCAATAAGGGTTTAATCTCCAACATTTACAGGGAACTCCTACAACTTAACAAAAGGAAGATAAACAACCCAATCAAAAAATGGGCAACGGACCTAAATAGATACTTTTCGAAAGAGGACATACAGAAGGCCAAGAGACATAGGAAAACATGCTCAAAGTCACTAATCACCCGAGAGATGCAAATCAAAATGACAATGAGGTACCATCTCACACCTGTCAGAATGGCTATCATCAACAAATCAACAAATGACAAGTGCTAGCCAGGATGTGGAGATAAAGGACCCCTCGTGCACTGCTGGTGGGAATGCAGACTGGTACAGCCACTGTGGAGAACAGTATGGAGTTTCCTCAAAAATCTAAAAATGGAACTCCCATTTGACCCAGTAATCCCACTCCTAGGAATATATCCTAAGAAACTGGGAACACCAATAAGAAAGGATATATGCATCCCTATGTTCATAGCAGCACAATTTACAATAGCTAAGATTTGGAAACAGCCTACGTGCCCATCAGCAGATGAATGGATTAAAAAACTGTGGTACATCTACACAATGGAATACTATGCTGCTGTAAAAAGGAACTCCTACCATTTACAACAGCATGGATGGAACTGGAGAGCATTATGCTAAGCGAAATAAGCCAGTCAGAGAAAGATAAATATCACATGATCTCACTCATTTGTGGAATATAGTGAATAACATAAACTGATGAACAAAAACAGATCCAGAGACAGAGAAGCATAGATCAGACCATCAAACCTCAGAGGGAAGGTAGGGGAGGGTGGGGGTAAGGGGAGAGATCAACCAAAAGTCTTATATGAATGCATATAAGCATGACCAATGGATACAGACACCAGAGGGGTGAGGGCATGAGTCAGGGGGGATATGAGGGGGAAGGGGGGATAAGGACACATATGTAATACCTTAACAAAGAAAAAAATTATCTTTATTGTTCAAAGTATTACATATGTCCTCCTGTTACCACTTTGATCCTCTCCGCTGGCACTCACTGTTCCACCCAGGCCAACTCCACTATGGTCTGTGTCCATGATTTATGCATATATGCATATAAGTTCTTGGATTAATTGCTTTGTATTTGAACTCTCTTTTTTAATTAAACAATGAAGATGATAGAGGGTGGTTTATGGGTTTTGATCTAAGAGTGCTTTGAATTTAATTTTTAAATCACTGGTGAAGAACAACATAACTACTCATAACAACAACACATTATTTTATTTATTTATTCATTCAGAAATTATATTTATTGCATACTATCTTCTGGAGAAACAACAGTGAATAAGAAAGACTATTGAATGTTTCTCATATTATACCTACACTATCATAGAAGGCATAGTGTAATTAATATGACAGAATAGAATAGAATAGAATAGAATAGAATAGAATAGAATACAATACAATACAATAGAATACAATACAATACAATACAATACAATACAATAGTAGTGGGTTTGTGGTAAGTGCTAATCTCTATATATAAAACCCTATTATGCAAATAGACTAAACAGCGGAACAACCGAAAAACCAAACAACCAAGCGACCAGTTGCCATGACATGCACTGACCACCAGGGGGCATGTGCGTAACATGGCAGGCGTCAGCAGCAGGTGGCAGAGTGCAGAGCATGGTGGGCATCAGCCCGAGCAGGATGGTAGAGCATATGAGCGGGAGTGCCAAACCAGGGCGGGGCTCTGGTCATTGTCATTGGGGCGAGACTCTGGTGGTTACTGAAAATTATTTGCTCCTGTATGCCCCAGTCCTGCCCGGCACTTGCACCTGCTGCTGGCGCCCAGCACTGGCCCCAATCGTTCGGTGCTGTCAGCAGGTGCAAGTTGCGGCTGCTGGCCCCTATTGCCCCTCAGGGCTTCTCCACCTCCCCCTGCTCCTGAGAGGCAACTGGGGCAGCAGCTGTCTCTTGCACCCGCTGCCAGTGATGGCTTTGCTTGCACCCGCTGCTGGTGCCTGGTGCCAGCCCCGGTTGCTCAGCACTGTCAGTGTGTGTGAGCAGCGGCTGCTGGCCCTGATCGCCCCTGAGGGCTTCTCCACCTCCCCCGGCTCCTAGGGGGTAATTGGGGCAGTCAGCGGATGCGAGTGGGGCCAGCCCCGTCAGCACGTGGGAGAGGCAGCAGCGGAAGCTTGGCTGCGGCAGAGAGGGGACCGGGGGCCACAGTGGGAGGGGCCAGGCGGGGGCACAGAGGATGGGCCAAGACCCGCCCCTGTGCCCACCGCATCCTCGCAGCCCACAGTTCCTTTCAAGGTGCACAAATTCATGCACTGGGCCCCTAGTAATGAAATATTGTCTCTCTTATAGCTTTCCAAAATGACTATATGAGGTAGGAGGCTCCAGGATTTTGGAATTCTATATTCAGAATAGCACTCTGTAGAGACAGAGGCATAAAAACTTGGAGGTCAGTGGCTTCATAATGACTGGCTGAATAGGAGTATTTCTGCCTCATCATATAATAGAAATAGTCATATCTATTATTATGAATGTCATGGAACCATATAACAAAATATTTTTAATGAAATAACATTGAAGATTCTGATACAGAACATCTGGTTCCTAGAAATAAATGAACTCTGTGCTTTAACAACCATGTGCTTTGATAGCACTATGGCAACTATTATAATTAACAATGAAACTTTAAGGTTTTATTTGACAAAATTTCTAAGTTCCAATTAAAGCTTTAGAAATGCTAAAAGTGCATATATATTCACACCATTAGTAAGTAACAAATAAGGGACAAAAACCTACAATAATCTCATGATATAATAGCTAACCTAACATTTCACTATTACCAATCTTGACATAGATCAGAAACTAGGAAAACAGAATTTGGCCAAAAAACGTGTAGAAATTTACAATGACAGAGATAAAAATAAATTGTTATTCTTCAGGATAAGGTAAAAAGTCAGGAGAACATAAAATAATTATAAGGTATAATAAAAATGTTATTGAATTATTTTAAACAGAAAATCAATTTTGTTGGCATTTGAAAACCTAATATTAAATGCTTTGAGGTTTATTTGTCATTATTCAATGCCTTTCATATTAGCAATTCACAAATTCACAGCAGAATGTGACATGCTTGCTACAGAGGAGGGTAAGAACTTTCATTTACTGCTATTAAAAACTGCATTTCTTTAAACTCATAAAAAATAAACCCCACTGTTTTATTGCTCATAATATTTTAATAAAGTTGAAGATAGATGTATTTATGTGTACAAACTATTGAAAATGACTTCATCAGTAAAAGAACTTAAATTTTGATAACTTAAATAGACAAAATAGGCATTTAAAACAACTATAGAGTAGTCATTGGCACAGATAAAAATGGCTTCCTCAGATTTCTGAGTTTACTCTGTATGACTGTTCTTATTAACTGGAGTATTAATGATTTTTAAGATATAGATAACTGAAGTTTTGCTTTCTCTGGTTTATTCCCCATGGTCAACCTCAGTCCAAAATATTAAATGAAAAATTCCCAAAATCAGCAATCATAAGTGTTAAATCGCATGCTGTTCTCAGTAGCATGATGAAATCTCCAGCTGCCTTGTTCTGTCCTACCAGGGAGATGAGTCATCCTTTTGTCAGCATGTCCACGCTGTATATGTTACTGGCCTATTAGTCACTTTTGGTCATGTAGGTTATGAGATTGACTGTTGTAGAACAGCAGTCCCTGTGTTCAAGTAACCCTTATTTTACTTAATAATGCCACATTCATACAACTTTTATAAAAGTTATATTTTATAACTGTTTTATTATTAGTTTTTGTTATTAATTTCTATGTCTTAAAAATTAAACTTTATTACAGGTATGTACATATAGGGGGAAAAACAGAATATATAGAGTTTGGTACTATCAGAGATTTCAAGTATCCAGTGGGGGAGTCTTAGAAGGTGGATAAGTGGATAAGGAGGGACTATAGTGTTAAGCTTTATAGTATGTGTTCTCATACATAAATGATTGCATATAAAAGAAGTATAAAGAGCTATGTTGTAGGGGGTAAATCTACTAAATATAATAATAAACAGATAATAGAAGAGAAATTCACGTAAAGAGAATTATTGTGTGTAATGAATTCTCTTCTGAAATTGCCCATTTATTGTATAAAATATATAAAATGACTTGTCTTTTTACATGAGTATATAGAAAACACACATCTATGAAGAATTTTCACTTGATACATACTAGTATGCATCTCTTTTCGTGGATAGATGCATTCCTACAGTGTGTAATAAAGGAGGCTAACCATTACCTTCTCTAGTCATCAACTGATGCCAGCTATGACATTCAGGAATATTACAATACCAAGCATTTAAACAGTGCTTAATATTTCTCTCCCAGTTCTCCTATGTGGTAAGTCAAACTTCTCCTTTCTAGAAAGACTTAGTAATTGGCCTACTTCACCTAATTGACAAAAGGAGGCCACTGCAAAAGTGAGGTAAATTTAAATTTCCTTGTTGCTGTGGTTGTAGCTATATGATAATAAGTTGTTCACAATATATTAGTAACTGATTCAATTTACAGTTAAAACTAATTAGACTGATTTTGGTATCACCAATTGACACAGATAAAACCCAGAACCCAGTATGTAAGTTTGGTAGCAGGTTTTGTGTTGTTGTTGGGTTTTGTGTGTGTGTGTTTGTTGTTTGTATGTTTGTTTGTTTGGTTAATACTCACTTGAGGATATTTTCCCACTGATTTTTATTTTTAGAAAGAGTGGGAGAGAAAGAGACACACAGAGAGAGAAACATCGATGTGAGAGAGACACATCAATGGGTTGCCTTTGCCTTTGCACACACCCCAACTACGGCCTAGGTTAGAGCCTGCAACCGAGGTACCTGCCCCTGACTGGAATTGAACCCAAGACCCTTCAGTCCGCAGGCGGATGCTCTATCCACTGAGCCAAACCAGCTAAGGCACATCATTTCTTTCTAGAAGACTAAAGTAGTTCAATATAACTTTCCAGTGGGATTTTCCAAGGCTTCTTTCTTTGTCCCACAAAGGAACAGTAGCTTAAACATTAGCTCCTATTATATAGCTACATAATTAGAGTATGAGTTAAATAAATTATTGAGTTCCCAATTTATACAGATGAAGAAGGAATTTCTTTCACTGATCTTTGAGAAAAGCAGACCTGAAATCCTCTCCAATGATAGCTTGCACGTCTAGGTCACTGCATGTCTGCAATAGAATTGTAGAACAAGCCTGACGTGGCCCATTCACCATATTAGAAACTATGTACAGCTCTAATTTCCAGTGGCAGACTAGTTCATTTTTATTATGGTGCCTTTGACAAATTTCCAGGCATGTGTAAGAAAGTGATCTTTAGGCACTGTTCCATATGTCATTATAATAAAGCAGAGAAAAAGTGTTCCCTTATTCATATTTCTCTAAATCATTGTATTCAGATAGGTTTCAAAAAGAGAACAAGTTCATTGTTTGAATAAAATGTTTCCTAAACTGTGGTTGCTAAACATTCTTAATAAAAATCTTCGTAAGTATAGTGGGTAAGATGTTTCCTGATCAAGCGGTTTGGGAGAACTTGCATGCTCAATAATTTATTAAAGACTTAGTATAATATAGCAGATAGAGAAGCCTGCTTAATGGCATTTAATTTAATATTTACCAAATTTGCTTGACTATAGAACCCATTTGACTTAAAACATTTTCTTCCTGTTTCCAACAATCTTTAGTAAAACACTATTTTTGGAAATATTGTGCATCAGTTCAGGAGTTTTAGGTCTCCTTAAGTTATCTGCATCCTAACAGTCTGTCTTATTTATTCTATATTCATTTTATAGAATTTGTTCTTTGATCAGGAGACCAAACACTCCCATCGTCAAGCTGCCTTTTCTGTGACTGAACACATTATACCTTGTTATTCTTTTAGGAAAAAATAAATGGCACATCTTAGTCAGCTCAGGCTGCTACAACATGCACCACAGACTGAGTGGCTTACACAACAAATATGTATTTTTCACAGCTCTGGAGGTCAAAGTGCCAGCAGATCTAGTGTCTGCCGAGGGTCTGCTTTCTGGTTGTAGATGGGCACCTTATTGCTGTGTCCTCATATGGCAGAGAGGGAGAGGGGGAGCAAGCTCTCCCCTACCTCTTCTTATAATGCCATCCTGAGGGCTCTACTCTCTTGACCAAATTACCTCTCAAAGACCCCACTTCCTAATACCATGGCATTGAGGTTTAGGATTTCAATGTATGAATGAGGGAAGCAGAAATATTCCATCCATAGCAGTGCCTAAATTCTCAAACCATCAATTCACACCTCAATTCTTAGATTTGACCACCCCACCTAGAATCATAGATGTGATTTCTTCATGAGATTTACACATATTCCAACTATGGACTAATTTGAGTGTTTACACCTTTGTACATGCCATCATTGTTTATTCAGTTAGATTTTAAATCAAAGTCAGAACCATAAAAGCATAAAATATGGGTATTAATTATCAATAATTCATTTTTAATAGATGTGTCAACTGAGGTAAATTTGCAACAACTCATAAATTGAACTCAGTGTGAACTCATGTTATTATCATTGTAGTTTGTTGTCATTTTTACTGCTGTTGTTGTGGTGGTGGTTTTCATAGTTTTTACTATCTAAATTCACTTTAAAGGATAACTCTTTAAAGTGTGTTAGAAAATAATGACCATATTTGTCTAATACCATGAAGGTCCCCAGCTATAAAATACTATGGTTCAATTATTATTTTTCACAATACTATCCTAAATTTTCCATTTGAATATGTGGAGAAGGTACATAGAGAATCTTCAATATTTTACTAATTGCATATATGACGTTGGATCATTATTCTCATTTCTACTTTCAAAGGAAGACACACAATATATAACGTTGTAAGGAATGAACTTCAGTGCACTAATCAATGATTCTGCCACAAACCCTGCTGATGATGGTGGCTAGCTAGAAAGCGCTATTGACATCTGATGACATGATATCTGCCTTTCACCTTCCTGATTAACATACTAATGCTACTTTTTGGAAACATATTAATTTTCCTGACATTAATATTAAAATTATGTATGTTATGGGTGATCATAATAACCTTAATCTATATATTTTAAGAATGTAAAAGTATTCTAAAATCACATGGTAATATAAATGCAATATACTATCACAACTGTTAATTACTTTTAGAAATCCCATTATTCAATCTGGCATCAAAATAAAGCAAACAGTAAACCAGGAAAGCTTGTTTAATGAAATGACTATCTCTTGGGATTATACTCATTCTTACACCTTTAATTGTGCAGACTAGAAGGAATTGTGACATGAGCTGAATAATCTTACATTATTTGAATAACTTGTAATCACAGCAGAGCCAGTGATTCATTGGCTTAGTACATATTTGCATGTTATAATCAACTAAAAGCTCATGCATGCTCAACTATACAAAACTGTTTAAAATAAAACTTGTATGACACCGTGGCAGCTGCCCTGCCCTGATGTGTCTGATAGAGAGTGCAATACATGAAGGATTAAGTTAGGCATTCATGAAGCATATACACTGTTTTCATTATGTGCCCTAGATCAAATGTGAAGCAATAAAGCTGAATTGGAATATATATTTTCTGATATAAGTACAGATGCATAACCTATGACATTAAATATCCATAATACTGGTAACATTTTGGAAGTGTTGTAATCATGTAAGGAAATTCCACATAAGCAAAGCATAGTAAAGATCGATGCCTTCCTCTTTTGCTTCTATATTTTTGTATCTATAATTTGCTCCTAAGGAAGAGACTTGACATTAGATGCAGCAGAGGGACTTTCAGAACCAGGTCAGCAATCACAAGGGTGATTTTCTTGGACTCTAAGGAAACAATGAGCTAACGCGATGATTGCTATTAGTTTTATGCCTACTCATAATAACCACATGCAGACAGGGATATGCAGTTAAAGCAGCATGAAGGCGCATAGATATTTGTGTTACAGGCAAGAATGTTAATAACCAAAAGACGTAAAATCAGTGACAATAGTCTAAAATAAAAGAATAGTGGGATAAAAAATACTAAGATTTTAAATAAATCATGTAGACCAATTAAATCTTATCAAATAAACTTTTAAAAACTCAATTAGCCCACTCAAGTAAAATTATTGAAAGCTGCATAAAAAATTCATATGTTTTATAGAGATCAGCTTTTTAGACATGATGAAAATTACACACTAAAACAACTCATTTCACTGCAAATTTTCAGAATAAAATATTTCACATTAGTAATTATTTTGATAATTAAACCAATTTCATTATATGAAAAAAAATCATACTTAATGAAATGTTTCATCAGAATTCCTAAGAAACAGTAATTGGGATGAACCCCAGAAACTTATTTTTAATGCTGCTCTCCTTATAGCAGAGATAGTCACCAACAGCTATAGCTACACTTAGGCTGCATGATCGTATCTCCTCTCCCAACCCAGCTAGAGATGTCTCCATCAGGGATGTACAGCTGAACCAAGTGGAACCCTTCAAAATCTATGTGCAATGTCCAACATTCCCAGTTAGTCTGAGTTGCTCTTTTACATATATGAGATTGTATTTGGAATTGTGGAAAAACCATGGGCAAAAAGAAGCAAAGAAATCTGGCTTCCAGAGAGATGAATGAAGAAAGGGCCAGTTAGAAGCAGGAACCAGAGAGACAAAAGGTGACTACTGCCTCGTTCATGGGAGCTTGCTCAATTCCTTGGTTTCATTATTTCAAAAAATCAATAGACCTTGTGTTCTTTGAGTTAACCATAAGTCCCTTTCTCTCTCTTAAGTTAGCTGAAGAGAGTTTGTTACTTGAAAACAATTAAAATTTGACCAACACAATAAAAACAAACAACAACAAAAAAACACGACTAAATCAGCTTCAGTTATCTGGACAACTCGTGAAGTTCTAACACCTCTTGGTAACTATCCCTGTAATCATAGCGTTCTATTTTAATAATTTTTCAATGAAACATTTCCTCAGACCTTATTTAAGAGAAAATGCAGAAAAACAATCTCTTTTGAATATAAAAAATATTTATTCAGTATTTGACCACCATTGTACTCCTGTTCTATGTTAAAGAGATCTATACAAAATGGTATTTAGAGTGTTAAGTTATCATTGATTTTTGTAAGCTAACTGTTCTATGTTTAAGCTATTATAAAAACACCCTGGACTGGGTAGCAATAGATATAAACAGTAGAAATTTATGTCTCACAGCTCTGGAGGGTGAGATTTTGAGGTCAGGGTGTCAATATGGTTGGGTGAGGGCTCTCTTCCAGGTCACCAGATCACTGACTTCTCATTATACCCTCACATAGCAGAAGAAGGATAGCTAGCTCTCTGGAGCCTCTTTTTAAGGGCACCAAACCCATTCCGGAGGACTCTACTCTCATGACCTAAGCATCTCCCACAGGCCCCACCTCCTAATACCATCACATTGGGCATTAGGATTTCAACATATACATGTTGGTGGGGGCACAAAATCCACAGCACCCACCAACCTACAAAATTATAAATCATTCTGATTTCGATAATTGTTTCCTTCCTTCACTGTGAATTTTTGCTTCTTGTTACCATTAGTGTGCATTCCTGCTTTGATTTGTGAATTGTGATTCACAAATTGAAATGTGTGATTTTAATTGTTCATTAATTGTGAAAAACAATTGTTTTAGGAAACTTTATACATGTACTAAAAATAAAAATGCCAGATGACTTTTAGTAAAACCTCTCAAGTCTTTTTTTGTTTTTAATTTAGATGCTTTATTTAACAAGTGAATATATTTTTAAAATATTTTTTATTGATTTTTAGAATAAGAAGAAGGGAGAGGAATGAACAGCTGCCTCCTGCATGCCCCCTACTGGGGATCCAGTGGGAAACGTAGGCATGTGCCCTGACCAAAAATAGAACCTGCAATCCCCTTAGGGCACAGGAAGATGCCCAACCAACTGAGCCACACCAGCCAGGGCTATTTTCACACCTTTAAGTTTCAACTACAATTTAGTTCAAATATACTGAAGAGAATAAGATAATGGTTAAGACATAATGACCTTATGTGTCTATCATGCTCACAA
Source organism: Cnephaeus nilssonii (assembly GCF_951640355.1). NCBI lineage: Eukaryota > Metazoa > Chordata > Mammalia > Chiroptera > Vespertilionidae > Cnephaeus > Cnephaeus nilssonii. Next base: position 77,907,375 of record NC_137072.1, on the reverse strand, counting down.
TGTACCTCTTGGGGGAAATAAAATTGAGAACAAAAACTAAGACAAAAAAATAATAGCAACATCACAATGATGCCTTAGTATAAGCCAGGTGTTGTGCTAAACATTGCCTCATTATATCATTCAAACCCTTATATGGAATTTTTTCAGTGGTAGTATTATTACACATTAGTTATAGATTTATTTATAACTAAATGCTACACTTTATGCAGTAAGGAGTGAAACCAAAGTTTGAACTGGAGTAGCTGCTTTCAAATTCTCCATGTTAACCACACATGGTTTGCCTAAAGAGGAAAATGTCTACGAAAATTAGGAATCTGGATTGAGCTCAATAGCGAGAGGCCCCGAGAATTGTATATATGTTTGTGCAGGTTGTATATTCTGTAGCTCTAAGGGACATTGTTCAAAATATATCTACTTGAAGAGTGGAGCACAGGAACTGTGTCCTGTTTCTCAATGTAATCTCAGCGCTAAACACATAATAGTGTTTTGGTAAAATAAATTGTATAACTCACGTGTTCTTGACTCAGACTTACATGACACCAAATGAATGATAACCTTTAAATCTAAACTTTGATGTATTTTTCACTATTCTATTTTTCTTTTTTTAGCAAAAACTGTGTGGTCTTTGGGTCCAGCAGCCACCACTTCCTAAAAATATAGATGCATAATTATGTATCCATCAGTCATGTGAATTCATAGTTGAGGCATAGAGCAGCATGCTCACCCTAAAGATAAAAGGTCTTTACATTAGAGAAGATCTCAGTGTTCACAGAAACAATAGGTAATACTACACATATCTAATTGTTAGTGTGTTCAATACACAGTAAATGCTATAGCAATTCAGCCTAGGAAGGGGTCACCCTTCTGGATGGTAATGAAAGGTTTCATGTTGTATAACTTCAATTGGGCCTTAAAAAATGGGTGGCATTAAGATGGATTATATGGAGAGTGGGAGGTGGAGTATTTCAACGAATTTGTGCTAAACACTTGAGGTAGAAATCGGGGAGTGAAGAAGAGAGAAATCAGGTCATTTGGGGGTAAAGAGTGCTTGGCTCTGAGATCACAACGATGAAAACAACTAAGCTCCCGAGGACAGAGAGTTCAGGCTGAGCAGTTTGGACCATCACTTTCGGCATTAATGCAAGCACTGAACGGCATAAAAAAAGATAGAGAATAAGCAATGGATAGCAAAAACCTCCAAAAAAACCTCGAACACAGAGGAGTCTTGAGCATTCTCTCTCCCCCTGCTGCCTTTAATGGAAATAATCAATAGGAATGCTGAATGATTACAGTATATTTTTTCTCTGTGGGAGAGGGGGATTATGTACTAGGAACCATAAAGCATTTTGCTAGCAAAATTAATTCAAATAGACTTGCTTGGGAGCACTGTCACATGGAATTGAAAACAGCTGAGAAATGAATCGGGCTAAAACACACACACACACACACACACACACACACACACACAGATCATGATAAACAGCAATCAAATCACTCAGAAAAAGACCTGGCGTTTGGGCCCTGGGGACCGCTGCAAGGCCCAGTTTTATTTAACATCTTCATTAATTAATGGAAAGATGAGAGTTAAAAAAAATCATTACATTCACATACGGAAACTGGTGCATATAACTTGGAGAGCAGAGAATATTTTTTTGAAGGAAAAGGATTTTAGGCCCAGATTTCACATGGACTATATTATTTGGCAGATAAACATCTAGACAGAGACCCAGACATCCCCATATATTTAATGAGGAAGAGGGAAATATTAGAAACCAATATGAAACAGGTGGAAATTATTTGGGAAATGGTCGTTTGATACAAGTGTATACACAGGTGTGGCACATGACAGGCGAGGTGACAGTAACTGGTATCTGACTCTTTGGTGACAGTAACTTGCATATGACTCTTGGTTCACATTTACATTCCCTGTTACTCATATGGACCAATGAGAAAAAGCCATTAAAAAAGGAACAGATCATAAGAATCAAGTGTTTGTGCAGAAAGCTAGACAAGGTGATGAATAGGAATAACAATGCTGTACACCTTGCAATCTGGAGAGGGGAAGTAGGAAATAGGGATGGAGGGGAAAAGCAGTATGATCTTCTGCCAGGGGGGAACAGAGTCAGTCCTGGAGCCATACTTTTCTAAAGGACTAGAACTGAAATTGCCATCTGAAGGATGGAGCCTTGAGTAACTCAATTGCAGTTAGGTAAGGAGAAAGGATTAACAAAGAATTAATGGGTAAAGGTCATTTTCCAGTTTACATTAGTAAGTTTCCCTATAATGTGGGGAAAGTGTTTTAAAAGCATTATTTTTAGTGACTTTGAATATATAAATAGAGTAATAAACAACACTTGCATATCTCAATCCTACTCTGCAGGAATACACTGTGACTATTGCTAAGTCATTCAATATTATTGCAAATATAAAAGAATAAATACAACATCTGTCTCATATGCCAAAGCAAAGCCGGATATTTTAGAGAACTTTCTTCATACTTGCTAAGTTTCCATGTAGGAAATCTAAGTGCAAAATTGTTCTTGTTCTAAACTTCAGTGTATGCTTAATGACTATCTTGAATTCCTTAAATTATTTATCTTAATTACCTCACGGGTTGTGTGTGCTTTTTGTTTTTCTAAAAAATAATGAATACAAAGCTACTTGGGAACAGAATTGTTCATTATACTGGCATTTGCATTATATAGTATAATATCCATCCCCTTTAGAATAATTTTCTATCACTGTCCAAATAAAAAGCTTTTCTATATCCACTGATATGTTCTTTTTTTACCCACTTCAGCATTACTTTAATCTTTATTAGCCTCTCCATGCTCAGTGTGGGCCTCAATGCTTGTCATTATCTTTCCTCTCCTTCAACAGAAAGCAAAGCCAAAATAAGGTTCTGGCAGAACTCAGCATGATCACAACCAAAATTCGAAATCAGCAGTTTTCTAAAAGTTCTCCTCAGCCTTTGCCTTTAATTTTGGGAAGAAAGAACCGTATACAAAACTTCCGCACACACTTTGGCCAAAATCTGAGTATCAGAAAGAACATCCAGTTTATCTTTCTGAATTCAAGAGAGCCCACATAATGTCCTCACAGTCCATGTTGAATAATCTAAACCTGAGTTATTTTCAACTTCAAAAGTGAATACACAGGTTCTCTGTCTCAAAGAAATCATAAAATAGAACAAAGTGACAATAAAGCAAGAAACACCATCAGCTCCTGTTTTCAAATACCTTCTATGCAGAACTATTGCTTGTTCTTTCTTCCGCCCCCACCCCCCGCCGCAAGGCAGAAAGCAGGTTACTTACTCTGTCTCCATTTTAGTACAAATATGTTTTAAGTCAATATTGGAATCTCTCTCAAATGAATAAATTGTCATGAGTGATTCCAATAGCCTAAGACCAGCATAATAAGATATCTCAAAATAATGTTTATCCTCTGTGGCTCGACAAAGGTAATAGAGCAAAATTAAAGCAGAACTTGCAATACAACTCTTAGGTGATGCCCAGGGGAGTGTGGTGGCCTGCCCATTGTGTGCTACAGGAAATACAGAGAACTCAGTAGGGAAAAGGCCGCTTCTACCAAAGCAAAGGAAGCAGGTGTATCATGTGATCATTTGTAACAACAACCTATGGAAAAAAAAGAGCAACAGCGGAATTTCTAAAACCTAAGAACATAATCTGCTCCTAACAAAACCATAACCATGAATTTTATTCTCTTAAGAAGAAGCCTGGAAAACACTTGATAAAAATGTCCAGGAAACAAGGCTGTTTATATCCATGCTTAGACTATATAGATTAATCAATATTAAATGCTCCACATGATGACTGAAATAACTCTAATGTAATTAGAAGGAAGCAAAACACATGTTCAGGGTGTGAGCAAATAGGCTGGTAGAGCTATGGAAAAAGAGGTTGACAGTTTAATGGGAGAAAAAAAAAAAGAGGAAAGTCTAAGTGAGAAAACACTTATTTTAGAAAAAGCCTATTGGGTCTACCTTTATTCAGGCAGATGATTCAATCAAAATTCAAACTAATGCATTGCTATGAGGTTTGTTCATCTGTTCTAAAAACTTCCATAATTTTAATTGAAAGGGGATTTACATGCCATATAAATTTTACCTTTAAGGAAAATACTTATGACCTTATAGGTTTTGCTTATCTTTTTCTAAAGTCTAGACATGGAGTTTGCTACTAAACAATTGTCATTTAATAGGAAAGTGGAGAATTGCAGAAATGGAGTGCTTATGGTTATGGGATAGTGCTACTTTCAAAAATCCCACAATAGGGTATAAAAAATAGAGAGGTAGTCTATGACAAATACATATGCTCTATTAAACAAACAAACAAACAAAAAGATATGGAGGAACCTTAAATGCCTGTTGCTAAGTGAAGGAAGCCAATCTGAAAAGGCTAATACTGTGATTACAACTACTTGATATTCTGGAGGCGGAAAAAAAAAGGACAATAAAAAGCTCAGTATTTGCCAGGGATCAGAGAGGAAGGAGGGAAGAAGGAGGCAAGGGATAAATAGGTGAGCTATATGGGATTTTAGGGCCATGAAACTGTTCTGTATTATGCTATAATAATAAGAATGTACAACAGAAAGAGAACTCTTATATAAGGCATTTAGTTAAACTGATGTATCCATATTGGTTTGTCCATCATAATAACTGTATCACACTACTACAATATGTTAATAATAGTGAAAACAGCCCTAACCGGTTTGGCTCAGTGGATAGAGCGTCGGCCTGTGGACTGAAGGGTCCCGGGTTCGATTCCAGTCAAGGGTATGTACCTTGGTTGCGGGCACATCCCCAGTAGGGTGTGTGTAGGAGGCAGCTGATCGATGTTTCTCTCATCGATGTTTCTAACTCTCTCTCCCTCTCCCTTCCTCTCTGTAAAAAATCAATAAAATATATTTAAAAAATAAAAAGAAAACAAAGTGAGGAGTATATTGAAGTGGTATATAGGAACTCTTCATACTCAAGGCTCATTATTCTATGAAACTAAAATGTCTCTAAAAACTAAAGCCTATTAATTTAAAAAGTATGGCTCCAAAATTTATGAGTATTTTAAAGTGAAATCTTATATGAAACATAAAAAATAGATGACAATAGAGTCCATCACAAAAATCAATGGAATCTCAATGCCTCTTTATTTAGTATTTAGCTCCATTCTTCAGAACCACTATCACTGTTAAAATCATGTCCTATTGAGCTGAGGCTGGAAAAGTTTGAGAACTTCAAAATAAATTATTTTTAAAAGGTTCTCTGAAGGGGAAAAATATTTATTCAAATAAATAGGGAAATTTAGAACTGAGGATAACTATGCATATTTTACATCAATTTTCAAGGCATTAGTCTATGTTTTGCTTGTTTTTGTTACTGTTTAAAATTAAAGACAAGTTATGGAAAAAAAGAAAAAGGAAAAAATATTTACAATCCTCTTCTCAATCTCATGCAAAGTGAGATTAGAGAATCTAGTCCCACATTTGGAAGTTCAGGTATGAAATCTCTCAAAGTCTACTTATTTCAGGTAATAGTCAAATGCTGAAGACATAGCTGAGTGATTGTTCCTTTTAACTACCAAAATGTTGATTTCTGGCTATATTTGGGAACAGAAATATAGAAGCAGCTTTTTTTTATCAATCATCATCTTTTCTATTTCTTTAGTGGTTTAAGAATCACATGGTGCATTCAAATTCATTTTCTTATTTTATCCTAAAAACGACAATGCTGGATAGATGATATAATAGCCACCCATCCCACTTAACAGATAGGAAAGCTGAGATGCACAGAGGTCACAAAAATTACAGATATAGCATGGTGTCAATTCATCCTTGTAATTACTTATCTGTCAATCTATTTACCTAATTATATAGTTAGCTAATATATACACGCACTATAAGAATTGTAACATATATTTGAGCATGTATGTGCTATATATTTCTTTCAAATACTAATGATCTAGCAATGAATAGAATGAGACCCATTCTGGCTCATTGAAAACTTTTTTGAGGTGAATTTCTCTTCTACACCAATTCCTCTTCTATGTAAACCAGAAATCTGGGCACATTCCAGAACCCGGCCATGTCTCTGGAGACCTACCCATTCAGAGGAGCTCTCCTCTGGTTTAAAATAATCAGTATCCTGGAAGTCCTGGGTTTGAAATGGACTCAGCCTCTTACCAGCTGCATAACCTTGGGCAAGTCACCCTTACAGAGCCTCATTTTCCTCTTCTTCAAAAACAACATGAAGTTTCTCTTTTTACATTGTCATCGTTAGTACTCATTGGAATTAATGTACATGAGAGAGCATTGTTTTTCATGGCAAGATAACGAGAAACAGTGATAGGACACAACATGTGCCAAATACAATAGAGTACATGTGCTCTTTCCAGTTGTGTCACAAACTACCTGAGTGACTTTGAATAAACACTATCTCCTATCTGCCACTTTTGTACATCCTATATAATAAAAGGCTAATATGCAAATTGACTGAATGGCAGAACATCTAGTCGCTATAATGCACACTGATCACCAGGGGGCAGATACTCAATGCAGAAGCTGCCCCCTGGTGGTCAGTGCGTTCCCACAGGGGGTGTGCCACTCAGCCAGAAGCCCTGAGTCGGGCTCAAGGCTGGCAAGCACAGTGGCAGTGGTGTGAGCCTCTCCTGCCTCCACGGCAGCGCTAAGGATGTCTAACTGACGGCTTAGGCCCACTCACCCCAGGGAATGGGCCTAAGTGTCAGTCGTACATCCCCCAAGGGCTCCCTGACTGCGAGAGGGCACAGGCCAGGCTGACGGAACCCCTCTCCCCCTAAGTGCATGAATTTCATGCACCGGGCCTCTAGTATATAGAGAAAAAAGGCCTATAGAGAACTTCATCTACCACATTGCTCTAACATTATGATTACTTGTTTTCAAAATAATGCTGCCTCAAGCTCCATAATGTCAGGAAATTTTGTTTGTTTTCTTTACTGTTGTCACTCAATTGCCTGGAATAGAAACTGGCTCCTACCAAGTCCCTGATACATATCTGAATGAATAAATGCCCCAAATTTGCATAAAAGTAAACTTTGTTGTAACATAGTATTTCTAGATATGTCCAGAATTAAAAAAAAAAAAAGAGTAGAGTTAGACTTCTTACCATGAGGCAGGCGCACGCGCACACACACACACACACACACACACACACACACACACACAGCATCTCATCTACTATGGTTAAAAAGCACATGCTAAAGCCCAAATTTAAATGATGTGTCTTAACTCAGGTGAAGTAGTCAAAACAATAAAAATAAAAACTAGAATCTATCTCACCATGTAACAATAAGTGGAAGTTAAAAAAAAGTCCCTCCTAAAACAACAGAAAATCCTGATGTGTGTGAAATACTAAAAATTGACTCCACAAATATGCCAACATTACAAACTGCAGCTTAAATGGGTGAAGAGCATCAGGCAGAAATTGAATCAAACAGGAGAAATTGCTTACTCTCTTAGAAAGCAGCCTTTTCTCAGCTCTGGGCTGTGGAGATTATAACAGGCTGCTAACTCTCGTTTTCTAAAACTTCCAACTAAACAGGAAAGCTGGAAATTCACTTTAAATGAACTTTCCCAACCTTTAACTGCTGACAATGAATTCATGTAAATATACTTATAGATCAAACAAACAAACAAACAAAAAACCTGATGGACTGGTGGGTGGATCTCAGCATGAGATAGAAATGCAATAGAAGGTCAAAGGTGAAGGGATTAAAAAAAAGAAAAAAACCCTCATAACCTCATCCCCATTTCCCTATGGAAATGACCATCAACATACAACAGTATGGTCATTACCACAGGGAAATGGAGGTGGGGGGAGACAGGAGAGGGTAAGTGGGGGATAAATGGTGATGGAAAGAAACATGACTTGGGGTAATGAGCACACAATACAGTATACAGATGATGGATTATAGAATTGCACACTTTAAACCTATATAACCTTATTAACCAATGTAACCTCAATAAATTCAATAAAAACATGCTAACCCCCCAAATAAAGATCAAAGAAAGCGTATTTACTGAGTGCCAACACTGTGCCAAGCTCTATTCTCAATCCCACTTATTTAATCTTTATGCAAAACTATAACTCACAATTTATACTCCATTTCATAAATAAAACAAAATAAGTTATCCTACCAAAAAATATTCTAAATTGCCCTATCTGATAATGTAGATGGTATGTTGGGTTGAAATTAATTTTTGAAAAGTCTGAGAAAATATTCTCTTTGAATCTAGTTTTGTATTTCCCCTGTTTCCATTCCAGAGTTATTCAGAAAAGGTTTAACTATGGGGCTAAATCTGATGTTGTATTGGCTCTTGCACCTAGAAATTTTGGGAGAAATTTACTCAGTTTTGTATGTGATTTCTGCACCATTGATTTCCTTAAAAATATACAATTTATTTGTATTAGGAATAGGCTTTTTCCAATCATTTTAACAACATTATATTTTATCTTTCTATTATAATTGAGTTAATACTTCCTGTGTAATACAATAATTTTACATCACAATATTTTACTTATGATTTCATTTTCCATCTAGTAATAGCTATTAAATACTTTTTAAATGTAATCTATTTATTAAGATCATTAGTATCATAAATACATTAATATGCACATTGTTAGAAAATGGTTTAATTTTCACCCAAAAGACTTTTTTTTTAATCCTCAACCAAGGATATGTTTCCACTGGTTTTTTTGTTTGGTTTGGTTTTTAAGAGAGAGAGGAAGGGAGAGAGAGAGAGAAACATCAACATATGAGCAAAACATTGATTGGTTGCCTCCCTATCATAGGTACCCTGACAGGGGTTGAACCCACATCCTCAGTATGTGCCCTGAATGAGAATAGAACCTATAACTCTTTGGTGTATGGGACAACACTCCAACCAACCGAGCCACCAGATCAGAGACAAAGGCTTTATTTTTAGTGTACACCAGTAAAATAATTTACTAATAAATACAACTGTTATTGTAGAAATGTTCCAATGAAACATTTTTTTCTGAAAACTTTCAATAAAGAATAATGCAAAAATTAAAAGAAAACCTTTTAAAGATTACTGACTTAATAAAAGCAATCCATCCCAGGTCCTCCATGATAGTTTCTAATAATCTGAGAATTTTTTAATCTCAATGAAATTTAAAGGAGTTCCTTATAATATTTTCATTCCTTAATGTAGTGAAGAAACACAAAATAAATTGTTCCCAGTGTTTGAATTGATTTTATTTCCTATTTAATATTCAATATTTCTTATTCAACCAGGCTAAGGACAAATCAGCAGCAAACCTTTTTATTTTTTTCAATGCTTGTTTTTTGAAGATAAATCAATTCTATAAGTTTGTTGGTTGCTTTAATCTGAATTTTTAAGGTAACTTCACGGAAATACTTAGAGAGGAAAATCATATATTTGTTATTCAGTAATTGAAATCCCTTCCCTATTTGCCTGCTTTTCCAGACAGAGCTGATTTGCCCACTTTCACCCACACATCTCTCCTCTCTTAACAACAAATATGGCCAGTGGATTTTCAATCATATATGACATTTAACATGATGTCTACTTAAGTTGTAGGAAAATTTCATAAAGGCTTACCCCATTTTTTGGAAAAGCAATCCAACCCAGGTCCCCCATGACAGTACGTGAATCCAATAAATTCACTGAAAGAGAAAGAACACAAAACTGAGTCAAATGTACAAAAATGCATCACTATTTTCAGTATTATTAAAAGTGCATATTGCTACATATCTGAAATTAGATTAAGTATTCATTATGATCAATACAAGAGTTATAATTTAAAGAAAGCATTTCAATGCAAGAAAACAAGTTATTTTGAATTAACATTTAGAGCAAAATTATATAAACAAGTCATTACCCTAAGTGCTTTTTTTGTCAAACAACTATAAAGAAGAATTAAATTAAGAAAGAGAAAATATGAAAAATCCACAGAAAACAGTAAAAACCATGCAGTGATTTTTCAAGCTCTAGGCTCTGGGATTAAGCAACAGCCATAAAATTGTAGCTGAACGTATTGTATTTTCTTCCGGAAAGCTGTTATGAAGCAATTAACAAATAATTTACATTAAACAGCAATAAACTATCCCCAAGCTTGTAACATTTTTGTGATATTAACTGAAATCTGTAATCCAAATTGCAAGTTTAATTAAGAAATAAATCTACACACCCTTAACCAAGCCAAGGAAACTGTAGCAGCTCTCGGTTGTTGTTATAGTTATGAGTCCACTGCATTGCCAAGCTATCTTCTACTTATATATGACCACAACCTTCAGTGTGCTTCTTACAGAACTATCAGCTACATTTTTGAAAGACAGACATCAATTATGGCTAGATATCTTAAAATGTTTGGGACTCCCAGGTGGAAGTCTGAATATCATCATTGCAAAAGGAAACCCACAGTATTTATACAGATGTGCATCCACATCCCACACACTCACCATGTTTATATTTCAGGAGGTTCATCTACTGTCCCCCCAAGTTATACTAGCTAAAAGAGTACTGTGTTGTCAAAATGCTTTCGACCTGGGTCACAGATCATTAGGTTTCCAACCTATTATGCCTAATCCAAATGGGCCTCCCTATGCAGCTGAAGCACTTTAAAGGAGCATGGCATGTGGATCCAAAAGGAAAACAACTATGTTATCCCAGTCAGAGGTATGGAGCATCCTTAAACTAAAATCAAGAATCAGTATCTTGAAATGCCAGTAATTAAAAAAAAAAAATGATTCTGCCCAACCGAAGTGGCTCAGTGGTTGAGCATTGACCTATGAACCAGGAGGTCATGGTTCGATTCCCAGTCAGGGCACATGCAGGTTGCAGGTTTAATCCCCAGTGTGGGGCCTGCAGGAGATAGCTGATCAATGATTCTCTCTCATCATTGATGTTTCTCTCTGTCTCTCCCTCTCCCTTCCTCTCTGAAATCAATAAAAATATATTTAAAAAATGATTCTATGTGCAAGAGTAAAGCCTGGATACTAAAGAAATAATAGTTAATAGGCTGTTATAATATTTCTATAAGAGAATATAAAACAGAATTATTATAACCAAGGAAGTTAAAATCATAATTTAAATAGAAATTTTCTACACACTATATAAAAAGGGTGCATTTAACTCTTTCCATCATTTTATAATATCAAACATATTTATACATTAAGTTAACACTTTATAATATTATTAATATAAATATAAATAAAAAAATTTTAAATTTTTATAAAGTAGAAATATACTCAATACACACACACACACACACACACATATATATATATATATATATATATATATATATATAATATATGTGTACATTCACTATACTTGCTTATTTTTCTCACGTTCTGAGCTCTTTAACTATAAAAGTTCATATTTATAGAATGGTTGTATCATTTTTAGTCTACCTACATCAACTTGGCTTTAGAGAATCCTACATAATAAAAAGGTAATATGCAAATTGCATCACTCCGCTACGCCCACGATTGGGCCGGCTGGAGGCGCGGGGGGCGGGACTCAGGGTGGCCGATTGGCTGGCGGTAGGAGCGGGGTGGCGGGGACTGGCGAGTCCCCGCCCCCCCGTTCCTACCGCCAGCCTAAAGGGCGGACGCTGCGGAAGGACCCATGCGGCCCGGCCCGCGGAAGACGCTGGTGGTGGAACTCGGGGTGGCTGATTGCGTGGCTGCCGGCACCAGTTTTCCGCCGGCACCAGTTTTCCTCTGGCCACCCACCATCGGAGCGCCTCCCGATCGAAGTTCCTCTCGGGATAGCTGATCGCGCTGGCAGGAGGCGCTCTGATCCGCGGGTGGCCAGAGGAAAACGGCTGCTGGCGGAAAACTGGTGCCGGCAGCCAGGTGAAAGTCTATTGCACGAAACTTCATGCAACGGGCTTCTAGTAATAAAATAACTTGTGAAATTATTTTTAGAAGAAATTTACCTAACTGAAATTGACATAATTTAAAACTATTGTTTAAAACAGAAACAAAAAAATCTGTTCTACCTCCCACTGACCTTGTAAATCCTCCAGTCACTCCACTAAATCTAATTTTTCAGTTAGAGCCATACTCTTTTCTTTTTATTCTGCTGTTGGCTTTTCTGATTTCCACAGGAATAAGGGTAGGTTAAACTTAAATGTCCTTGTCCTCATTTGGGCTTTTCTAGGACACTTAGGGTTGTGTCTAGACATGACTAAGTACCAGGGTAGTGCAGAACCTAAACCATTATATTTATTCATCTTTATCATTCCTTTAGTTCACCTTTGATACTGAGCAGCAGAATATCTGTGTAGACTAGATAAAGTAGAACAAATCGGCAAACTGAAGGCCTTCTGCTATGCTGGCAGTCAAAGTGAACTTAATACCATGGTGGCAAACTGTGTGCATGGGAATTCTAGGAATTCATAACCAGCCTGCATGAGAAGCACAGCATCCCTAGTAGACCTTTTAATAACATGTGGGTCTTGAAATATTCATTTTGCCAACAGAATTCCAGATATTTTTTTTTAGCCTTAGTTACCCTCACTTAAATGAACTTTAATCTAAATTACTATTTTTACTGTTTTTTGGACTAAAATATATGTGTGTGAAAGTAAATGAATGAACTGAAAACATTAGCTTCGTTATTAATACAATTTACTGATAATTTGCAATATTGAAATACATTATTAAATGCATGAAAATAACCACAATAGGAACGTATATTATCTTTCATATGATGATCTTGTCAAAAGGTTTTCTTCAGATAAGATTAGAAGGTTTATAGGAAATATCTGTATGTCATTTCCCACTACTGTCTAAAATTGTTTTCCTCTTGGAAACAGATGACTTCATAAAATTCACAATGCAAAGAAGATATTTATATATACCATTACTAAATTTGAAATTGAGAGGGGGGGGGAGAAAATTAGATGTTTTAAACAATTACTTGCAGATTTTTATATTATAATTTTGTCCATGAAAATATAGAGCAAATGGGACGTGATGCCTCAAGGAAAATAACTAAAATTATGACATATAACAATATATGACCATACTATTTATCCACAGATCACCATATCATCTCTATATTGATATATATGGGGGGAGGCTTTCTTATACCTCCAAGTTTCGCACATGCTGCTTTCGCTCTCTCAAATGTCTCCCTTTCTGAATTGCTAAATCTTCATTTGTCCTGTAAAACACGTTTCAGGAACCACCTTCTCCTGGAAGCCATCTCTGATCATCCCTTTCCTACATCTCAGTAAGGTATTCATACTGAATATTCAGTTAGCACCCATTCTTATCTCCAAAACGCTAAATACACAGAATTGTATTATCCTATCTAATAAAAGAGTAATATGCAAATTGACCATCACTCCAACACACAAGATGGCTGCCCCCATGTGGTCAAAGATGGCTGCCCTCATGTGGACACAAGATGGCTGCCACAAGATGGCCAGCAGGGGAGGGCAGTTGGGAGGGACCAGGCCTGCAAGGGAGGGCAGTTGTGGGCGATCGGGCCAGCAGGGGAGGGCAGTTAGGAGAGACCAGGCCTGCAAGGGAGGGCAGTTGGGGGTGATCAAGCCTGTAGGGGAGGGCAGTTAGGGGTGACCAGGCCGGCAGAGGAGGGAAGTTGGGGGTGACCGGGCCTGTAGGGAAGGGCAGTTGCGGGGGACCCAGGCCTGCAGGGGAGAGCAGTTGGGGGGGACCAGGTCTGCAGGGGAGGGTGGTTAGGGGTGACCAGGCCTGCAGGGGAGGGCAGTTAGGGGTGACCAGGCCTGCAGTGGAGGGCAGTTAGGGGCAAACAGGCTGGCAGGGGAGCAGTTAGGCATCAATCAGGCTGGCAGGTGAGTGGTTAGGGGGTGATCAGGCTGACAGGTAGAAGCGGTTAGGGGCAATCAGGAAGGCAAGCAGGCGAGCAGTTGAGAGACAGTAGTCCTGGATTGTGAAAGGGATGTCCAACTGCCTGTTTAGGCCAGATCCCAAGGATCTGGCCTAAACAGGCAGTTGGACATCCCTTGAGGGTTCCCAGATTGGAGAGGGTGCAGGCTGGGCTGAGAGACACACACCCCATGCACGAATTTCGTGCACCGGGCCTCTAGTTTCCTTATAATAACACTATTTTGACTTATGCCTAGGAACCTAGCCTATGCTTGGAACAGCTAAATAGCCGTTTTTCTTATGAATGAATCACTTGGTCTGTGGGCAGATCTGGAGTGCGTGTCTGCACGAGCACATACCTGTGGTTCTCAACATGGACCTCTGGTAATGTCTGGAGACGCCTTTGATTTTCAAAACTGGAGGATGGGGTGGTGGTACCTTTTTAAGGTACATAATGAAACATTATGCTGTACATTTAAAACTAACATAATATTGTATATGAGCTATGCATTAATAATATATTTTTAAAACTGAAGGGTGGGGGTGTATTTTGCCACTGACGTCTCATGGGAAGAAGCCAGACATGCCCTTAAGCATCCCTTAATGCACAGCAAAACTTCCCTCACTCTCAGGAAAGAATTGTGTGGCTCAAATTTCACTAGTGCCAGAGTTGAGAAACCTTGCCACCTATCTATGATGCAGTACTATAAAACCTCTAGTTTCACATATCTTTGTATAGAGCATCAGTATCGTGATCTTCCTTAACAAAAGTTAGCATATTTGAAGGCATTCCATAAGAATCAAAATACTACTCCAATTTAAGAAAATAAAACTAATAAATATTGAAGTCTCACTTAGGAAAACAGTATTTTTATAACCGAACTCCTGTCATTTTTTTCACACAACCAATAAAGCTGTTCTCATGTATGTGCTGATAATTCCTCAACATTCATGATAGCACGCATGAAAGAGCACCATGCCACCGATATTGCTGTCTACATTTCACCCACTACTTAAGCTACTTAATAAAACCAGAAGTTTAGGACATATATAAATTTTCAGAAATTGATTGCTCAATTTCATTACCAAATGTATGTATGTATGTATGCATTTATTTATTTATTTATTTATTTATTTATTTATTTTTATTGAATTTGTTGGGGTGACCTTGGTTAACAAAAATTTATAGTTTGCAGGTGTACAATTCTATTATGTATCATATGCATATTGTACTGTGTCTTTACCACTCCAGGTTAAGTCTCCTTCCATAACCATTTATCCCTCCTTTTCTCCTAACTTCCCCCATTCCCCTTTCCCTCTGCTAACCACCATAGTGTTGTCTGTGTCTGCAAGGTTTTTTTTTTCCTTTGCTCAGTCCCTTCACCTTTTGCACCCAGCCCCCCAAGCCCTTCCCCTCTGAGAGCTGTCAGTCTGTCCTCTGTATCTATGAGTCTGTTTCTGTCTTGTTTCTTAGTTTATTTTGTTCCTTAGATTCCACATATAAGTAAAATCATATGGTACTTGTCCTTCTCTGACTGGCTTATTTCACTTAGCATAATGCTCTCCAGGTTCATCCATACTGTTGAAAAAGGTAAGACTTCCTTCTTTATCATGACTAAGTAGTATTCCATTATGTAAATGTACCACAGCTTTTTTTCCCCCATTGATATTTTTAGAAAGTGTGGAAAGGAGTGGGAGAGACAGAGAGAGAAACATCATTGTGAGAGAGACACATTGATTGGTTGCCTCCCGCATGAGCCCCAACCAGGGCCAGGGACTGAGCCTGAAACCGAGGTACCTGGCCTTGACCAGAATCAAGCCCGGACCGTTCAGTCCACAGGCTGACCCTCTATCCACTGAGCCAAACCAGCTAGGTCTACCACAGCTTTTTTATCCACTCATCTACTGATGGGCACTTGGGCTGCTTCCAAATCCTGGCTATTGTAAGTAACACTAAAATGAACATTAGGGGTGCATATACTCTTTCAAATTGGTGTTTCAGGTTTCTTCAGATAGATTCTCAGAAGTGGAATTACTGGGTCATAAGGCAGTTCCGTTTTTAATTTTAATTAAAGTCCTATGAGTAAACTCCATAGTACTTTCCACAGTATCTGCACCAATCTGCATTTCCAGCAGCAGTGTAAAATGGTGTCCTTTTCTCCACATTCTAGCCAACACTTGTTTGTTGATTTATTGATGATAGCCATTATGATAGGTGTGACATGATATCTCATTGTGGTTTTAATTTGCATTTCTTGATGATTAGTGACATTGAGCGTCTTTACATATGTCTACTGGCTAGACATATGTTTTTGCACATCAAAGGAAATCAACAAAGTGAAAAGACAACCCATTGAATGAAAGAATATATTTGCCAATGATATAGCTGATAAGGGGTTAATATCTGAAATTTATAAAGAACTTATAAAACTCAACACCAAAAACCTCCCACACAAACCTTTCAATTAAAAAAGCTGAAAAGACACTTCTTCAAAGAGAACATGCAGATGGCCAACACAAAATTTATTTTAAAAGGCAGTAATGTACTTGGACCTCTACCACAGTAACAGTCACTAAGTATCGTTCGTGCAACAATTACAGTAATTAAATTGTTCTGAACAGTATATATGCTGGTTGTAAATTGCAATGAATACTCAATGAGTATTGATCTTCCCTGTACAACTTAATTAAAACTTGTCAAGGAGAAGTCACTAATGAATATAATTAGAGAAAATGTTTGATACCACAGTTACTTTAGAAGACATTAATTAGATAATATAAATTTTATGGAAAAAATTTTTATTCTATTATTTATATTTTAAAATAAAGCCATACCATTAAATTGAGAGATAATCTTCAAGGTCATTTCCCCTAAGTCACTGTGTAATTGCAATGAGTATGGGCATATTGGTTGATATTCTAATCAGTAATTAAGAAGATAGATTCTCCAGGAGAAATAACTCTACAGAGGTCAATAAATATATAGTCTGTTATAAGTTTCCTAAAATTATATAGGAAAAAAGAATCATGAACACAGGAACTTTTAATAAGTAAAATCAGTTAATTGCCTGCCCAACCAAATAACAGATAATAAAACTAATTCAAAGTAATCTTAAGTATGCTTTATTTTTATTACTATACACTAATCATTTTAATGCTTTTATGAACAAATGGAAAAAAGTTCTTAAATAACTTACTTTAATAAAAGCCTGAGAGTTGCTAACTCATTTTTGTTGTTGTTGTTGTTTTGTTAGGATTCAATGGGGGTAAGGAAAAGACAGAATGAGTAAAATGGAATATGTAATATATATAAGAAGACTCCCAAGTCCTCACCTTTCCACATCCTAACAACAAAAGATTAGTTTGAATTAATAATTCAAATATGTTATTCAATTGCTATAATTTTCAAATATTCATAACTTTCTGTGTATCATTTTGATGCCATTGTTTCCTCCTTAACATCTTGCGAATATTAATATCAAAGATCAGAAAAAAAAATTATTGGATTCTCCAGGAAAGTGACATATTGGGATGAATGTATTTTAAGACTTTGAAGAGTTGAAAGACAGCTCAAGAACATTCAATGCCACCACAGTCAGGGGGCTAGCCTTGAGAAAATGTGTGATCCTTGATGACATAAAGATAGAGAGCCAGAAACATACTCTTACTATTATATTGTTTCTGCTTTTCACATAATCTTCACAGTAACAAACAGTTATAATGTTAGTTGGATCTCCACCACAACATGAAGAGAGGATAATTTGGATTAGAAACAAACAGCATGGCATGCTCTTTCTCTAAAGACATTGACTCAAATTCCCATTGCATATAGTACAATTTTGATGAATGCTTGCTTATTTATTTCCATTTAACAATATCAAAAAAGCTACTGGATTCAATTACAGCACACATTTTACTAATCTGTGGAAATAAACCCCAGATACACAGCTGTCCAGCCTCCCTTCATGGTCCCATTCAGCACAGATGTTATTTCTTGCTTGTGGGCTAAATTTTATAATTTGACAACTGCTGCAGGGAACAAAGAACAGTTGACAAAATGAGTACAGGGAAAGAGTACATGTGTTTCCCATTGGAGAACTAAATTTGTAAATTTGGTAAAACTATGTTATAGGTTTAGGGGTGTTATGTAGATTTCTGGCATCCTCTATTGAAGGCAAGAATCTACAACCAATAGTATTTCCACAGGCATTGAATAGGAGAGTATCTATTTCTTTTGCAATTCTGAGCAACCCATGTGCACAACTTTATTTAAAAAAAGAAGAAGAAGAAGAAAGAATATGGTGAAAGGAACTTAGTGTATACTATGTGTCAATTGCTCTACTGGGCAACTTGTATATGTTCTTTCATTTAATTATCTCAACATAATGCAGATTCAACAGAACACTGACAGTTTTCAATACCATTCAGAGCCCCAGCAGGAAAATCAAGGAAGGAAGAAAGTATAAAACAATATCTGAGGCCTTCATGAAAGCACATGAGCCCTGCTTTCCAAAACCAAGGCCCTCACTTAGAGACTGGACATTAGATACCATGATCACAGCCACCTATCTCCCAAGAAGAAAAAGGCTATGAATTAAATTCTAATAAAAAAGGAATCTACTTTATTTGTACATGAATCATGGATGCTGAACATTACTTGAGGTAAAGCTCACAACCTAGGAGTCTGACTCTGAAAACTTAAGCTAATCATGTAGCTCTGAGTTCCTAATTCTCTTCATCTTTTGGCAGCATTTTGTCATAACCCCCATGGACAAACACTCTCTGTCACCATCTCTGTTCAGTGACAACATAAGTTCTGTGGTTTTCTTCTATCCTTCCAGCTACTTGTTCCCATTATAAACGATTCTTCCTCTACCAACTCTTCAAACCTTGGCTTTGATCCGTACTCTGATTTTATAGACTGTCTTCACTTCTCACTCTACACCAACATTCTTGACTGGAACTTGACATGGGAAAATAAAAAAAAAATAAAGCATTTGAAAGAACAAATGCCTTGGCTCCAGATCATTCATATTGAATTAGGCTATTTAGGATGGAGAATGGATAGTGTATTTATTTTTTATTTGTTGGCTGGTTGGTTGGTTGGTTGTTTTTAAAGGTGATATTAGCATATATCCCCATGTAAAAACCCCTGCAGAGGAGCTCATGAACTTCCAAGTCTTTAGTTGTAATGTAAATATTAATGAGCTTCTAAATCCATATATCTTGTCCATTCCTATCTCCTAAAATTCTACTAACTTATACATTTAACCTGTCCCCAAATGAACAAAATATCTTTTCCGAACAAGAATAATACCCCGTTTCCCATTTCAGTGAGTGCAATGCCATAGAACTAGTTGTTCTATCCAAAAACTACAAGTAGAACAGCCAGTTCTATTCCCACATTGAATCAGTGACCAAATCCCATCAATTGTAACTATATTTTGTATATAACTCTCTGCAATGCCTGCTCAGTTTCATTCCACAGCATAAGCAGTCCAGCCAAACCCTAGCCATCATTTTTCACTTGGAAACTCCTATAACTGGTTTCTCAGCAGAGGGGCAATTTCTTCAAAATACTGCATCCAGAAAGATCTTTCTAAGCCACCAATATGGTCACATCACTCCCCTGCTTCAAGCCTTGTCATTGTGTCTTATTGCTTTTAATATAGGTCCTTCCGGCATTGGTCTATATTTTCTTCTCCAGTTTCATTCAGGCTTTTTCCTCCTTCTCTTTCCACAGTTTAGCAATACTGAACATATTTCATTTCCCATTATGTGGTCTTACTATAGATTCAGTTCTGCCCAATGAACTGTGAAGGTGATCTGCAAGGGAATGTAGTTTTTGAGAGGAAAACACTTAGAAAAGGGAATTGCCTTGGAAGTTGCTGGGCATGGGTATATTTTTTTTTGGGAACTGGTACAGTCATCTAACGCTAATAAGGAGAGTCAGCAGCAAAGCAAAGCCTACAGATTAAGGTTGGCAGAGTGAAGGGATGAGAAGTATCCAGATCCAAATTATATCACAGAGTTGCTAATCCATCTAAATTTGAAATTTGCCTCTCTTTGGATTTTGTGTTGTGTGTGGGGGTGGGGGAGGGGGATCAATTTTGTTGCTTAATCCAGTGGGGAAGCGATTTGCTATTATTTGCAGGGGAAGATATCCTAACTGCTGAAACTGCTAAGGGACAGAATTTGAAATCAACCTCCAGTCTCTCTTATTCCAGCGTCTGTTCTCTTTCCATCGTGCCTTGATATTTCCAAAACTATAATTACAGAATTCCAATGACATTCCCAACTGAGTCTAGATATATTATGTTTAATTGTTGACTGTGAAGAACAACTGTTGCCTTTCATTGTTTGTTTCAAATTATATTTCATCATCATAAACAAAGAAGTTTTAGCCACTACTCATTGAAAGTTAAGCAGCATAATATTCATTCTATGAAGCATATGAGTATGAGGGAAGCAAAAATCAATCAGAATATATACTAAAGATTTTGAATTGTTAAAATTGTGTACTTGGGGAGATGGCAAAAAGGAATTCAGAATTAGTATCAATTGGTTAAGCCATACAAAGTGTTTAGGCAAAGGTAACACTGAAATACACTGACAACTAAATTATGAATAATGAGCAGACTTCTACATTTACAGGACACATGGCATGAAAAGAGCAAAACCATATGGTTTTTAGCGGCTACCTTGTTAAAGGTAGTAACAAAACTTGTCAAATGTTTCATAGTGATTTCATTCTAAAGAAAAAAGTCAACAATAGAGGAAATAACAAGCTTGAAAATCATCACATAACAGAATACACTCATCTAATACCTGCTCAGTTCCACACCATCATGCATATAGATAATATACGAAGCTATTCCTTACAAAATAGGGTAAATGTCACACTTGCAATGAACGTACTTATTCACAATTCACTTTGCAAATGGTTCACTGTACAGAGAATGCTCATTAGTCCTAAGGTTCTGGTTTGGTACTATGTGAGCTCGTAGAAGCGATTTAACTCTGAAGACCTCAGTTCTTGTATTTGTAATATCAGTGATTGAGACTAACAGTCTATACTCAATATACATTATATAACTTAATTCTACAAATGAACCTTTGTTTTCTCCATTTTGCAGAGAAGGAAAGTGAAGTTGATAAAAGCTAAATAGGGCAGTGGTCCAAGGTGCCAGAGCCAATAAGTACATACTTGCTAACAAATGCAAGTCTATCTGCCCTAGCCGGTTTGGATAGGTGGATATAGTGTCGGAATGTGGACTGAAGGGTCCTGGGTTCAATTCCAGTCCAGGGCACATGCCCAGGTTGCAGGCTCAGTCCACAGTAGGGGGTGTGCAGGAGGCAACCAATCAATGATTCTCTCTCACCATTCATATTTCTATCTCTCTCTTCCTCTCCATTCCTCTCTGAAATCAATAAAAATATTAAAAATAAATACTAGTAAATGCAAGTCTATCTAACTCCAGAGCTGTTTGTTCTGTTTCTATGCAACACTTGCTTCGATTTTGGACTTGCTGAATGCAAAGGTTCATTCCTTTGCAACTCGTAACTCCTATATATCAATGTTTCATTAAGTCAATGAATGGCGAATAGTATATTACAAAAGCATCTACCATAGTATAATAGTATACTATGATATTCTAGTAGTATATTACAAAAGTATCTAGCATAATGTTATAATAGTACTGTATATAAGATGAAGACATCCTAACTGCTGCTAAATTTTCAGATATATTAATCTAAACAGAGCAGACATTGGTTTTCCGGGGAGATCACAGTTTAGTATCAAATTTCCAACAAGGTTCAAGTAAGTTACAAGATTCTGAAAAGCAAAAGGGTAAGCCACAAAGATGAATCCTCGTTTCATAAGCTTATTTTGTTATTTATTATGCTCTAAGGATGTTAACTGGGGCAAAACCGGGCAAACATTTGCCAAAGTACACTTTGTCCTTAGATGTCAAAAAGCACTTAAAAATAGAATGGCAAAATGTATACAAAGTTGATTCTTTGTTTTGAATGAATCCTTATCCCAGTTCTCATTACCCCTAATGATTAATTTAAATATATCAAACTGCAAAACTAACGATATAATTATTAGCTTTCCAGGCTTCAGGGTAGGATAAATGATAATTAAATCTGAACGTGCACCAAAACAGACAAAAACTTGCACAAATACACAGTCTGTATTTTAGGGTGATGACATTTCTGAAAACGAGCAAACAACTGGGTGGCCCAGTAACCCTTTTTGTAAAATGAGAAATGAACCAATTTTTTGCTAACAAACATGAATCATTATTCTCATGTTAGGCTTGCAGCTTCATTCTTGTGTAAACTTAATTCTGATGTAAACCCAACATAATGATTCTTTGTCATCAAAAATAGAAAAAAAATACTACAAGAAATCTTTGGATAAGGATTTGTCATCAAAAACTAGTCAAAATATACAGCAATACAGACAGAAGTACAAATAAATATTATATCCCAAATTTTAAGTGTCTGATCATAAATATTTTAGTACTCAGCTCTAATTAGCCATCTCAAAACAGCTAGAATCATTCATGACAGCAGGAAAGTATTACTAAAATACAATGTCTACTAAAATACAATGAATTATATATTTTAACAGAGTATAAGACTGATGATCTAGTAGTGGTCCCTTTTGCCTAGTTAACCTGGTGTCTAAAATCTATTTTTAGTCAAGATATAACCTCCGTAGTTGACTAATCTGTTTTTGCAATGTATGAAAAGGAAAAGGAAATAAATAAAATAAAATAAAAATACTTTCAATTTTCTGTGGCATTGTGGCAGATTCTGTTTTATGCCTATTAATTACTCACATCCTTTTCCCTTCCTTGCTATCAGGATTTTACTTGTGTTCAGAGTGGCAATGTGCCCAGCCGGTTTTTTCTGGACAATGGGTCATGACCGGCCTCAGAAAATAATGATAATCATGTTTCTATTATCTTAGCCTCCACTGAGTCTGCTGGCCTTGTTACATAGGTCTGGCCAATGAGATATAAACAGAAATCTGCTCGCCAGTTTCTGAGAAAGTTTTGTTGTCCTAGCTGAAGGAATAGTGAAGCTGACATGATTCTTGGTTCTTGTTTGTTCTTTTGTTCTGAACTGGATGTGATGTTTGGAAATCCACCGGCCTTCTTGCAACCATGAGGCAAGACTTGAGAGTAAAGCAAAAAAGTCATCATGATTTCTGTGCTGACATCATTAAGCCCAATTCATTAGACAACTAACTCTGAAACTTCTTTCTCAAACATTTTTTAAATGGCCTCTACATTCTCTACATTTTAAATTACTGTTGGACAGTTTTGTTTTGTCTCTAATTACCCGGAACCCAATACTAAGTAATAAGATAATATATAAACTAAGGAAAAAGACTAACTCACTGCCTTAACATCTATTCCAGTTCTATGTAATATGACACCTGCAATGAACAGGGTTCATTCATTCATTGCATTATTAAGCATCTACTGAAGTACCAATAAGTGTTCCGGGCCCTGGGGGATATTCCAGTGAATAAACAGGAAGTATCTTGCTGACTGTCCAACCTCCCAATAGATGTGCCTGAGAGTAGACAGTTGTTTGAATTTATACTATCAGTGAAATAATCCTTCGATATCCCCGGAGACAAACTCTCTCAGGATATAATTACCTGAATTAACATTTGGAACATAGGGATACATATGAACACATTCAAAATGCATGTAGTATGATTTAGGAATATAAAGGGGAAATATTAATGAAAGTATACACCTTGAGGATCAGCTCTGATATCAATGGCTATATCACAGATTATATATCAAATCATACTTAAATTCTTTTTTGCACTTTGGTATTTTCTTTAACAATCCACTAACATCTTGTATTTTCTTATTTTGCATAATATTATCTGATAATAATACACATCATTTTTAGCCTTAACATATTTTCATATTCTTCTTTTTGAGATTAATAGCAAACATTTGTACAGCATTTTCTGTGTTAGTCATACATATGTGCCATATTTTTTCAGTGTTTTCTAAGTGTGGTGTTTCTATCACCTTCATTAAAATCTCTTGCATTAGAATCACCTGCAGTGTTTCTTAAAAATGTAAACCCACTGTCCCCTTCAAAAATCTGCAAAGATGGGATATTAGATGAGCCCAGGAGATTGCATCTTAGACGTTCCCATCACCCAAGTGATTTTTATAGGAACTTAATTTGAGTCAAACAACATTTGAACTGGGCTATGCCCTATTCAGGGAGGATAATCTACCTATCACACAATTGGATTGTTGGGACAATGTCAAATCACAATAAAGGTCTGGAAAAGCTAACTCTTATTTTGGTACTGACACTGTTTCAGAATGGCACCAGTCCCAGACCCAGATCTCCCTTTGAAAAGCTCTAAGTATGAGTTCTTTAACAGGGACAAAAGTCAGAATTATCTATGCATATTCTAAAATTACAGATTCCCAGGTTCTAAAATTAGTGATTTCCAGAGAACTTGCTTTAATGAAATTTGATTCAATGAGTCTAAGAGGGTACAGATATCATATACAGCAGTTCCCCTATCTCTGGAAATATGTTTCAAGACCCGCAGTGGATGCCTGAAATCATGGTTAATACCAAACCCTGCATACACTATGCTTTTTCCTATACATGCAGATTTATGATAAAGTTTAAATTATAAATTAGTCCCAGCAAGAAATTAACAACAATCTATATATATAAAAGGCTAAGTGACTGTCCAATCGTCCGACCGGTAGCTGTGCCGCACAATGACCACCAGGGGGCAGACGCTCTGACCGGTAACTGTGGTGTGCACTGGCCACCAGGGGGGCAGATGCTCAACGCAGGAGCTGCCGAGTTGCAGTGACTTGGCAGCGACAGTTCTCGGGTGCACACCCTGGAACCAGAAACCAGGGATCCTGATTCTGGGGTGCTTCACCTGAGAACTGCCCTCTTGCAATTCGAGACCCCTTGGGGGATGTCAGAGAGCCAGTTTTGACCCAATCCCTGCCAGCCAGGCCGAGGGACCCCACCAGCCGGAGGGACCCCACTCACTCTGCATATGCCCTTGGAGCCACAGCGCAGCTCCAGGTGCAGCAGGCCAGGGAGGGACCACAGGAGGTTGGCTCCAGGGCATGTCTGGCCCGTCTCACTCAGTCCTACCCCAAAGGCCACCTTCTAATTAATTTCCTTTCAATGTGCACGAATCCATGCACCGGGGCACTAGTATAATAATAAAATAGAAAAATTATCACAATATACTGTAATAAAAATTATATGAATGTGACATTATTAAGTAACATGGGGTTAATTGAACACAAGCTCTGCAATACTCTACAGTATATCTGATAACCAAGCTGGATGCTAAGTGACCAATGAGTATAGACAGCCTGGACACTCTGGACATAGAAATGATTCACATCTGGAGTGATAGACCTGAATGTCATGATATTTCATCAGACTACTCAGAACAGCCGGGCAATTTAAAACACATGAAATGTTTATACCTGGAATTTTTCACTTAACCTTTCGAACTGTGGTGACCACTGGTAACTGAAACTGTGGAAAGTGTAATCACAGATAAGGGGGACCACTGCATTTAACCATGTTCGCAGGTTGGCTCTGATGAGCAATTCTAGGTTAGACACCATTTACCACATATTATAATTTGTGTTTTAGTGAGATTGTTAGAAAGCTAAAAGTCAGGATCACAGCACACTGATCTCCTATACAACATTTATTTTATATTTGTACACAGTGGTTTTCACACTGAGCTCAAGATGGCCCCTGTGGTTCTGAAGAGATGGCTCAGAGGCACAAGCAGATGAGGGGAAGGGAAGGAGGAAGTAAAAGCAGGGCCAGGAAACCCCACAATTCTGTTGTTGTCTGCTTCGTGTATTGGGCTGCCACAGTCATTTCTTCTGAATGAGAGTTTCTGCTGCTTAAAAAAAGTTTGAAAACCACTTCTAATATTATGTCTTTGGCTTCCAACCGTAACTTATATAAGAACCTATTATTACAAATCAATTACGCATATTTGGAAAATTGTTAAGAATATTATTCATTGTGTTTGGGACATAGTTCAATAGCACAAACACCACTGAAACCAGTTTCTTTCAAACTCCAGAGTCAGGGAAAAATGCTTTATCCTGATGAACTGACAGATTTTCTGCCAGGAAATGAAAACTGTTTAACAGAAAGTTTATACTTAAGCTTTCTATTCCATTGCGTTAGCATTGATGATAGTGAGATTTTTCTTGATATGTTTTCCACAGCCCCATATACTTTGCTTATATTTGTATTATATTGATTTTCTTCTAAAGCATGTAATTTTTGTAATAAAACATGATTCTTTCCTTGAAAGATGGAATGCACAAATAAAATACAAATCATAATACTAAGTACATTTATATAAATGTAATCTCTATCACAATAGGTACAACAAAGAGCTTCAGCATCAAACACACCTGGTTCCCATCCTATTCCTTGTGTGACACAAAGCAAGTTACTTAATTTCTCCCAAATCCAATCCCCCACCGGTAAACTGGAATACTGTCCATTTCACAGGGTTGTTGTGAGAACTGAAAGAGATTATGTGGTAAGAGTCTTCATAGCAACTCTTATAATTAGCCTTCTAATTGAATCTAGAGAAAGATTCAATTGAAAAAATTATTAGCTCAATAGAATACAATATTAACTGCTCATAATTCTACTATAGTTCTCATAATTTTTAGAGTAAATAAAAATATGTTCAAGAGGGATGATTAATTAAAATATATACTAATCAGACACTGGTTAGAATTAAACCCCCTAACCAGACAGTAACCAAACTATACTTAAAAAGCCATTTATTATTACATTTTAAATGTATTCCCTTATAAATCTATTTTTAATGCTCTTCTATTCACTTGGTTGATGTTATCCATTTTTCCTGCTACATTCCCTGCAATATTAAGAATTCCTACCAAGTTGTAAATCTAAAGTGCTTCATAAAGTAAGTGAAAATCTAAATAAATGAGGAAATCCAAAACAAATGAAAGGGTAACTCCATCTCCTCTCAAGAAATTTAAACCTTTAAGAAACAGATGTTTCATATTAATTGTTTTGCTAGAAGTAAAATTAAATCATGCTTAAAGCAGAAAAATTATTGGATGGTGGTTGATAGGGGCTCAAGTTATATGAATTCTGAGAATTTATATTAATAAAGGGGGGCAGAAAGCAGTAGTTTATTAAAACACAGAAGTCTATGAACTATATTCTAGTGGTTTGCTAATCTCAGTATAACTTTCTTCTCATTGATACTTATGGTAAATCTATAACAAAGTTTTCTACTGCCAAATTTCTTGGCATTAACTTCTTTTGGTTGTCAAATCATATAATCTTTGAGTAGATAACTTCTCAGTTTAGAAGACACTCTATAATAACAGAGATTCTAAACTCTTTTAGTTAAGGATTTAGGAAAAGGGCTAGCTGGGCTCTACCAGTAAGAGTAATGAGGTGGGATTAGGTGTGGTTAAAAGCAGTGTCTTTAAAGAAGCATGGAGATGACTCAATAACATTCATTCATTAAACATACATTTATAACATACGTGGGGGCGACTATCTTTGAGTTTACAGACAGGCAAAGCTTTCTTCATATTGATGCATTTGGGAAGTGTGAAAAAAAATCTACTGCTAGTTTTCTTGGTATTAACATACTTTGTTTAGCAAATCATATTATCTTTGTTAGAATATTATCTATTCAGAAGAGAACTTTTTCTCTGATTAGCCTTTATTTTTTATAACAATTTCTATTCTTATAAAGTATCAGAAATGTACAAACAAGGCAAGACTCAATTCCAGCTCAGTTTAATATGCTCCACATGGAATAAGAACTGGTACACAATATTGGGGAAACTAGGGAGAAGTCTGACCTACTGTGTGACCCAGGCATAAAGGTCAAGTTATCTAGGTGAAGGGAGGAGCTGTGTGTGTCCTACTGAGCACCCAGAATCCAAATGCAAAGAGAGCAAGCCCACCCCTCCCCCCCCGCCCCCCCCCCCCCCCCCACCACACACACACACACACTGGAGCCTAGACTTCGGGACAGGAGGGAAATAGCAGGGGAGGTGGGCCAAAGTCATATCACTGTGAGCTTTGTACTCAGGCTCAAGGACTTTAGATTTGATCCTGAGGGCATTGGAGAGCCATTGAAAGGTGTACCCAGGGAGTAAACAAGGATTGCTTGGGCAATTGAACTGAAGTCAAGTGCTTTTCTTCTGGCATTTCCACTTATAATAAATATTAGACAGTACTCACTGACTAATGTAGAAACTAGACCTTGGTAAATGTCAGAGTGCCAAACCACACAATTTTTTCTGGCACATGTAACACTTAAAACTTATATAATACTATGTATCAGAACTTTCAAAAACACTATATTGGTCCTAGCTGGTTTGGCTCAGTGGATAGAGCATCAGACTGTGGACTAAAGGGTCCCGGGTTTGATTCAGGTCAAGGGCATGTGCCTCTGTTGCAGGCTCCATTCCCGGCCCTGGTTGGCAACCAATCAATAAGTCTCTCTCACATTGATGTTTCTCTATGTCTCTCCCCACCCTTCCACTCTCTCTAAAAATCAATGGGAAAATGTCCTCGGTGAGGATTAAAAACAAACAAACAAAAACAAAAACACTATATTGATGTGAATTCACTTGATCTTTACAAGTCTCAACCATATTAATATTCCCATTTTACAGACAAGGAAGCACAGGCACAGGGAGGTTTTCTACCTTGCTCAAGGTCAAACAGCTCTGAATGACTCAGCCAAGGTCCAGACCTGTGTTCTCACTCTGCTATACTGCCTCACGAAGGGGAGGATTCCTTCTGTGGTCATATGACTTGGGCTTTGCAACTAGTTCTCATTGTTCTAATAGATCACATTTTCTTGTTTCAGTTCCTTTGTTTGTAACAAGGATTTACCTAATCTATACTATAGGATTTTTTATGAATTCTCATGGAATAATGTAGGTTAGTACATTTTGTTAACTATAGAGCACTTTAAAAATATAAACTACATAGAAGTGATTATAAAATATTGAATACTAGAGGCCTGGTGCACAAAATTCATGCACCGGGGGGCGGGGGTTGTCCCTCAGCCCAGCCTGCACCCTCTCCCCTGCCAGCCTGATTGATGTCTAACTGCTCCCCTGCCAGCCTGTTGGCCCCCAACTTCCCTCCTCTGCTGGCCTGGTCACCCCTAACTGCCCTCCCCTGCAGGCTTGATCACCCCCAACTGCCCTCCCCTGCTGGCTATCTTGTGGTGGCCATCTTGTGTCCACATGGGGGCAGGATCTTTGACCACACGGGGGCAGCCATCTTGTGTGTTGGAGTGATGGTCAATCTGCATATTACTCTTTTATTATATAGGGTAGAGGCCTGGTGCATGGGTGGGGGCCAGCTGGTTTGCCCTGAAAGGTGTCCCAGATCAGGGTGGGGGTTCCCTTGGGGCATGGGGTGGCCTGGGCGAGGGGCCTGTGGTGGTTTGCAGGCTGGCCACGCCCCCCCCCAGCGACCCAAGTGGAGGCCCTGGTATCTGGGATTTATTTATCTTCTACAATTGAAACTTTGTAGCCCGGAGCAGAGCCAAGCCTTCTGCTCCCTCTGTGGCGGCAGGGGATTTATTTATCTTCTATAATTGAAACTTTGTAGCCTTAAGCGGAGGCCTGAGCCAGCCAGGGTGTGCGGAAACCTTGGTTTCCTCCATCGCTGGGGAAACCCAAGCCTCCCTCCTGCTCTCTCAGTGGCCACAGCCATCTTGGTTGGGTTAATTTGCATACTCGCTCCTGATTGGCTGATGGGTGTGGCTTGTGTGTGTAGTGGAGTGATGGTTAATTTGCATATTACTCTTTTATTAGATAGGATAACCCTGCACAAAAAGAGAGAGAAAAAAAAAAACACCCCAGGGGTGGACTTGGGAGAGGAGAAAGTGAACATATTTCCCATTGAACCTTTTAGTCTCCTCACTTGTTACAAGAAATTGCATTGCCTAAAAAATACAATTTCACAAGTGAAATCAATACTGTGTTTTCAGAACTAGCCTGTATTCCCAACAATAGAGCAAGGGTAAATAGCATTTTAGTGGAAGAGAGTTGCTTTATGGGATTTGGGGTATATAAAGCTAGGTCTAGAGTGTGTCTGGGCTGGGGATTAATCGCTGGGTTGCTTATATACTAATGTAACGAAAGCAATTTAAAAAGTAAAGGATACATGCCCTGAAATGCAAAGGAAGTAATGTGTGGGACTGTGTTTTGCCATGTGCTAGTGGGGTTTGGGGTAATGAAAAGGGAAATGTCAACACAGGGTAAATCAGTGTGTAAGAGCCTGATGACCAGAAATCAATCAAGTATTTAGTAAGGGGGAAAATTGGAGCTATGAGGGACCATGAGAGCAAATATTCCCAGGACTACACATGAACTTTTATGTGCACTTTTACTGTACTTCAGTCAGTGGTGTCCAAGAGCCAAGTGGGAGTCAGACTGCCTGGGTTTGAATGCAGATTTATAACTGTGAGTAAGTTATTTAATCATGCCCTGCCTCATTTGTCGCAGGTATAAAGTAAGAATGAGAATAATAAAAATTACTAATATTTTCTAGGCTTATTTTGAAATGAATGAATATGTAAACTACTTAGCACAATGTCTGGCACACTGTCTATCAATAATAAATGTGAGCTATAATTACTATATACAGGAGCATAAACTCATTAGCATGCAAATACACACATGCATTCCATAAGCAAATCTAAATACATTGTTCTAAACTTCCTTATACCTGTTTATGTTCACTTATGTTGAAAAAAGCCCTCCCAGAATTATATTAAAACCCTACCAAAATATAAAAACCCAATTATATTTCCAAGCAATATTTCAAATTCTTAATACAATTGAACACATCAGAATATTATATATTTCAGGATAAAACAGTGGTGTCAAATTTTATATACATATATACATATATGCATTTTACTCTATATATAGCAGATATTTTCAACCTTTTTCATCTCATATCACGCAAAAAATAATTACTAAAATACTGCAGTACATAAATAAAATATATTTTGCTGATCTGACAAAATAATAGGTATAGTTTTGATTTATTCACACTGGATGGTTATTGTTGTATTGGCTGTTGTCATTTTTTTTTTTTTTTTCATTTGGCCATCTAAGGGAAAAGAGATCAGAGCCCTGACTAAATAATCAGGTATTTCATGTTTTAAAAATTCTTGTGGCACACCAGCACACTGGTTGAAAATTTACTGATATATAGTAAAATTGATAACATACTAAGTAAAATATTTGAAACTATATCTTGATATGTTTTGAGTCTAAAAAGCAACATCTGACCTCTACCTGCAGAATATGAGGCAAAATTTAACATTTACAACCCATGATCCTTGCCAGTACCCAAAGACGGGGGAGTCAGAGGTTTTTAAAGGACTTTAGGTGGTCTTTCCTGGGCAGAGAATTCTCTGTGCAGATCTGGATTCTGGGAAAGTCCAGAGGGGAGAGATAATGGTCTTAGCAAGTGGAATGTGGTCTAAGCAAATGGAATGTCCATTGTGAAGTGGCCTAAAGGTTAGTTCCCAGGAGAGAGGGTATCGATTCAATTATTTGATCGGACCTAACATTACCCTTCACTTCCTAATCAAATCCCGGTGTTCAATATGAAATGAGGAGAGCAGCAGAAAATTAGGACAGCATAATGTGGCTGATAGCTCTATGGAAAATTTGCATAGCAATTATTTTTGTTAGATTATTCTCCTGTCCCAGATTTCCTATAACCATCCAATGCAAGGAATGTGATAAACTAGATTGCGAAATCGTATCTCAAACACCCTATATTTACTGGTGGGGTGAACACAAGGACTAATTAATATGTGTTGTGTACCTGCTTTGCTCTAGGAATTTTACTAGACAACTACATACATTCTTATTTTACTTTTACAATAACCCTGTGTGTTTTAACACTTCATTTTAATTATGCAGGATCTGAGGTGGATGGTTGAAGACCATAGCATAAATATATGGCAGAGGTCATTTCATGGTGTTTACATCTCCCTGTTTGCACTATCTAGTGAGAGGCACAATTATTGTGAGCTTAATGAAAGGTGAGCTACAGGGCTCTCAATGACCGGGCCCATTTCCATGGCCCTAAGGCACCAGCTAAGCAGTCCCTTTTCTGTTTCATTTGCAAATGCAAGGTATTTTTGTATTCCTTTTCTTAAGGAAGTTTCCTCAGATAACATAAGCTTAAATCCACAAAACTGCTGTACCTAGCGCTTTCATATATCCTGATCCTTACCCAGCAAGCGATGTGTTTACAGGCATAGACTATGCAGAGCTTTAATCAGCTACATTCCCACAACTTACATTGGTGTGGTACTAAACCAATTAGAAAATCGTTTCCTTTTGTTTGTTCTCCACAATAATTACGTAAAGTAGGCAGTACCAAATTACAAAAAAATGAACAGAGGTCAGGAAAAATAACAAAATGAGCGTCCACTGAGCTTAGAGTTAACCCCCCATCCCCCCCCCACGCCAGACCCGCATCCCCCCCCCAAAAAAAAACACCACCAACAACAACAAAAAAGACTAGAATACTTTTTGTCTAGTCTAGTGGGTTTTTTTCCCTTGTTCTTTTTTTTCTCTGTAATTTTATCATTAAATTTTTTCCCTACTTTGTTTCACAAAATTACATTAAAAAAAAAAAAAAAAACACAGTGATTCCAAATCTGCAAGATTAAACCTGTTGTTCCCCCTTTCCAGAAAAATCGAGTATCACTAATGGTTTGAAACTAGACATGGATGAAATCCTTCAGACACAGCAATTTCCAAGTATTTTTTTTTAATTTTTATTTTTTTTACTTTCTCAGGCTTGTTTCAGGCTCTTGTTGGAGTCTTACACATCATTAAGCTGCCTAGGTTGAAACTCAGAGGGAGAAGGGAGTTCATGGTCATATTCCACAGGACCAGGCTGTCTGCCTCACCTGTCCAGCCAGAGCGCTGGGTGAAAGTTAGACACTGGCTCACAGGAAAAGCTCCCGCTGTGCACTGCTGGGCTGAGCTGGTGCCAGCCGGATCTACCTGCTGAGTTTGTCTTTCCACCTAAAAGACTTGAACAAGCATCCAGGAACAGGGAGGGACAGCCAGGGCAAAGTAAATAAGTGAGCTATCTTATAAGAAACAGGAAACTGGCAGAGACACCTTAAACTCTTGTACTTCTGATTTATCAATTAAGTTTAAAAAAATGTATGACTTAGTTTGACACAATCTACTCTTTACCTTTAGAGACTGGGACCCATGATTTATTTAACAGAAGGCTCCTAATTTGAAATTACAACTTCCTTGGGTTGTTGGAACACAACAGGTTTGGGCTCTGATCCTCTTATCTTGTTTTGATTTTGTATGAATGGAGTATCTGACAGGGAAGGGGAAAGAAGGAGGGTGAGAAGGGCAGGGCTTGGGGGGGGGGGGGGAGGGAGGGAGGGAAGGAAAAAGAAGGATAAGATATGTTTTCTTAGTGAAAATTCATTAATTTTACATTATGATTTCTGCACTTTGCTGTGAGTTATACTTCTATTAAAAAGTGTACTGAATAAAAATATACCTATAAAAAGATTAAGGAAGATAAGGAGAGAGGGGGGTATTGAAGAAGAAGGGAAATGTGGGGAAGAAAATATGAAGTGTGAAATTATTATAAGAGAAAAAAAGACATTACCCATGTCAGAGCAAAAGAACAGATTGTATTTTCTATAATTCTTCCAATACTTAGCCCAAAACATGTTTCCAAGTAGGAACATTTTCTCACAAAGCATATGCAAAATATTTTAACCTTCAGGTTTTGGCTCTTTGATTTTGTTTTAATACCAGAATCATTTTCTTAACAGAGTTATGGGCTCAGTTTAGTTAGAAGCAAAGACATGTGTGATAGAAGTAGAAGATGGCTTGGGCAATAGTCCAGCCACTAAAACAGAATTAGAATCATCAAAGATAGTTTAATCCCAATTATGTAATCTGTGGGGTGTCTCTAATGCCACAACTATTGGCATGACTCAATAACACAGTTTACAGAGAAATAGAAAAAAAAAAATGGATGACATAAAATGAACTGGGAGTTTTATTTTTCATGAGGCTGGAATATATATCTTCAGAGTCAGAGTAAGACAAATATAAAATTAAAGAGTGTTTGTAGGTTTGTTATTTTTTAAAATAATATAAAAATAAAACCTAATCATATGTAATAGCAAGTTCATGATAATAGCACCTTGCAATCCATCCCCACTATTTCATCCAGCCTCTCCGTGACCTTTCACACATCCAAAAATGTGTCCATGTGCACAGATACAAACACCTGGCCAACTTACTGCACTCTGCTTCATAAATGCACCACAATTAAAGCTATGAATACTGAGTGTTAGGACATACAGAAGAAAGAATGCATGACTTAAGGTCAACTTTGTTTAACAAAGTTCTCTACTAATTTAAGAAATAATGTAAATGATTTTGACAAAATTACACATAAGGTGATCAGATGATAAAGGCTGGGGAATCTATAGGAAAAAGAAGAGCTGGAAAAAAGCTGAATTATGAACAGAATCTATTAGGTTTTCTACAGCTGGAATAGGCTGTAAGAGGTCCTCTAAAGGCAAAGTGCATGTACTTTTTAGAGGATTTTCAGGCAAGTTTTAAGTAGCAGAAATGATCCCTTATGGTTTCTTTAAATCACTAAAGATAAAAATAGTCAATTAAAAATTATACTAATATTAAATGGCAGTTAATAAAAGTCATCATGCTAACCACACTGTTTTCAAAACTTGAAGTGGTGCACCTACTAAATTAGTTTCATTTTATGATTTTGCAACACCTGGGATTCTCATTAGAGATACTAGATGAAAATTTTGAGCTTTTAGAAACAAAACAAAACAAAACAAAAGAGCAAGATCATAAATTACCAGACATTTCACCAGACACAATTCAAATTGTTAATGTACCTTAGACACTTTTTTCTTTTTATTCATTTATTTTTTTGTTTTATAGTAACAGATTATAACAGGCAAATTTTTTTTTGATGATGGCAATGAAAGAAGTTTAAAGGGAATTTAAAAATCTCTATTTCTAGTGAAATTCATCGATTAGGAATATATTTTAAAGAATTTAATTGTTTTCCTAGTTATTCTAACATGAATTTTAAACTAGAGCCATCTTTTGATTTTATATGATCAGAATAAATGGAATGAATAAATATTAAACTAGATATTAATTCTATAGTCAGAAGAAAGATGGAAA
Source organism: Cnephaeus nilssonii (assembly GCF_951640355.1). NCBI lineage: Eukaryota > Metazoa > Chordata > Mammalia > Chiroptera > Vespertilionidae > Cnephaeus > Cnephaeus nilssonii. Next base: position 77,872,130 of record NC_137072.1, on the reverse strand, counting down.
TTCCAATCAAGTTTTAATACTCAAGAGTACCTGTTACTATCTATATGTAACTTGATTTATAAATACCTATCTCATAGGACAATTTATGGTATCAGTGATCCTATTAGTATTTTTGTGGAAAGTTCTTCATTATGACACATTATATATGCTAATAAATGTATTATCAAAAATGAGCTGTTGTCCATATTTTAATTTAAAATTCTTAAATATTTTCTTTTTGTTCAAAAGAAAAGTCCTGCCTTGTTCAACACTTTAAAATCTGTATAATTAACTCTGAATAAACAAAATGTCTGGAAAGTCAGAAACTAAATCGGCAAAAGTAAATCTATACTAATAAAAGGGTAATATGCTAATTAGACCCGGTCAACCAGACATCTTCTGGACGTCCGACTTCCTTCCAGATAAAGCCACAGTGGCGGGGGCCGAGGCAGAGGCGGTTAGGGGTGATCAGGCCAGCAGGGGAGCAAGCAGTTAGGGGTGAGATCAGGCCAGCGAGGGGGAGAAAGCAGTTAGGGATGAGATCAGGCTGGCAGGTAGAGCAATTAGACAGCGATCAAGCCAGCAGGGGAGAGCAGTTGGGGGCAATTGGGCCAGCAGGGGAGGGCAGTTGGGGGCGATTGGGCCAGCAGGGGAAGGCAGTTGGGGGCGATTGGGCCAGCAGGGGAATGGTGAGGGGGCAATCAGGCCGGCAGGCAGAGGCAGTTAGGGGTGATCAGGCAGGCAGGCAGGCAAGCAGTTAGGAGCCAGTGGTCCTGGATTGAAAGTGAGATGTCCCAGACTGGAGAGGGTGCAGGCCGGGCTGAGGGACACCCCCGCCCCCCATGCACGAATTTCATGCACCAGGCCTCTAGTATATGATAAAAGGAGAAGATTCCCCTATGTACTAATGCTAATTGCTTTGGAAATTCAAAAATGAATACTTAAAAGTGAATCATTTATATTTTCATTTAAAATTTTTCAATGGGTCCACTAATTCAGACAAGATTTTCATAGTGAATAACTGTCAAATCTTATAGTTTTCTAACTGTTACATAGTGCTTTAAGAATTGTTATGTATAAACCAGAGATCTTTTGTTATTAACCTGTTTCTTATATCAATACAGCTCATCGAATAAATCCTCTAAAGTCTTTAGAACTCATTTTACTTTTTATTTACTCTTCTATATACTCATATAAACAAAAGTGTACCACGTGACCTGAGGCTAGAACATCTGATAATTTGTTTATGTCAATTAAAAATTACCATCAGGAGTGTTTATGTTATCTTAGTCTATGTATACAATAGAGTAGGATAACTCCTTTGAAGAAATCACTACCTAACCAACTGATTCTATACATTTTCATAAAATAACTAAATGTGTATTTACCCAGGAGAGTATACCAGCAGGAGCTATTTTGCTCTATAGATAAATACATAGTTACCAGAGATAATAGAACAGCAGAATCATTCGGAGTCTCAAAGGTAACAATTTACAGTTTTAGCTTTTATATTGCTTTTGTAGTCAGAATTCACTATTTCTGAAAAAAGGACAAATACTGCAATAAATGTTTAATGGCTTATAAGCAAGGCAGAATATTCAGTGGTTAGTTAATTTTCAAGTTTTATGAAAACAAATGCAAAACTATTTTAAGATTGTTAAAAGTGCCATAATCATCTTTGAATAATTAAGTACCTCTGCTTACTTAAATTCAAACTTTTCATTAGTAAAATAGAATGTATCTACTAATTTAAATTGAAAAAATAAAGTATAAAGAGTTATCAACACTTTTGACACTAGGTATGGCTTTGAGATACTAACAGCAAACTTTTCCTTTTCAGGAAAGATCATTAAGTTTGCCCTCATTAAATGAAAAATAGCTATAGTTAGTTAATATACTCGACTTTTATAGTCAATGGTAGAAAGGATTCTTCCAAATGAAAAAGAAATTAACTCTTTAACAAATACATTAAAAAGCACTTCAAACAGAGAAAATTTAACTTGTTCAAGTAAATCAACAAAAAATGTAGTGAAAAATATCTAAAGCATAGTTATTTTCGCAACAGTAGAAATACTGAATAAAGTTTAATATTTAAACAGTTTGAGAATGTTTGGCTATAAATAGCTAGATCATCTTATTTTGATATTTTATGTAGAAATACTCTAAATGGTCACATTTTGTAGAGTACTAATAATATAAATAATGGCAAGTAAAGCATTTCCAAGTATAAAAAAAATGTACCCTTTTCCCATACCAATCGATTGAAATAAAAAAATTAATAGTATTTACAAGCAGCAATATTACAAGAACATTTTCAATCAAAAGAGAAATTTCCATGGCAGGTGCAAGAATTGTCCAACCACTTTTCTGTCTAATATGAGAAAGTGAAATCCTCTTATCTGCCACCCTGACACCAAAGAATATATTTGTCTACCTCAAAAAAAATCTTAAAATTTCAAGAGCCAAACCTCTGTCTGCTTTTCATGGTTTACAAAGTAAAACAACCAAAACTCCTCATAGTCCCTTATAGTTCCAACAATCTATGGTTCAAACATGGGTAATGGCTCCCTTTTTTGTTTAGTGGCATCCTGGTGAGGGAATGATTTTACTGTCCCTTTTCTGTGGGGTCCTGCCACTTTACCTAAAAGGAAATGAATTACAACAGGATGACAGGGACACAAAACAAAGCTATTTAGTTTTACAAATCTATTATGTCCTCCAATCTGTTTTATGGGCCTGGTCCTATTATAAACCAAGAAAAACCCTAAAACAAACATTCTTCCTACTCTTTCTTTTCATTGAAAACATCTACAATGTTATGATTGTTTTTCAAACAATTTAGCCCCCAAATATTTTCCCCTTACGCCCCCCACTTCCCAGACCCCCTCCATCCAACTTTTTCAAATATACAAAACATTCAGAGACAAGAAACTGGACTTTTCAAATACAAGCTGCTGACAACTGTCAGAAGCACTTTACTGGGACATTACTGACTGTAGCTTCAATGAATTAAGCTTGATTCACTGCGGGTGAATCATTTTCAATGCAGAGTTGTTCAACGTAATTGGCCCAGAATCCCTGCTGCGAAAACCACTTGTCAAATAATGCTTGTTTACAAATATATCTCCAGACAGTAAAAAGTGGCAGTTATTGAATAAGTTCAGGGCCACCTCCAGATTCATAACAGTGGACAGGCTCCCTTTACTTACTAAATCTGTTAAAATTTTCACTTGATACACTTGCTAATATTAGTTTTGCTTGATCAATATTAGATTATATTGTAGTTCAAAGGTTTCTTCCACAGCTAATTTATGCCTAATGTGTGTAATAAGACAACAAAAGATATATTTATCTTAGAATGCCAGCTAAAGAGAAAATTTACTGTCTTTTCTCTAACGTATTTTAACATACCTTGCTCATCAATCCAAGATTCTAGATATATGTTTGGCTTTTTCTCTTCAATTCTGCCTATTTATGTCAACTGAAGTTAAATTTTATAAATAACTAATTACAAATTATGAATGTAAACTCACATTTCTATCTGCCTTGATTTTTTCTTGTCATATAATGGGAGCATTATATTATATACATTGTAAGGTATATACAGGGTGGGGCAAAAGTGGTTTTACAGTTGTTCCTATGAAAAATAATACAACAATGAATAATAATACAAAAATAAGCTGTGTTTCCTGTACTCACAACTGTAAACCTACTTTTGCCCAACCCTGTATACACTACCATCTGGGAAATCACTGAGCATCTATAGATTGTAGAAAGCAAAGCATATGAGAGCAAGTTATTAATGGCTTCAGTGTATACAATCATATCTTTCTGCCCTTGATATTACAGAGTCCCTCCAAAAATAAACAATCAAAAACAAGCTTAAAACTCCAATCTGAATCTTTAAATAAATAGACCGCTGTGGTAAATATCTCAAACTATTCTTGGTGTTTGACTTGCAACACTGTCATAGAGAAACAAAAAATAAAAGAACATACATTTTAGAGAAGAACATAAATAAAGGTCTGGGGTGGTACTAATGGAAAGACGAAAAACTGTGTTGGGCAGAGATGGAATGAATGAGATGAAGTCATATATATTAATAAGGTTTTATTTTTAATTACATAAAATAGTGACACATTACAAAATGTGCTCAAACAGCGGACATGCCTTTATTTTTAGGTCTTTCAGAGCAGCACTGGGTGGTAAGGTAGCGTTCATTTTTGTTAGACCTCTGCCACTCTGTCTCACTGTAGCCCAAGTTTTGCTGTGTGTTCCCCTAGCTGTAGTGAGGACAATACAACCCATGGATATTAAGTTTATACAATCAGCCAGTTTATACAGATCTTCCACAAGGTCTAGGTCCACTTACAACACTTTAGGAGACCGGCGCTATTTCCTGGCTTCCTTCCATTTCCTTCTGCCTCTTCTTCCTCCTCCCACAGTCTCGGCCCTTGTTTCTATTCAGGGGCACCACCTCATTTTCATCCTCCTCTCTCACCAACAGCTACTTACTCCCTTTCATCTCTAAATATTCCCCTTTCCCCATCACACCTGGGGGGGGGGGGGGTTATATATAATAGGAACAGGAAAGAATGCATATAACGATTACTCTTTAAATCCAAACCAGGATGCCCCTTCCGGTGGAATAAGACATTTAATGAAAGGACTCCTAACCCCTTTATACCCCCTGGACTTCTAATATAATGAATTTAACAGGAGACGTTAATAAAAGGACTAAGAAAGACCCAGATAACACTTGTCAAGTTTATGGGGAAGGGGAAAATGCAGATTGCTTGGATTAGGCACGGGAGATGGCAGACAGATCAAACTAGTATAACCCTTATATTATTTTTTTTTAAAATTAGGAATTAAAGAGAGAAGTTCATGGAGTGGAGGAGGATGGGAGTCTCAATCTGTTCAGCTTTCACACGGTTCCTAGGGAGCTGGCAGCGCTCGGAAACCAGCTCAGAGCCTTCTCTTACCACCAAGGCAAAACCCATGTGAGCCATGAGGACACACAGGACTCCGCTGCTCACCTTTCCGGCCCAGACTCCCTTGCCCTGGGGCTGGAAGGACAATTTTAAGGTTCGGTGCCTCACTTGGTGGCACCCGAAAGCCCAGCCCTCCCGCGGGAGAGTGGGGTGTTAGGTGTTCTCCTGGTGGAGCTGACAACTCCTTCAGCCCCGGTCAGGTCTGAGATGCTGCCCCTCACCCTGGAGGGATGTGTCCTGCTGCTGAGACCCAGTGCGGAGCGCAGTCCGGGGAGAGCGCCCGCGCGGCGGCAGCGACCCAGGGCGACCCGGAGGCCCAGGGCTGTGCGGGGCGGTGGCGGGCCCAGGGCTGCGCACACTCCGGGGGCACCGATGGCCGCACAGGTGCTGCTCCCGCGCCTGGCCCCTCCCTCCCAGCGGCAGGCAGGGACAGTTTTCTGGGTCCGGGGGCGTAGGGAGGCGCACTAGGGACTCCAGCACCCCTGGAAGGGCCGCCGCCGCCGACTTTTCCCTGAGGAAACACAGAGACCAGCCCCAGCGGGGTCCAGCGGCAACTTCCCTGCAGCGACACTCCCCTCCCCACCCCACCCCCCAACCCACCCCCAACTCCCTCTGCCGCTCCTCGCATCCCACCTCTGCGCCTCCTTCCACTTTCGCCTCGGTGGGATTACGAGCCCCAAAGTGAAAGGCACCCTCCAGCCTTCAGTCCTTCGCCACCCCCCCCCCCCCGACTCCCTTGGGAAATAAAAGCTCTTGCCACCCACCCCAGAATAGCAGCTGGCGATGCCCTAAATAACAGCTCCCTGGAGGCACTTCCCTCCAAATAAAAGCATCCAGCCACCCCCACAACCTTTCCCACCACCAGCCGCAAATAACGGTTTCTAAAAGCCCCACCGCTCCCCAGGTCCTCGTCACTGTGCTTCTTGAAACAGTTCCCACTCCTCCAAACCCGAAACGGCACTTCCCCGCACGCTTCCTGGGAGCCCCAGCCGCACCCAACCTCCTGGCGAGGGTCTCAGACATCCCTGTACCCCGCTTCCCAACTTCCCAGCCCCCCAGCTAGCCTCTGCGCACAGGCAGGTTGCTCGCCAGCACTCCCGCAGCTCGTGTCAAACAATACAACCAGGGACAGCAGGGAGCGAGCGGAAAAGGCGAGCGAGAGCTGACCACCCCTGTGAATTCCAGACCAGGAGGGAGATTTTGTCCCCAGCAGCCGCGTCCGGCGCGCCCCGGCTCCCACTTCCAGGCCCCGCCTCGCCCCTCCGGCCAGGGTCGCCTCGGGCACCCCCCCTCTGCTCTACCTTCATTGCTGGGACTGGCCAGGAGGGTCCGGAGCGCTGCGCACAGGAGAAGGCACGTCCAGAGGGGGGCCCTGCGGGGCGCGGGGTAGCAGCCGGCCAGAGAAGCAGGGGTGCTGGGGGAGACAGCGCCGCGGCCCGGGGGCCGCCGGCGCCCCGCACCCCGGGGCCCCAAGCCCCGCATCTTCTCCCGGCCGCCTCCGCCGCTGCTGCCCGCGCGCGCGGCTCAGTCCAGGGCTCCGGCCCGCCGAGCGGGAGGAAAGGCTCGCGGCTCCTCTCTCCCCGTCTTCCGGCACGCGGGCTCCTGCAAATGCGGGGGCCGCGGGTCCTCGGAGCTGGAGGAAGTTTGCTTCCGACCCCTCTCTCCCTCCTCTCCAGTGGGGTTCAGTGAAACACTAGCTACGGTCGGTAGTGCAGCTCTGGGCTGGACTCCAGGGTGTCCAGAAGGTCCCGCGTCCTGTTCCTTTGCCTCCTAAGAATTTTAAGGATTGCGGTCTTGGGAATGCCCCCGGGGAAGATCAAAGCTGCTTCTCCGTCTTCAGGGCTGAAGTGGACGAGGGTTAAGGAAGACAAGTCGCCTTAAGTCAAGAAGAAATCCTCCATAAAAAGAGGAAGGGGGGCAATCTGGGTGGCTAAGGGTAAAGGAAGGGAGTTGAGAAAATACGGGGTGGGGGGACTAGGAGAGAGGCCAGCCAGGGGAAAGAGCCCGAGTTCTAAGAGGCTGGCGGAGGGAAATAGCTGCGGGCTGCGGGCTGACGCGGGGAGGTACTGGCGGCAGCGAGCCGGCTGGGGCGCGGAGCCCGGCGGCCGAGCTGCTGAGGTTCGCGCGGCTCGGGGAGGAGGCGTTGTGCGCGCGGCTGCGAGGCGAGGTGGCAACTGCACCGCACGGCGCGCTCCCGCTGTGTCTGGGGCTCCGAGCTCTTCGCCGCCTACCCACTCTGCACCTCCCACCCCGCTCTCCTCCTCCTCCCAGCTCCCCCGCCCTCTGCTGCTGGCAGAGCCCCGCCAGAGAGGATCTACTACTGTACGTGAGAGTTGCTGGGACGAAGTCACACACCCATGGAGGGAAGTGATCTGGATGCTGCCGTGGTGAGTGTTGCCTAGCGTTCTCCAGGAGAGGCTCGTCACCCTCCCCGGATAATTAGGGCGAAGAATCCTCCTGAGGTCGCCGGCGAGGACCCAGGCTCCCTGGAGGCGGAAGAGAAATCAGCCCTGGCTCAGAGCAGCCCCTGGAGAAGCGGGTTCCTTGGTTTGGCATTTTGCCTGCTGCCCATCACAGGCTGGTGGCATCAGCCACCGGGCGGTAACAGAGCCACGCATTCGCAGGCTCCGCTGGTGGACGACTCGTTTCCTGCACACCTATATCGCTTACAGCTGCTGACCCTTTCTCTTCTTCCAATTCTTATGCTGCTGGAATGGGATAATTAGGCAACGTTTCCTTCAGAAGTAAATTGTAGAATTTCTGAATTTAGAGACCATTGCTACGATTGAGATTTTGGGGAGTCCAGGAATTTGGCTTAATGAGATTTGTAGTGTACCAGGTATTTTAAGCTGCGATGACTTAATTCATCAATTTCATTGATAGAATGTCTTAGTATCCGAGAAATTATATGATCTGCAGATACATGTCATTAATTCTAATGAAACTGGCACAGATCAAATCATCTCAGTTTTAAAAAAAATAATTAATTTCTCGTGTTCTACTGCATTGAGAGACAAATCATTATGGACAAAACCAATTTAAAACAATTAACTTTCTATGCTTCACCTCTATGTGTCTACTCTTGCTTTAATATTTTTCTTCAATTTTCCATTAATTCTCTCAAAGAGATACCTCTGAAGGGCAATTTTAGTATACTGGCACAAAAAGAAAAAAGAGTGCAAAGCATTTACAAACAAGTGTGATTTCAGAAGAAAGGTATTTTGTTTAATTGGGGTGTAGTAACTATTGTAAAGGTTGGGCTTGCACTCACACCCAATAAAGGAAAGTCTGCTCACAGGCTTTGACATCTAGAGTCCTGTTTGTCTGCACAAGAAATTTCTCATAATCTTTAGCTGACGACATTTGCTTTTTTGTTTAAATATTTGCAATGAAGATGAAAAAGTAAAAATAGCAGAAAAGCAATTTTGTAAATAGGTGGAGGCTCATCTTTCTTTCTTTGTTTGTTTTTGTTTTTACTGAAATATTTTGGCACCAGGATTCTAAAAGCTGCTTATTTCTATTACAATGTTGTCCACATGCATAAGCAAATTTAGAGGAATAACAGTGAATCAATCAATCATTCAGTTTGGCAAACAGCCTCACAGTGAAATGCAAAGTTAAGATTTATGTTTCCTTTTGAAGACCATTCCAGAAATAAGCTCCTCCCCCTACATTTATAGATGAGTTATTTACAAATATCTAAACAGAATATCAAATACGTTATCTAAAACCTAGGGATACATGATAATGCTAATATTAGACACAGGCAGTTGAATGGGGCTTTCACATAGTTGCTTCCCCTCTGTAGGCCTCAGTATCCTCATCAGTAAAATGAGAGATTGGGAATCTCCCTTCTCTTCCATATTTTTTGCATTTGTGTATTATCACTCTGTCCATCTATTTCCAATTATGTGCTATTGGCTACAAAATTACCCAATTTCTTCAGCATAGCATTTAGTGCTTCTACTACAAAGGGCTTAAACTTTCTATTTCATTTTAGACTAAAACTGTACATTCAATGTCCCCTAAATCGCCTGTACCTCTCTGTCTTTACATCTGTCACTCTATTCTACATAACTTTTATGCCTAAAAAAAATGAACACCACTCCCCTCTCCCTCCCAAACACTCACACATCTCTCATCTAAATCCTACGGAGTGGCCCCACCTGTGTGACTCAGTGGATTGAGCATTGTCCCATGCACCAAGAAGTCACAGATTTGATTCCCCATCTGACAATGTTTCTCTATCTTTCTCTCCCTCTCCATTCCTCTCTCTCTAAAATCAACAAAAACATATTTTAATAAAGATTTAAAAAAGTAAGTCCTACCCAGTGTCCAAGGAGAGTCAAGACCAATCTTTTTCCAAAATGAAGTGACTTGGTTCTCCTCAAAGTATCCATAAGTTATGATTTATGTAAGTCAACACAACTGGCAATATTTTCTGAATTAAAAACTGGAACAAATTATCTAGCAATTATAAGTATATATATTGACATAAAGAGACAATTTAAACAGGGAATGTCAAAGAAAACCGAAACACTGGTTTAATCACCATAATGATGGTGAGTAATTTTGTGATCTCCTACCCAAGATAGCTAAATCATTACATGACTGAGAACTCAGAATGCAAAATGCTTTGTATTCTCCACCTTAAATGATAGCCATATTTCTCATTATTGTTTAATAATATTTATTACATATTTTTGAAAAAATGAACAGCTAGCTGTAAAACAAAGCCCTAGTGACAGCAAAGGAAGTGATGTTTTTGATCTAATGAGTATTCATCAGAAAATAGGTGGTTTGGCTTGGGCCTCAGTCTTAAAGGAGATGCTATATTTGACCATGTGATGATTTCTTGGCATGTAAATGCTATTAGCATACTTACATTGGACCATGGCATTATAGGGAAAGAAAACAATTTTTTCCTTCATTCATACTTACTGCTTTGCACAAGAAAATACTACAACATCAGTCCTGGTTTGGATGTCATTGTTTGAATTTCTCATTGTTTGGGATAAGTTTTGGGCCCTCAAAATATGAAAGTGGTTGGTGTCTCCCTGGATCTCTGCTTGGATCTGGCTTTTGTACTAAGCTTTTGTGAAGAAAAGATATTTAGAATCACCTTGAAAAGACACCTTAAAAGTTCACTACCCTATGAAAGGTGTTATAATTAAGTTCAGTGTATTAATAAGCTTGACTATATCTACACTGCATTCAAAGTAGAATAACAAAAACAATCACAATAAGCAAACATGCTAGTATTTACTGAAGTTTTGCTATGTGTGAAGCGTTATGTGAGATTTTACATTAATTATTTTACTTAATGCTGACACTTCAACCATGATGTCAGTGTAATTAATAGCCTCATGTTAATGATGAGAAGACCAAGGACATGAGGTTAGATGAGCTGAGCAGTCTCACAGCTGGTAAAACATGGGAATTTAAACACATGGTGCTAACTCTACTTGAGAAAATTGTAACAGAATTAAAGAACAAATAACTAGATTTTCCGAAAAAGAAAAAGAGGACTACTCCAAAATTCTGCATTAACAGGAATAATTAATACATAAAAATATTCAAATTTTCATGTTCATTTAAATCTGAAAGGAATTAGCCAAATAATAAAGTACAGGTCAAATAGGAGAATAGGAGAAAACAATAAATGAAGGATGATAAATAAGCATAATCTGGAGAATAAGACAATCTCATGTACATGAAAACATGCACATAGTCTGCCTGTGTACAATGGAAACAATGGACCAAATCAAGAAAATAAGAATGAGGTGTGTTTTCTAATAATATTAACACAAAAAGATGGCACTAAGCCCATGTAAATCATGGTAGAAATCATAAACAACAGTTTTTACAAAGCTAAATAAAATGCCACAAACCAAAAAGCATTTTTCCTAAAATTTTTTGTAATGTTAGCAATTTTTTTTTACATAACTTTTAAATGTTTTTGTCCCTTAGTTGCATTTTTTTATGAGAATTTGAGGGGAAAATGAAAATAAAATTTTAACTCATGGTAGTTTAAATATGAAATTATCAGATACCCTAGCCTGGCCTGTGTGGCTCAGTGCTTGAGCATTGACCTATGAACCAAGAGGTAATGTTTCAATTCCTGGTCAGGGCACATAACCGGGTTTCAGGCTTGATCCCCAGTGTGGGGTACGCAGGAGGCAGCTGATCATTGATTCTTTCTCATCATTGATGTTTCTATCTCTCTCTCCCCCTTCCTTCCTCTCTGAAATCAATAAAAATATATTTTATCAAAAACGATAACCTAATGAAACTATGAGATACTTTATTGAAGTTAAATTTTCAGGTCCATGATTTCCTGAAGAGGATAGCTATATGATGATGTTAATTATTTGGTCGTAAAGGTGAAGATTAACTAAAATATATTTAACTAATCCATAGCTCTCAAGTTCACAACCAAGATAATTCTAATATATTCATCATTTTATATGTTGCATTTTAATCTAATTACATAAAACAAAATATTTTAAGATTTGTTCATTGTTATTTTGTTCTTTTTGAATTTTTCTGAAATAGAAGAATTCCATTTTTACCTATTAATGTTAAATGTCATTTAACTGAAACTTAATTGATTATAAAATAATCAACTAAAAGCATCTTAATAAATTAATGAGGGTTTAAATATATCAATTATTTCATTACTTAATACATCAAGTTATTGCTCATAAAAACTTCACTTATTAAATATGTTCATGTCATATTCACACTCATTTTGTTTTCTTTTCTATAAACATTGAGAACAGAATAACCCCCTATTGCTCATGAGTATTAGTAGAGACTTTTGTAGCAAAGAATACAAAACAAGATATTCAAATCGATTGCCATGAGCCAAAGAACTGCAGATTTTCATCATTGCTGGTGGTAGTTGTTTTATTGTTTAATCACTCCTGCATGAATGTGCTAGGATTGCCGACCATGCAGCACAGGAAGAGGCCAAGGCTGCTGGAATTGATGAGGAGCCAAACTGGGCTGCCAGGAAGTTCTTTGGTTTTTGTTTGCCTCCAGCATGTTGGATAACTGGCACCTTGTGAAGATGTGGACACTGAAATAATGAGGACTCTCAGGGCTGAAGAAATAGGGAAAGTTCCTGCCGAAGAGTCCCAAGACTAAGGTGATACACTGTGAAAGTGACTCACTACACATAAAATTTCACTTATTCTATCTCATCTTCTGGAATCCAGTAGTATATAGTGATGGGTGGAAAATAGGTTGTAATATATTTTATATTCAAAGGGAGATTTTTTATTAAATTTAGTGCAGATGCTGGCTTAAAATTTATAAATAAGCTACTCATACAAGAATTTATCATCTATATATATAAAAGCCTAAGTGACTGAACAACTGGTCGACCACTTGCTATGACACACACTGACCACCAGGGGGAAGACACTCAACGCAGGAGCTACCCCCTGGTGGTCAGTGTGCTCCCACAGTGGGAGCGCCATTCAGCTGACTGATGGGCACCAGACTCAGGGCTCACAGCTGGCGAGCGCCACTGTGGTGGCGCGAGCCTCTCCAAATTGGGACTGACTAGGCACGAGCCTGCCTGAGGCAGGCGCAGCAGGGCCTGGATGAGCGGGAGCAGCAGGCAGGAGCAGCAGGCAGCATTGGACTGCCAATTTTGACTCAATCCCTGCAGGCCAGGCTGAGGGACCCCACAGGTGCACAAATCCATCCACTGGGCCTCTAGTATCATATAACTAGCTATAAGTTGCTAGGAGGAAAGCTGATATATTTGCTCAATAGCATAAGTTAAAAAAGAACATATATGTAAACAGGCTTTTTGTTTGTTTTGTTTTATTGGTTTTTGTTTATTTGTTTGTTTGTTTTTAAAGAGAGAGGAAAGGAGAGGGAGAAAGAGAAACATCAGGGAGAAACATGTGCCCTGACTGGGAATGGAACCAGCAACCATGCTCAACCAACTGATTCGCACCGGGTTTTGATACCTTTGTTAATTATCCATGGAACAGGCTTCTGGGAAAATTTACCAATTATAATCTCATATACTCTCATATACTGTTGGTGGAAAATGAATCTGGAACATCTTTTCTAGGATGGTTTTACAGTATCATCAAGTACCTTTAAAATGTAGGTACTTTTACATCCAACAATTATACTTTTTTAAAAATTTGAGGACAACAAGATGGCAGCATAGGTAAATACCTATACTCATCACTTCCCACAACCACATCAAAATTACAACTAAAATACAGAATAACCATCATCAGAACTGCTGGAAAGCTGGCTAAATGAAGTCCTACAACTAGAGAAGTAAAGAAGAAAGCACACTAAGACTGGTAGGAGGTGGGGAGGTGCCAAACTGGCTGGTCTGGCACCCACATGTGCCACTTTTTTAATAGGGAAGGAGATCATCTCTGCGAAGGCCGCCCAGAGGGGCAAGGGGTCCCAGCCCCACACCAGATCCCCAAACCAGGGTCCCAGAACTGGGAAAAGAAGTCCCTATGGGCAGTAAGAACTAGGGGCTATAAAAACCAGTGCAGATTGCGGCTCAGTGACACAGAGGCTGCTGAAGTCCCAGCTGTTCTTCTCAAAAGGCCTGCGCCACAAACTAAATTTTCTAGGTCCCGCTTCCTCTGAGCTCCAGCACCAGAGCAAGGCTCTGGGAACACAGACACATATGAGGAGGAACTTCTGGGCAGCTTTCTCCCAGACAGAGGTGCTCACAGGGATCATGGTTCCTATGCTGGGACCTCCCCAGTCACAGGCTGACTGCCAGCCATTTCTGTTTGCTCTGCCCTGGTGATTCCCTAAGACCCTGCCTCATCCAATTTACAACCCCATCCAAGCTGTGTGCAGCAGCTTTTGCATATGAATGGCCTGTCCTTGCTCAGGCTACAAGCTCTCAAACAAGCTGCAGCTGGGTCAGGGAGCCCCAAACCTATCAATAAAAGGCCCAAAACCTAGCACCAGCACCAGCACCAGCCTGCCTTCTTTAATAGCTGAGCCTGGTCTGGGCACTTCCAAACTGACACAAAAAGAAGGAATCTGCAGATCTCTCTGTAGCTCCTACTGGGTGGGCCCAGGCAGTGGCTGACTTTGCACCTCCCTAGAGTCCCAAGAGCCAGTGTATCCAGTGGCCAGTGTCAGATCATATTACAACTCCACACACCCAATGGGCAGATTCAGTGAGCAACAAAGCCCCACTGAAGCAAATACTATTCCATAAGGGTGTCTCCTGCACAGCAGCTCTCCCACTATAGTACCAGCTGGCCCTCACAGCCAATTGGCCTGAAGGTCAATTTCTCCCATAATACCAATAGCAATAAAATTTCAATATGACAAGATTGTACTCACAGCCCACAAAGAGGTGTACATAGAGCTCCTAGCTGGGCCTTATAGAATACCTACCTCACAAGGCTACTCTACCAACTCAAGGAGACATAGCAGCTCTACCCAATACATAGAAACAAACACAGGGAAGCAGGCAAAATGCAGAGACAAAAAAATATGTCACAAATGAAATAAATGGAAGAAAACAAACTACTTTGGATATAGAATTCAAAACCACGGTTATAAAGTTACTCAAGTATCTTCTAGAACCCCCCCCCCCCCCCAAAAAAAGGAAAAGGACCAATCAGAAATTAAGCATACACTGACTGAAATAAAGAATAATATACAGAAATTCAACAGTAGACTAGAGGATCCTGAGAGTCAAATAAGTGATTTGAAATATGAGGAAGCAAAAAACACCCAGCCAGAAGAGCAAAAAGAAAAAAGAAGCCAAAAATATGAAGATAGCATAAGCAGCCTCTGGGACAACTTCAAGAATACCAACATCTGAATTATGGGGGTGCCAGAAGAAGAAAAAGAGCAAGATATTGAAAACCTATTTGAAGAAATGACAGAAAACTTCCCCTACCTGGTGAAAGAAGTAGACTTACAAGTCCAGGAAGTACAGAGAACCCCAAACAAGAGGAACCCAAAGAGGGCAACACCAAGACACATCATAATTAAAATGCCAGGGCTAAAGACAAAGAGAGAATCTTAAAAGCAGCAAGAGAAAAGCAGTTAGTTACATACAAGGGAAGGCCCATATGACTGTCAGCTGGTTTCTGAACAGAAACTATACAGTCCAGAAGGGAGTGGCAAGAAATATTCAAAATTATGAATAGCAAGGACCTACAACCATGATTACTCTACCCAGCATAGCTATAATTTAGAATGGAAGGTTAGATAAGAGTTTCACAGACAAGAAAAAGCTAAAGGAGTTCACCACCAAACAAGTATTATATGAAATGTTGAAGGGTATTCTTTAAGAAAAAAACAAAAAAAGATAAAAAATATGAACAACTAAATGGCAAAAAAATACATATCTATCAACAATTGAATCTAAAAATCAAAATAAATGAATAGAAATCTAATGAACAGAATGAACTGGTGAACAAAATAGAATGAGAGGCATGGAAATGGAATAGACTGATGAATCTCAGAGGGAAGCGGGGTAGCAGGGTATGAGGAGATTAAACAAAGATCTTATATGCATACTAGAGGCCCAGTGCACAAATTCCTGCATGGGTGGGGTTCGGCCAGCCTGGCCCCAGTTGGGGTGGATCGGGGCCAGGCCTGTCAAGAGGAGGAGACTGCAGGTGATTGACCAGCAGGCCCCTCCCCTGATTGGGGTGGCGTAGCTGATTGGGGGTCAGCAACTGGGGGAGGGGCCGTGGGAGGTTGGTTGGCCAGCCCCACCCCCAATTGGTGTGTGTGGGGAGGATCGGGAGTAGAGCAGGCTCGGGGGAGGGGCCGTGGGCAGATCAGGATGGTGGGGGCTAATTGGGGACAGGGCCAGCTGGGGCAAGGGGTCACAAGTGGTTGGCCAGCTGGCCCTGCCTCTGATCGGGGTGGGGGGCCAATTTGGGGAGGGGATGCAGTAGATTGGTCGCCAGCCCTGCCCCTTATTGGGGTAGGGAGGGCAATCAGGGGTGGGACTGGCTGGGAAGAGGAGCTGCGGGCTGATGGGGTGGTGGGGGCCCATCAGGAGTGGGACAGGTGGGGGGAAGGGGCTGCAGGAGGTTGGCCGGCCATCCCCGCACCCTATTGGGGTGGTGGGGCCCATTGGGGGCGGGGCTGGCTTGGGGTGGGGCCACAGGAGGTTTGCTGGCCAGCTCCACCCCCAGATTGAGCAAGTTTGCTTGCTGCAGTGGGCGTCATAGCGACAGGTTGTTCTGGTCGTTATGTTGTTCCTGTTGCTGGCTATATATATATATATATATATATATATATATGCAGTACCTATGGACACAGACAATAGGGTGATGAAGGCCTGGGATGGGGATGGAGGGGGATAAAGGGGGGAAGAAGATGGACATCTGTAATAATTTCAACAATCAAGATTTTAAAAAAAAAAAGAAAAAGAAAAAAATTTGAGCAAATTAATTAAATTGGACCCAAAAAATTAAACCTAGTGGTATTTTTAATGGATATAAATCATAACTACTCTAATATTCAATAAGAAATGTTAAATACCTCTATATATTAAAACACCATGGAGCCATTGAAATGATTGTAAGAATATGTACATAAAAAGATAGTTCCAAAATATCCTAACATATAAAAAACCTGGGTTCGTCACATCCACAACAATCAGAGGCTCGACCAACCAGAAGTCAGTCCTGCAGTTAGCACTGGGTTGCTGTGGTGACCCAGCACTGACTGCTATGGCTGCAGGCGAGGTGGTGATCCAGCACTGACTGCTGAGGGGGCTGTGAATCAGGCCCATAGAGAAGCCTGGAGAGAGAAGCAGGGTCTGATCCGTAGCCTCTGTGGCAGCAGTTGATCAGCACTTGCCTCTCTCTTTCTCTCAGGGCCTGGCCAGCAGCCACACCTCCATTTCTCTCCAGGCCTCCACTGGGGCTACTGATCAGCCCTCCTTTCTGATCAGGCTACAATGATAGGCCCAGAGACAATGACTGGCATAGAAACTGACCAATCAGAACCAAATTGGCTGGCAGAGGAGGGCATTTCAGGGCGAGATAAGGCCTACAGGGGAGGGCAGTTGGGGGTGAGATCAGGCTGACAGGGGAGGGCAATTGGGGGCAACCAGGCTGGCAGGGGAGGGCAGTTGGGGGTGATCGGGCTGGCAGGGGAGCAGTTAGGTGTTAATCAGGCCAGCAGGGGAGTGGTTAGGGGGTAATCCAGCAGCAGAAGCAATCAGGCAGGCAAGCAGGCAAGCGGGTAGGAGCCAGCAGTCCAGGATTGTGAGAGGGATGTCCAACTGCCAATTTAGGCCCCATCCCACAGGGATGGGGCCTAAACTGGCAGTCAGACATCCCCTGAAGGGTCCCAGATTGGAGAGGGTGCACACTGGGCTGAGGGACACCCCCCTCAGTGCATGAATTTTGTGCACCAGGCCTCTAGTGGAATTATAAAGATACAATATAAAGCAAAACCCCCTTTTTTATATTTGGAAATCTATGTGCTATTAATTATACACACACACACACACACACACACACACACACACATATATATATATATATATATATATATATATATATATATATATATGTATATGACTGGTGAGATCATTTGGATTCACTTTTCTGCTTTTCATCTTTGTAGTTTCTATAATTAGAATTTATGACTTGTATAACAATAGAAAAAGAGAAGTTGAAATTTTTTCAGATGTGTATGCACTCATACACACATACATACACACAAACAAAAGAAAAAATAAAAGAAAGGAGAATGAGGACAGATAATTGAAAGATGGTGATAATGAATAACGTTATATTATCATAAATTAATAAAGTTTAGAGCAATCATTTGTTTCACTTCATCATTTTTGAGGTGTGTCCTGTGGCTTGAATTGAAACTAGATTTAACTGTTAGTAACAATGGCCCCGAGGTAAGAACATGACTCAACCAAGAGTCTAAGCATGTACATAAATCACAAATCAAAACCATTGTTTTGAATCCACCAACAATTTTATATTCTTGAGCATGAATTTCTTTATTAAATGGAAGTTAATAAAAATATGAAAATGGATGTGCCATTTCATAAACATATATTTTAAAGATGAAACAATTTTTTTTAGAGAACAAAACATCTAAGAAAAAAAAGTTCTTTTATTTATCTTTACAAAATATGTTCCCAGTATTATTGTGTCCTGTAATCAGATTTTTTCCTTTGTTTACAAAGAATAATAAAAGAAAATGTCCAAAAGGCAAAATGGAAATGCCCCTTTGGTATAAAAAACAAACAAAACAAACTTCCAGGCTCTTGTTCCTGGGTGTGTGCATGAAGGCTTCTGGCAGATTTACACAGTGGACTATTCTGAGGACAACAGCTTTTACAGGCCTCCCAATGGGAGGTGAATGGAAATGAACATTAATACCCTCAAAATGTGACAGGGTCCCCAAATGAAAACTTTTTCACTGCATTTTCTCTTAAGATTTTGCCTCTCAAAATTATTTTACTAATGCTCTAATTTAATTTTGAAATAGTCATATGACATTGCAAAGAAATGTACGAAGATCTCTAAATCTTCCTCAATGTTTACATAATAACATATTTATAATACAAAGTGAAAACCAAGAAAATGACATTGGCACAATTTATAGAGCTTATTTACATTTCAACAGTTATAATTGCACTAATTTGCTGATGTGTTTTTGTATATCTGCATGTACTTCTATGCAATTTTATTACATGTGTATATATCCTGTGTAATCTCCAGGAAAATCAAGATACTCATCACTAAAATATTTCCTTATGTGTGCGTATTTACAGGCACATGTGTCCCTCCACCCTTAGCCCCTGGAACCCACTATTAAATTATCTTCTATGTTGTTATGCTATTTCTTAATGTTATATAAATGGGATTATGCTGTATACCCTCTTAGAAATATATTTTTTCATCCAGCAGAATTTCCTTGAGTCTTATCCAAGTTTTTGGCATATTAATAGCTCATTCGTTCTTATTGCTGGCTACTATTCATTGGCTGTACCCTTTTGTTTAACCATTTACCCATTGAAGGACATTGGGTAGTTTCTACCTTTCTATGAACAGTTGTGTACCAGTTCCTCATTGAAAATAAGTTTCATATCTTTGGATAAAATGCCTAAAAGTACAATTGTTGGGCCAGATGGTAAGTCAATTTTTATCATTATTTTTTAGTGATATGTGGTTTATGGCCATTTCAATTATATCACTAACTTACTCAACAAAAACAGGACAAATTAGATCCAACTATGTAAGAAGTTCCTTTTAAAGGAAAATGTTAGGTCACACAAAAAATATTTAACATGTACACAAAATAGCAGATGATATAGCAATGGAATATTGAATAAAGAAATTCAGAAAATCAAATAAATATTTTATATAAATTCTATAACATATTTATGTACTTAAACTTTAAGGATCTTATAAGTAGATAACTAAATATATTAAAATATTAGCTATATAAACTTTTACTTCCTTGGTAATTCAAAATATATTCTTGAATCTCATTCTCTCTCTTTAATTTTTTTTTACACTCTTAAAGCATATTCCAGTACCCAAATATGTAATTCATATCACTTCATCCCAAACTGACATTTCAAAAGATGAGTTCAAATACATTTGCAGAGATATTTTTTAGTTCATTCAAGCTGAGCAGTACTTCTTATCTTTTGAAATGTCAGGTGGCTGGTCTAAGGAATATGGAAACAGATATCTTTTTAAGCAACATCACACATGGGCATAGAATTATGACTTGGTTTCTCTAAGCAAACTGTTGGAAAATTATTAGTTATTTGTGTGCAGACATTTTTTCTGGGGGGTGGCAAGCACTGGAAAAGAAGAAAATCAACCATTTTAATTAATTTCTATTGGGAGTTTGACTTTAAGTCCCTTTTTTTATATTTTCTATTTTGGATTTTCTAATCACTTTAAGTAGATTAAAACTTTCATTTTCATGTAGTGATGTAGTACTATAAAAACCAAAAAACTCCATCATGTAGAACAAATATTTTAATAGAATTTTTGAAATCTACATTTGACATTAAAATGTTTTTAAAATTGCAAGCCACATATAATATTTATATACTCTTAACCCCATGTAAATGTTTACAGCTCCCATATTTGCTTAAAATTCTTATAGGGATGAGTTTGTGCATTGAATGAATATAGCTGACTGAACACCTGCATCCACTTTAGATTGCCTCTGAAACTACTAAAATTACTAATAAAGAGATTATATTAAAAAAACAAACACAATGTCATAAGGAACAAGAGAATAAGAAAGGCGACAGCAAAAAATATTTTGGCAGATGAACTTGCAAATAGATAGTTGATAATAATCTAAGCGGTCCAAAGAAGTTGAATCTTAAATCAACAGATAGAACACTAATTAGCAACCGGATTTTTATTATGAGTTCCAAGAAGGCTCTGAAGTTTATGGCAGAATGATGGAATAAAAACATGAATTTGGTTGAAGTGTGTTTTAAAAATAATTGGTTTCCCAGATATCCTGTCTCCTAATCTATGTAGTTAAGTGCGCTACCCTCTTCCTTACCTCACTCAAACCTGGAGTTTTATTCTCTGAAAAAAGTAAAACAAAGGCCTCTGTTCTCTCTCTCTCTCTCTCTCTCTCTCTCTCTCTCTCTCTCTCTCTCTCTCTTCTTTTTGAGAGTGAAAGGGAGGGAGGGGGAGAGAGAGAGAGAAACACCAATGTTAGAGAGACACATTGATTGGTTGCCTCCCACAAGCCTCCTGACTGTAGCCAGGGATGGAACCTGCAACCCAGGTACGTGGCCTGGATGGGGAATGGAACCTGCAACCCTTGGTCTCTGAGCCAATGCTCTAACTATTGAGCAAAACTGGTCAAGATGTTCTCATTTATATCAGGCAGAATGAAGATAAGAATAGCTTCCTGCATATTTTATGTTATATTAGTTGTCTATTTTGGGGAAACACATGACCCCAACACTCAACAACTTGAAACAACATTGATCACCTTACAGTTTCTATAAATCTTGGAAATGGGCACAGCTTAGATATATTATGTGGTTCAGGATCCCTCAGAGGCTGAAATCAAGGTGTTGGATAGAATTATAGTCATTTCAATTCTTAACTGGCAAAGGATTTCTTTTTAAGCTCAGTCACTTTCTTGTTGGCAGGATTGTGTTCCCTGTAGTCTCTTAATCAGAGGCTATCCGCAGTCCTTGCCATGTGAGTCACTTCAACATTACATCATGCTTCATCAAAGTGAGCAAGTTAAGAAGGTGAAAGAGTACACAAGTAAGATAAGAGTTATAATATTTTACAATCTAATTTCAGAAATTATATTCTATCACTTTTGCCTATTCATTAGAAGAAAGTCACTAGGTCAACACACATTCAAGAGGAAGGGACTACACAAGGACATAAATATCAGAAGGTGAGGTCATAGGGGACACACCTTGGGAAGTGTGCCCACCACCATGTTCTATGTATGAAACACCAGATCTGTCAACCTTCCTTGCCCACTTAGCTTTGAATCCAGGATGAGGGACAAGACATAAATGTGGAACAGTAAAAAACAAACAAACAAACAAAAAAAAAACTTTTGAAAATTAAATGTATATGTCTGAAATGAAAAATTCAATAAAAGTTTAATTATACAGAGAAGAAAATGAAGCAAAGAGTAAAAAGCCTAGGTTACTGCAAAGTGACTATAAGAAATTCAGAGGACTTACCATAAGGTCAAACATTCTAAAATAATAATTCCAGGAAGAGAGAAAAGAGAGTAAAAGAAAATCAGCAAAGAAATAATTGAAGTAAACATCTGAAAACACAAGTTTGCATATTGAAAGTTCCATACCACATAATGTAAAATAGATACGAACAGACTAATTCAAAGGCACATTGAAATTACATTTTAGAACAATAATGAAAAAAGGAGATTCTATTAGCTTCTAGAAAAAGAGAAAAACATTGCAAAAATTCAGACAGAAAGAGTTAGTAATCAGAATCACTTTAAGTGTGTGAATAGCAACACTGGATAATAGAATAACATGAATCAATATCTTCAAAATTCAACAGAAAAAATATTTCCAACTTTGACGTTTTATATCCAGCTGAATTATTACTATGTGCAAGGATTGAAAAAATTTATATTTCTTAGTACTTCTCATTCAACCTTTCTTAAGAAGTTACTGGATGATGTGCTTTACCAAACTAAGCATATAAACCAAGAAATAATTATGGAAAATATGTCTCCAGCACTGAAATAAAGAAGACTAGAATTCTCAGAATATGTTCAAGGATGATCCCAAGATGAGATCTGTATTCCAGGCATGGAGGGTATACAGTCCTCATTGGAGAGATCAGAAAGTTTTTAAAAAGATTCCTTTTAGAAGATAAAATTTACAGAATGGTTGATGCATATTAATGCAAGAAGAAGAATATAACTAGCAAATAAATTGTGGTTATTTTAATAATAGGTAGAAAGAAAAAGTTATTTAGGGAAAACAAAGTTTTAAGAAAGAGACAAGTAATCATATGATTATCTCTTGCATGACTTGTTAATAGCATTCATGCAGTAATAAAATTGCAAATGGTGAATGTAGATCTAATAACACTTTTGGTAAACAGGAGTGATGAGAGAATGTAATGGAATGGTTATAGAGAGGAATGATGAAAGAGAATCAATTCTTTATCTTTATAATTGCAAAATCAATAGGTATTGTATAAATCTTAAAAAACCTGATATGCTAAAGTATGTTTATGTTATTTAGAGATATAATGTTATATATAAAATAATGAGTTAAAAGAGTCAAAATGGTTGATTTGGAGATGGAGGTGTCAGGGACAGAGATAACGAACCACTGCTTTATTAATAAATTTTATAGAACGAACGTGTCTTTAACTTATAAGCATGTATAATATTAACTGAAATTAAAAATAAAACTATAGTTAGTATGGTCTTAAATATTTTTCAAAATATTTAACATATGTAACATTCATCAATTTGTAATTAAAATATATATATATTATTTCAGAGAGGAAGGGAGAGTGATAGAATCATTGATAGGCTGACTCCTGCATGCCCCTCACAAGGGATCGAGCCCACAACCCAGTTATGTGCCTTGCCCAGGAATTGAACCATGGCCTCCTGGTTCATAGGTCAAAGCTCAACCACTGAGCCGTGCCAGCTGGGCATTAATTTGTATTTTTAATGTCAGCATTATATTTTCAATTTTATACATGTTAATAAATGTGCATCTCATTCCATTATATACTTTTTCACTTATGTAGTTTTACAGTATTCTGATATACTAGAGGCCCAGTACACAAAATTCATGCACTCGGGGTGGGGGGGGTGGGTCCCTCAGCCCAGCCTGCACCCTCTCACAGTCCGGGAACCCTCAGGGGATGTCCAACTGAGAGTTTAGGCCCACTCCCCATGGGGAAAATGCTCCCCACGGGCCTAAACCTGGCAGTCAGACTCCTTAGCACTGCCACAGAGGTGGGAGAGGCTCCTGCCACCGCCACTGCTCTTGCCAGTCATGAGCCTGGCTTCTGGCTGAGTGGCGCTCCCCCCGTGGAGTGCACTGACCATCAGGGGGCAGATGCTCCCCTGGTGGTCAGTGCACATCATAGCAACTGGTCGACTGGTCAACTGTCTGCCCCCTGGTGGTCAGTGCATATCGTAACGAGTGGTTGAGCGGCCTTAGCATATTATTAGCATACTAGAGGCCCTGTGCACAAAATCTATGCACTGGGGTGGTGGTGGTGTCCCTCTGCTTGGCCTGCACCCTCTCACAGTCCAGAAGCCCTCACAGGATGTCCGAATGACGACTTAGGCCCTCTCCCCTTAGCGCTGTCATGGAGATGGAGAGGCTCCCATCACAGTTGCTGCACTTGCCAGCTGTGAGCCCGGCTTCTGGCTGAGGAGCACACCGCCTGTGGGAGCACACTGACCATCAGGGGCAGCTCCAGCATTGAGTGTCTGCCCCCTGGTGGTCAGTGTGCATCATAGTGACCAGTCGTTCAGCTGTTCAGTTGATTTGCATATTAGCCTTTTGTTATATAGGATTACGCTTTGATTGGTTGAACAGCTGACCGGAGGACCGGACACTTAGCATATTAGACCTTTATTATGTAGGATGGGTTAATGCACAATCTAATTACCTATTTTTTTCACCATTAGCAATGTAATAAAGACTCTTGCACATGTTTTATGAGAATTTGTCTAAACTTATATACTTAGAAATGGCACTGAAGAATTGTAAGTATAAGGTTAAGAATTAATTTTTAACAAGATATCGCCAACTTGTTCTTTATAATATCTGTAAAATTTTTCAATTGAAATACTCTAAATTTGGCAAGGACTGCATGTTGCTGTTTCCTCTCCAAAGAGAGGAAGAAGTTCTCCCTTGACAACTGATTTCTCAGTAAAGTGTTCATTTACTTGATTGTTAAATCTCTATACTGCTTTTTCTCTAAAGGATTCATGGGATTTTTTGTTTTTATTCATTTTCTTTTCTATGCAACAATAAATGCAGGAGGACAGTGAAGTGAAGTCAATAAAAGTTAAATAGAAAAATTATTGTGAATCAAAACTTCAAATACCAGCAAAGATATTGTTCATGTGTGAATGAAACATTCAGAGTCTTGTATAGTCTCAAAATAATAACATTCAAATATATTTTCCTCAAACATTTTTCTGAAAAACTTTCCATGTCACCAAGAGATAAACAAAATATGAGCTAAGGAATAGCTATGAACATTCAACAGCTGAAAATCAAGATTAAATGTATAAAACTATGAATGTCTATGGGAAAGGGTAGGGTTTCAGTAGATGTACATAAATAACTAATGCAGTTATAAACCCAAAATAAAATGTTTAAGTCTAAAAATATTTGCAAGGTAATTGCTTTAAGTATGAGGTTTGTAACCTCAAGATAAATTAAATAAAAACTGGAAAAATACTAAGAAAGTAATGCAAAGAAAATGAGTAAAAGGATCTAAAAATAAACAGTTTAATATTAATAGTAATATAACTAGATTTTTTAAACAAATGTTAAAATCTAAGTAGTTGGATTGAAATTAGCACCCTAATTTTTAAAGCACTGCAGAAAGAAGTCAGTAGACCAAAAGATGGAACAAAAAGGAACTTCCAAAAAGCATAGGATAAAATTAAACATTGGGCTGAATATAATTTTATGGAAATAAATATGAGCACCTTAAATTCCTTGATTATATGGTAAGATACTCAAACTGAGTAACAGGGGAAACTATTTCATGTTTTTGGTTCATGGATGATTTCTTGTAGGAAATGCTCTTCCAATCAAAATCTGAGTTATAAGAAAGCTTGAAAAAGATTTAGATCATATTTGAAATTATGGAAATGCAAGAAAAAATGATAAATACAAAAAGATGTTAACAATGAGATGGAATGCAATATCCTTTGGAATTTTCAGCCTGTGAAATCCTTCTGATTCTATAATAAGCTGCTCAAATATCACTAGGCATTCAAGCACTTATCAGTAGGCCACAGAATGGATGACTCTCTTCCCTTGCAGTTTTGTATTTCTTCCAAGGTAGCACTTAGACTTGGTGGTACTAATGACTCTTTCCTGTACTAAATAAAGGCACTCGTGACAGAAAACATGCACTAGTAATTTTTGTTGCCAATGTCTAGAATGAACTGAGATGAATATATATTTAAGCCATGTTTATGGTTTGTGTCAGGTTAGATTTTTTAAATAATCTCAGCCTCCTTATTCATAGGCAATAACTTTTTAAAAAATATATTTTTTATTGATTTTAGAGAGAAAGGGAGACGGAGAGAGTTAGAAATGCAAAGAAAATGCATAAAAGAATCTAAAAACAAACAGTTTAATATTAACAGTAATATAACTAGATTTTTTAAACAAATGTTAAAATCTAATTAGTTGAATTGAAGTTAGCACCCGAGTTTTTAAAGTACTACAGACTTCAGAAGTCAGTAAACCAAAAGATGAAACAAAAAGGAACCCCCAAAATGCATAGAACAAAGCATTGAGAGAGAATCATTGATCGGCTGCCTCCTACACACCCCCACTGGGGATCGAGTCCACAACCCCTGCATGTGTAGAATCGAACTGTGGCCTCCTGGTTCATCGGTCGACACTCAACAACTCAGCCATGACAGCCGGGCAAAGTAATAACTTTACATAAATTATCATTCTTTGTGACTTTGTGATAACCACTCTATGTTAGAATTGTGTCTGATTCATACATCCTTGAATGTGTTAGGAATGTTTTCAAACTCTAAAATCATGGTATATTTACTTGCAAAATGCTAAAAGAAAAACGCTGATTTTTAAGTATCTTTGCATTTGAAGACTAGCAGATTTACAACCTAGTAACTAAATACACAGCATTTACCTCTGTTCTTTACGTTTTCCCATCTTCTTATTAAACAGTCTTTAAAGGGTTATATTTTGGAACAGTAGCAAACTATAAGAAACACATTCTGAGGCCAAACGCTTTACATCTTTTTATCATTATGAGAAAATCACCAAAGTCAATATGATATCAAAGAATAAATCTAGATTAGTACTTGGAATTGTTTTTATGTTGGGCTTTTTTTTTTCCATAGAATATGCTTTTCATTCTAGCTTAATGAAAAACTTTTGATGATATCCCAATTACCAATTTTAATTTTAAATAGAAGTCTAAATTACAAAACAAAAAGAAAAAAAAAAAAGCAACACCTTATTTTAGTTTAGAGAAATTAAAATCAGTTTTACTATTTTATTTAAGTACAAATAAAACTTTTTGTTAATAACATATTTAGAAAGACAAGTATTATATTCTAATGAACCTCTGTGCATGAGGATAATTTCTATTTGAACTTGCACACAACTAATGGTAAAATTGTTATAATTGTGTTTGCAGGTGTGGCTGAAAAAGCTCAATGCCTCCTGAAGAACCATTTTCAAAATTTTAACAAAGTATTTCCTATATCCATTTCTAGAACTGGAACTTTTTATTGTTTTCAAGTCAGTTTCAGCTCCAATTTTATAATCCAATGTATTCACATGTACCCTATCTTGAGAATGGCTAATTAGGGCAGACAAATTCATCGATTCATTCTGACTCAGTTTCAGGTGTTGCGAAGTCCTAAGTTGTGTGAATTTTGATTTGAGTTGTTTGGCACTTTCTTTGTATTCTTTCTGGGCTGCAGTTCTTAAATCTGAAATAAGGAACTCATTACCACTGGAAGACATTACCGATACCCATTGATCATATTAAAGCACACTGGTATTTCAGGTCATGCAAACTCTAGAAATGAAGTACGGCGAATTTGGCCAGCCGTGAAATAAAAATAGTAATTGTTTCATGTTTGTTACCCTGAAGCATATAGAGTAATGGGAATGTTATCACTAAATTGAGCACCCGACCAGAGCTGTAGGACACACTTGCAAAAAAAATCTTAAATACAAACTGCATCTGTGAAGGAATTGCTAAATTTAGCTTTGGCCAACCTGTAAGATTGGAGATTGTTTGTTTCTTCAGAGGCCTCTGCTTCTCTGTAGTAAAAACGCCAGCTTGACACAAATATGTGTTCAGCTGAGGACTAAAATATTTTGGAAGTTCTGTTGAAATTTACATTGACTAAGAATGATGCTGGGAAATGACTCATTCTAAAAGAAAATTGTGCCTACATATCTTTTAATCTTTATACTCAGTTGTTCCAAATATTATTGTATTTAATTATTTAGATAAATAACCTAAAAATCATGTAATTTACACTATGTACACATGTAGACTAGCATAATTATTGTTTTCATAAACATCATTACTAATAGACTGGCCCAAACCTTACTGCTTCCTTTATATTTGCCGTTTAGTGAAAAACAGAGAGAGAAAATACTAATGATAAAATTTATAGACAGGTAGCTAATGAGCAGTTATTTGGGAGTTTTTAACTAGATAACATAGAAAAGTTAACACTAGCATTTTCTGCAGACCAGTGGCCCCAAAGATTTTCTATAACACATCCCATCATTAAAATATTTTTTGACAAATATGCCCAAACTAGAGGTCCCATGCACAAAATTCGTGCATGGGGCGGGGGGGGGGTCCCTAAGCCCAGCCTGCACCCTCTCCAATCCAGGAACCCAAGGGGGATGTCTGACTGCTGGTTTAGGCCCAATCAAACAAACAGGGATCGGGCCTAAACCGGCAGTCGGATGTCTCTTGCAATCCGGGACCACTGGCTTCTAACTGCTCACCTGCCAACTTGCCTGATCACCCCTAACCCCTCTGCCTGCCTGCCTGATCACCCCTAACCACCTCTGCCTGCCTGCCTGATCACCCCTAACTGCTCCCCTGCTGGCCTGATCGCCCCTAACTGCCTCTGCCTTGGCCCCACACCTAGAAACCAGGATCCCTTCTCTGGCTGACCGCAGGCACCCAGAACCCAGGCTTCCCTCCCTCTGGCCCGCCGCAGGCACCCTAAACCCAGGGTGGCTTCACCCGGGCCAGCCGCAGCTGCAGGGTACTGTGGACAGGATGCTTTGCCCTAGACTGCAGCTACAGGAGCCCGGGACCACAGGGCAAGTGGCTTCTCCCTCTCCCAGGTTGCAGCCGCTGGCACCTGGGACTGCGGACAGGCAGCTTCACCAGGGTGCAGCTTTGCCAGGAAGGACATCCAGATGGTCATCCAGAAGACGTCCAGTCTAATTAGTATATTAACCTTTTATTAGTATAGATATGTTTACTTATTTATATATTATTTAAACACACTTCTTTACTAATGCATTTTCTATAATCTAAATCATTATAAAATGCAGACTTTAAAATAATTAAAACTTCTTTTAAAGATTTTATTAACTACACTAGAGGCCTGATGCACAAAATTCATGCAAGAGTAGGCCTTCCTTCCCCCTCTGGCACCCAGAACCTGGGCTTCCTTCGCAGTCTCGGCTTTGTCCAGAAGGTCATCCAGAAGGAAGTCTGGTCTAATTAGCATATTATGCTTTTATTATTATACATATGTACATTAATACTTCAAATTGTCTTTTTTGATGATTTAGCAACTTTTTGCTGACTTCTAGTCATGTCAGTTAGACCATCACTGTCTTTGTCTTATTGTGTGGCCCACTACAAGGTTGAATTCAACTGATAAGTATCAGTTCTGCCATTTTCTGAAGTTTTCTCATCTTTGCATTATTAACCATAAATTAGCTATAATATAAGTGTATTTGGCAGAAATCATTGTAGGCCACTCGTCCATCTTATGAATATTGTATTAATTAAAACTATAGAACATACAGTGTGGAAGTTCATTCAGCTATACACATGCAAACTTCAAGAAGTAGAAAATGCTAAGGCAAACAGAAGATTAAGTATGATACTGTCAATCTCTTCACAATGTGGAACTTTCACTCTTCATATACAACACATTGAATGCCATTGTGACATGTGAGGTCCCAAAAAGGGACTAAGCAAGGAACCAGTGTAATTCTGCATATTCAAACTCTCCAGGGGATTGTCCCAGTTTGCAGGCAACCTCCTTAGACTAGTTGTCTTCCAACTGGGTGTTCATAGCCTGGGGTTATAAGATACAAGCACATATGTTTTAAGGAAACTAATTTCTGATCCTCACTTTCACATGGATTCTTTCTTAATACTGATAAGTTTCCTGAGTCAAGCAGTTTCTTTCCAAATCTCCTCAGTATATTTAGCTCTACTTTACTAGAGGTCCAGCGCACAAATTTGTGCATGGGTGGGGTCCAGCCAGCCTGGCCCCAATGAGCGTATTGGGGCTGGGCCTGTCGGGAGGAGGAGACAGTGGGAGGTTGGCTAGCCAGCCAGCTTGCCCCGATTGGGGCCTGATCAGGGCCGAGCCGACTGGGGGGAGGGGCTGTGGGTGATTAACCAGCAGGCCTCGCCCCTAATTGGAGTAGGGGGGCTGATTGGGGGTGGGGCTGGCCATGGGGAGAAGCTGTGGGTGATGTGCTGGTTGGCCCTGCCTCTGATTGGTATGGGGGACTGATTGGGAGCAGAGCTGGCTTGGGGAGGGACCACAGGCCAATCGGGGTAGTGGGGACTGACTGGGGGTGGGGCTGGCTGTGGGGAGGGGTTGTGGTGGTGAGCCAGCTGGCCCTGCCCCCGAATGGTGTGGGGAGGCCAATTGGTGTCCAGCGGTCTGGGGGAGGGGCCACAGGCAGTTGGCCAGCTGGCCCTGCCCATGATTGGGGTGGGGGCATCTGGGGTGGGGCCAGCTAGGGGGAGGGGCTTCAGGAGGTTGGCCAGCCGGCCCTATCCCCTATTGGCATGGGGGGTGATCTAGGGCCAGCCAGGGTGAGGGACTGGGGCCAATTGGGGTAGTGGGGACCCATTGGCAGAAGGGCCAGGCAGGAGGAGGGGCTGCAGGAGGTTGGCCAGCTGGCCCTGCCCCCTATTGGGGTTGGGGGATGATCAGGGGCAAGGCCAGCCAGGGGGAGGGACTGCAGGTCAACTGGGGTGGGGTGGACCAATTAGGGTGAGAGAGGCTGATCAGGGGTGGGCTGGCTCGGCCATGGGATGTTGGTTGGCTGGCCCCACCCCCCATCAGGCCAGTTCGCTGGCTGCAGTGGGTGTCATAGCAACCGGTCATTCCGGTCATTACAGCATTTCGGTCACTGGCTTTTTATATATCCTATATAATAAAAAGTCAGCAACCATAAAGGCATAATGACCAGAATGACCGATTGACCAGTCACTATGAGGTGCATTGACCACCTCTTGGTCCTTCCCCCCAGCCTGCAGGCTCCGATCACTGGATGGCGAACTGGGAACCATGTGGAACCAGAGTTGGAGGCGGCAGCAAGATGGGACTGGGGACTGGCAGCGGGCAGAACAGCTGACCTCTTGGTCCCTCTCCCAGGCCCACAGACTGGATGGCAAATGGGTAACCGGGGTGGGTGGTGGTGGGGCAGGACTGGGGACTGGCAAGCAGGCAGAAGATGGCCCTGATCACAGGCTAGGCCTGAGGTCCCTACCCATGCATGATTTCATGCACTGGGCCTCTAGTATCCTATATAATAAAAGGCTAATATGAAAATTGTCCCCTCAAGCAGGAGTTCGACCAGCAGGCAGTCTGGCCAACTGCCCATGTCCCCCCCGCCGGGCCAGGCTGGCCAGACCCCACCCATGCACGAATTCATGCACCGGGCCTCTAATATATGTGTGTGTGTGTGTGTGTGTGTATACACACACACACACACACACACACACACTGAGTGGCCAGATTATTATGTGTTCAGAGATCATAATAATCTAGCCACTCAGAATATGGTTTAAGGGAAATTGGCAAAAACATTTTAATGTTTTCAGTTCACTAAATTCATATCCTATCTAATAATAGACAAATATGCCAATTGACCATACCTCCGACACACCCACAAGCCACGCCCACCATCCAATCAGAGCGAGTATGCAAATTAACCCAAACCAAGATGGCTACAGCCACAGAGAGCAAGGTTTCCTAGGTAACAGAGGAAGCCAAGCTTTCCGCCTGCCCTTGCCAGGCCTAAGCCTCCACTCAAGCTACAAAGTTTCAATTATAGAAGGTAAACAAATTCAAACAAATGGCGGCAGAATGGAGCTTGAGAGAGCAGGCCAGGGTTGCCGCCAACAACAGGGGAAGCAAAGCTTTCCGCACACCCTGGCCGGGCCCACCCGCTTAAGCTACAAAGTTTCATTATAACCCCAACACAAATGGCTGTGGGCCTCAGAGGGAGCCCCAGGCTTGGCTCCACTCCAGGCTACAAAGTTTCAATTGTAGAAGGAAAATAAATTCCAGATACCAGGGCCTCCACTTGAGTTGCCAGGGGGTGTGGCCAGCCTGCAAACCACCACAGGCCCCTCGTTCAGGCCACCCCACACCCCAAGGGAACCCCACCCTGTTCTGGGACACCCTTCAGGGCAAACCAGCTGGCCCCCACCCCTGTACCAGGCCTCTATCCTATCTAATAAAAGAGTAATATGCAGATTGACCATCACTCCAACACACAATATAGCTGCCCCCATGTGGTCAAAGGTCCTGCCCCCATGTGGACACAAGATGGCCACCACAGATGGCCAGCAGGAGAGGGCAGTTGGGAGGCACCCGACCTGCAAGGGAGGGCAGTTGGAGGTGATCAACCTTGCAGGAGAGGGCAGTTAGGGGTGACCAGGCCGGCAGAGGAGGGAAGTTGGGGGCAAACAGGCTAGCAGGCAGAAGCGGTTAGGGGCAATCAGCAAGGCAGGCAGGCAAGCAGTTGGGAGCCAGCAGTCCTGGATTGTGAGAGGGATGTCCGACTGCCCGTTTAGGGATCCGACTGCCCACCGGGATTGGACCTAAACGGGCAGTGGGACATCCCTCGAGGGGTCCCATATTGGAGAGGGTACAGGCTGGGCTGAGGGACAACCCCCCTCTGTGCACGAATTTTGTGTACCGGGCCTCTAGTAGATAATAAAAATAAATATCTCACCCATCCTAAGGCTAATTTCAGTATACAGGAATTGGCAAAAATAGGCTTATAGTTGTGCTATAACACAGTTTCTTCATGCTCAGCCCTATATTTTTAAATAATGGAATGGAGTGAATATTTAATGTTGCATTATTCTTACAAAAATAATATTCACATATGATAGAAGATTTTTGATCAATTGTTCATTACTTCTATACTAATAAAAGCCTAGGTGGTCCTCACAATCTCACGTGATGGCCTCACATCATCACAAGATGGCTTCCACAAGGTGGCCACCACAAGATCACTGCCACAAGATGACCAGCAGGGAAGAGCAGTTGGGGGCGAGATCAGGCCAGCAGGGGAGGCAGTTGGGGGTGACCAGGCCTGCAGGGGATGGCAGTTGGGGGCCATTGGGCCAGCAGGGGAGGGCAGTTGGGGGCGATCGGGCCAGCAGGGGAGCGATTAAGGGCAATCAGGCAGGCAGGTAGGTGAGCGGTTAGGAGCCAGCAGTCCCAGATTGTGAGAAGAATGTGCGATTGTTAGACATCCCCGAGGGGTCCCAGATTGGAGAGGTTGCAGGCCAGACTGAGGAATACGTGCCCCCATGGACAAATTTCATGCACCAGGCCTCCAGTTTATATATAATATTAGAAATAGGTCAATCTAAAATAAATTTTAACAGTCTTACACTCATAGTACATTTAAAAATAACTTTAAATACAAATACATTTTAATGTAGAAAAGTAAAAATAATTTAAATATATCTTATTGTAGAAAGGTAATAAGACTTTAAACAAAAATTTTAAGTGTAATTAATACATTTGAATAAATTCTAAAGAGAAATTGGGATTGGATATGATCTAAAGAATTAAAGACAATGTAATATATTTGTTTATATATTTATTTTACATTAGTGTTGTGTATTAATCATTATGATAATTAAATTTTATTGGTTGTAATGAAAATACTAATGTAACATGTTAATTTTAAAATGACAATATTTAATGAGGCAGAATTTCAATATATTTAGCTATTTTAAATTTTACAGTTATCACCCATTCTTCCCATTCATTTATTTTTTTGCCTTTACTTCCCTTTGGGGTTGAATTCATAAAACCTTTACGACCAAGGTCCATACGTTTAGTACCTATGTTTTCTTCTATGTAATTTATTGTTCCATATCTTATATTTAGGTCTATGATCCATTTTGAATTATATTTTTGTATATGGTGACAAACTTTGGTTTAGTTCCATTCTTTTGCATGTGATTTTCCAATTTTCCCAGACCCATTCATTGAAGTCTTTCTTTTTTCCATTGTAGGTTTTTGGTTCCTTTGTAAAAAAATTACTTGCCCATAAACTGAAAAATGCAGCATCCAATAAGTGGTTTTCTTTCTGGGCTCTCAATTCCATTCCATTGTTCTGTGTGTCTGCTTTTCTGTGTGTCAGTATCATGCTGTTTTGACTCTCATTGCTCTGTAGTATAATTTGAAGTCAGGTAGTGCGATACCTCTGGCTTCATCTTTTTTTCTCAGGATTGCTTTGGCTATTTTGGGTCTTTTGTTCTTCCATATAAATCTGATATTTTTGTTCTATTTCTTTAAAAATAATATTGGAATTTTTATGGGGATTTCATAATATCTATATATTGCTTTGGGTAATATGGATGTTTTAGCTATGTTTGATTCTTCCAATCCATAAATGTGGAATATCTTTCCAGAAAACTTTCTTGAAAACACTTATTTTAATCTAAATTCTTATAGGGTACATAAGAGGAAAACATATTTTGGAAAACCATTGCTTTAGGCAAGCACTATCATTATAGCATAGCCTATTATTTTTTGTATATTGTGACAAACTTTGGTTTTGCCCTATATGAGAAGGCAATAATTTTAAAGGATAAAATCCAATAAGGTTTTAGCTGCCAGATAATAGTGTCCTAAAAGAGGAGAGGAGAGAGAATATGAGAGATTGGCAGGAGATATTTTAGATCTGATTTAAAACCAATAGTTGTGTCACACATATAGATTTAATTACTGCTATACCTAGATGTAATCAACAATAATTCTGTTTAGTGTCTTCCTAGATCAGAAAAATTGCTACCTAATGGGTCATGTGTTAAGGATAGTCTCCTATGTAAAAGTGAATTTTAAATATGCAATTGCTTTCCTATAATTGTTATTATCACTACTGCTACTACTACTGCTACATCACAAATGTTTAAGACATAGGAAAATTGATCAATTTTTCATAGGTCATTGTAAGCAATAGTTCATAAGTCAAATTTATAAGGCGATGTGATTTTAACATGTTTTCAGGATATGTTGACAACTATTGCATTATTTTAAAAAATATTACTCAATATTTTACAATCTCATTTACACCTCTGCCTCAAATTAAGAGGAAAATGTCAATTTTGAGCTCATTTTGTTTCTATTTCCCAAGAAAAAAGTTTATCAATAAATAAAAATCAAATAGAGGCATACATTTATTACATTTTAGAATGAGGACATAATGAGCCAGCATTATTTACTTAGAGAACATGGAAACAATTAATGATTAAAAATAACCCCATTATCCAAATGCCATGGTCTACATTGATGTACTCTTGAGTGTGTAGGAAACCAGAAATATGAAATTCAATTCAAAAGTTAATATTTTGATAAAAAGAAACTTTTGTTATGAAGACTTTGCCTGAATGATGTTCACCAATACATTTTTTGATAATAATAACTTGTCATATTTATTTAAATAGAATATTAAAATAAGAAAGATAGCACTGTGACATTAGAATTTCTATTTTCTTTTTTTTAAATATAGTTTATTAATTTTTTATAGAGAGGAAGGGAGAGGGATAGAGAGTTAGAAACATCGATGAGAGAGAAACATCTATCAGCTGCCTCCTGCACACCCCCTACTGGGGATGTGCCCGCAACCAAGGTACATGCCCTTGACCGGAATCGAACCTGGGACCCTTCAGTCTGCAGGCCGACAGTCTATCCACTGAGCCAAACCGGTTAGGACAGAAGTTCTACAGTATTTTCTTTGTGCTGTTTGTTTTATATATGCTATTATTCTTTTTTACCATGTATATTCTTTTTTTTTTAAACTACATTTCTTTGTACTGTCTGCTACATCTAATATGTATATGTCTCTGGATGTATTTTCTGTTTTGTTTTTCTTCCTGGCCACACAACTGCACTATATTTTCCAGGTTCGTATTCTATGATGTGCGCACACTTGACTTAGGTCTAGATTACGTAGAATATAAAGTAGGCAGCTCCCCTTCTTGTAACAGACAATGAACACTCTCAAATACCCAGGCTATGCTTTTTCCATCAGTTGTCTGAATGGAGAGGAATTAAGGACTTAAGAGGCAAGCAAAACCTTGGGTGTCTAGATGAGTGTGTTGAGCAGAACCCCCAAGAGAGTCTGTCCCTGTGTGATGTAAGTAAGAAATAAATTAACTGTGTAAAACCAGTAATATTTAGTAGTTTGTTTATTAAGAGTTAGCTTAGCCTGGCCTGCGTGGCTTAGTGGTTGAGCATCGACCTATGTACCAGGAGGTCACAGTTCGATTACCGGTCAGGGCACATGCCTGGGTTGTGGGCTCAATCTCCAGTGTGGGGCATGCAGGAGGCAGCCAATCAATGATTCTCTCTCATCATTGATTTTTCTATCTCTCCCTCTTTCTCTCCCTTCCTCTCTGAAATATATATATATATATATATATATATATATATATATATATATATATGCAATTTTTTATTGTATGTTTCCATATATAAAGAGTTAGCTTACTCTGCTAAATATCATCTTGAGGTAGCCTTTGACCTAAAGGTTAATTAACACATCCTTACCTTAAGCCAGTGATGGGCAACCTTTTGAGCTTGGTGTGTCAAACTTCGTCAAAAAACTGAGCATAACTCGGGTAGTGTGTCACTTTGAGGAAAAAACATTATTTTGTGATATTTATAGTTTAAATAACATAAATGTATAATTGTTATATATAATTGTATTTAATAAACCAAAAACTAAATATTTAACTAAATATTTAACTTACCTGCTTAGTGACTTCTTGGTTCATCCGTCAGTCGGTTTCTTTTGTTGGTCTTGATATTATTTAGCTTGTGTGGGGTGCCGTGAACTAAGATAAGTGAGGGGGAGGGGGAATTCTTTAACTAACCTGCCTATTAGTGACTTTTTTGTGGCTGAATTTCATTGGCTAAATCTTCAATTGAAGGTTGGTATTTTGTACACTTCAGGCCCAAGCAAGCGCTACTAACTTCATCTGTCAA
The DNA here is from genome assembly GCF_951640355.1 of Cnephaeus nilssonii. Classification (NCBI taxonomy): domain Eukaryota; kingdom Metazoa; phylum Chordata; class Mammalia; order Chiroptera; family Vespertilionidae; genus Cnephaeus; species Cnephaeus nilssonii. The sequence continues at coordinate 77,835,402 of NC_137072.1, read as the reverse complement.
TGTGTTTCTTTTGTTGGTTTGGATATTATTTAACGCTGAGAATAAGGCCTCACAAAAGTATGTAGAGGGAAAAATTGTGAGTAAAGCCATTGCTATATTTTTCAGGGTGCTAAAAGTGTCTGGTAGTCGGTTCCAGGCACTCCAAATTTCCTGTTCGTAGTGGCACTCCTCTTGATTCTCCAAGCGGCACCTTTCCAGATTCTCAAGCTTTGACCTCAAGTCGACAAACACCTGAGCCCAGATACTGTCTTGAAATTCTGCAAGTTGCATCTCCAAATCATCAATTTGCATCCATTGGAAACCATTTAATTCCAAACTACTGTAGACTACTACATCAGGATACTTAATTATTTTCATGGTCTGTTCTAGACTTCTAAATTGACTAAATCTATCACTAAACTGGTCAAGTAAGGAGTCTAAAACATGCTGGTACTTCATATGCAAGAGTTCCATTTCATTTTGTACAGCTGCACTGGCCTTCTCAAAATACTTTGTTACTCGAGGAAAATACTTATAAGTTTTAGTTTCTACATCTCGCTTGAAAATTTTAACTTTACTTTCAAAAGCTTTTATGTATCCAAACATAACGTCAATACTTTTGCCAAAACCTTGTAACTTTAAGTTCAGTTCATTAATGTGAACAGAGAGATCTGTAAAAAACATCAGGGTGTTGACCCACTTATCATCATTAAGCTGAGGAAAGTTTCCCAGATCCTTATCATCAAGAAATACCTTAATTTCTTCAAAGCACTCCACAAAGCGCTCAAGAACTTTGCCTCAGCTCAGCCATCTTACATTATTGTACATCAGCAGTCCACTGTAGGTGGAATCAACCTCCAGTAAAAGTGCCGAAAATTCTCGCTTGTGAAGGGGGCGAACAGCTATTAAATTAACTATTTTTGTAACAACTGACATTAAGTCGTTTAAGTCGGTGAATCCTGCCTTGGCACATAAAGCCTCCTGATGGATAATACAATGAAAAGGCACAATCGGATGTCCAATAGCTTCTGCAAACAATTTGACAAATCCGACTTTTTCCCCCACCATATTTGGTGCCCCATCTGTTGTCAGTGACACAACTTTAGAGATATCAATGCTTAGGTCACGAAATGTTTGTATAACAACCTTACATATTTCGCTTCCTGATTTACTTGTTGACACTGATACTAAATTTATCAACTCTTCTCTCATTGTGAGACCATCAGAATATCGACCAATAATGGCCAACTGAGCATGTGATGTGACATCAGTAGTTTCATCAAGAGAGATCGAAAAATATTTACACTTCCTTATGTCTCTCTTTAATTGATGTTGTACGTTTGTGTTCAGTCTCATTATTCGGTCTTTTATGATATTTCTACTGCGTGGTAACTCAGATATTCTCTTAATAATTGCATCTTTATTCTGCATATCGTGAAATAGAACTGGTGCACATCTTAGGAGAGTTTCTTTAATAAATTCTCCCTCACTGAGCGCTTTTCCAGGCTGAGCTATAGAGTGAGCAATGCTCAAACTTGCAGATGTTAAATTTGTAGAGCCTTTCATAAATTTAAGGATGGAATTAGATTGGCTCTTATAAGGTGTAGCTGCCTGGAAATGTATTCCTTCCTTTCATCCTCACTTTTTTCCAAGAGCTGGGAATGATTAGTTTCAAAATGTCTATTTATATTCCACGTTCTGCTTACAACCGTTTCAGTACATAGAACACAAAATGATCTGCCATTTTTTTCTATAAAGCCATACATCTCGGCCCATGTCTCTTGAATGGGTCAGCCACTGCTACTACCACTTCCTTTACTTAACCTTAGTTTTTTTATTTTTTGGGTTCTCCATCAGGGGGGCAGTGACAGAAGATAGAATTATAGATAGCTTGTTAGGCCTGCAGGCAATTAGGGGTTAACTAGCCTAACTAACCACAAAATGGTGCATATAACTGTCTTTTAGGAAAGGGCAGGGTTAATAAGCAGAAATAGGGGTTAATAAGGATGCACAACAGTAATAGTGGTGAAATGGAGTCTGCACTATGGAGCAAGATGGTGTTCCTTATGTGAATTAAAATGGCTGCCGCTATTTCTAATGGCGGGAAATGGCACCCATAGCATGCCACAAACCCTTGCCTCTCCCAGCCTCCCCCTCACTTATCTCAGTAATGATAGATTAGAAATCCATGACACCCCAGAACAGTAGATAATGGTTGCTGTGGTTAACTGTTATTTGGTTACTGGTAATGGCAGGGCCCCCAGAGATGCGTCCCCCGCTGCATTCTGCTGCTCCCTGCTCTGCTGGCAGAAGTGAGGGCAAAGATCCCAGCTTAACCAGAAGTCCCAGAACTAGACGCTCTGTGCTGGACTTCTGTTGTTTTGGCCTACAGACCTCCGGCACAGAGTGTCTAATAGGGGAGGATGAAACATTTGCGACTAGAGTCTTGGAGTTAGAGTCTAAACATTTGCCACTAGAGTCTAGTCCAAACATTTGCGATTAGAGTCTTGGAGTTAGAGTCTAACTCCAAGACTCTAGTCGCAAATGTTTCATCCTCAGGAGCAGCAAATGTTTCATCCTCGGCATGCGGCCGTGTGTCATCAGAAATGGTTACACGTGTCAGTGCTGACACGCGTGTCATAGGTTCGCCATCACTGCCTTAAGCACTCATCATTTCAAACCATCCTTCTTATCATTGCCGGTTTACTTTTTATATTAAACAGCTGTTTAATGGCTGCTTATTTTAAAATTATTGTTTTGGATCACTATTCTATTATAGTTCTCTTTATGACCCTAAGTCTCTCAATATTTTAATGTTTATTTTACTAACTTACTTTTTCATGTTTCCCTTGTCATGGAGTCCCTGCCTTTTTTTCTCTCTCTACACTAATCTCAATTTCCTCCCAGACCCTTGCCAAGTACTGAACCTTCTCTAAATTCTTTGTACTATCCTCTCTCTCTTTTTTTTTTTTTCATATTAGGCCAGAATTCCCCAAGTTCCCTCTACTATCATGTGCCCCTTTATGCACATTTTCCTCCCTGCTCTTTTTCCAATAATACACCAAGCTTATTTCCCATATTGCTTCTGCATTTATTTATCCATTTCCCCCAAATTCTCTCACCCTAAAAAAACCTCATAATTTTCAGCCTTATTCCATTCAGATCTCTTATTACATCTCTCAGAAAGGATTTTCCTGTTTAAAATAGTTCTCCTCAAGGTTGTCCCTCTGCATCCCTTTACTTTGTCTTAATTTTCCCCCAGTGCTTACAATCTTATCTCACATGTGATATGTATGCATATTCGTTCATTTTCTGTTCTCTCTTCTAGAATGTAAGCTTGCCCAGAGCAGGGGAGTAGTCTAGTCCATGCTATTTGCCCAGACACTAGAATACTACCTGGCATATTAATGGGGTGCAATAAACAACTTTTTAATAAAGAAATGAGTGAATCAATGAATCTACACTTCTAAAATCCTATATTAATAATAATTAGAAGCAACCCCCTTTTGCTACCTTCCACATGCATTATCTTACTTGAGCCTCTCTCCCTTTCTCTCTGCCTCCCTATGTCTCACATAGATGATTATTTAGAGTTGTACACAATGAGACTCATAATTGTGCTGTTATAAAATTGCAGTAGCAGAGTAAGAATCCATGTCTTTTGATTTTGGACTCTGAATGAATGCCACAAAATACACACATTATCAGATAGTATGCAGATTTACTGTTCTTAAATACAACACCTTACTGTTACTTCTTTAGTATTTTTTCCATTATTTTAACATTATCATTATAACTAGATAGTAAGCTTGTTGAAAGAAAAGAGCATATCTTTTTTGTAATCATACTATTATTAAGAGATTGCATTTGCTCAAGTATTTTCATTGATTTACTGGCTTATTTATTCAGAAAATTAATTCCTCATAGCTTAACCTGGCATTACTTAAAATTTTTACTTTAAATATAACACGATTTACTGATTACATACAAAATATGTTCCACACATTAAAAACTATTTTATAGCTTTTGTTTAATTAAAATACACACAATTTTAAAATGGCAGTGTTTTATGTTCAGTCGACAGCTATAAAAACTCAAAGCTTTTATTTCTAGGGCATATCTACCTAGACTGAAGTGAATAATGTTTAAATAAATTAAAAGATAAATGACAAAATGGAATTTTTCATGCCTCTGCTTTCTTTGAGCGACACACCATGTGGCCTTCACTTATATTGGGACATATTTTTCTCCTGCAAAATGTTCTCAAATAGTTGTAAAGCAGTAAGACGAATAATTTAACATTGTGGAAATAATTTATGCTGCAATTCTTCTTGAACAAAGAAAACACAGTCTTTCCTCCTTGGCTATAGTAAGTCATATAAGCTATGTGTAGTGTTTGAATCAAAATACAATGATTGCATTGAAGCACAATAGAAAGCCTTTCTATGGATTAGCCTGTTTGAGATTTTCTTACATACTTGTACACTCTTTTTTTAAAGAAGATTTTTGTTTGTTTTCTTTTTTAAAATTGTCACTCGAGGACATGCTTAGAGATAGATAGATAGAGAGAGAGAGAGAGAGAGAGAGAGAGAGAGAGAAACATTGATGATGTGACCCACAACCCAGGAATGTGCCCTGACCAGGAATCAGACTGGCAACCCTTCAGTATAAGGGAAAATGTTCACCCAACTGAGCTATCTGCTGGGCTACATTCTGCCTGTGTATTGCAAAGTTGTGTTCTTTTTTATTCTTAGAGATGGTGTAACTAACTCTTGCCACAAGCACACTAATGTCTTTTAACCATGCTAGATGTTTCCTAATCATCTTTTCTAAAAGGAAAAATTGACTACTTATTTATCACTGATTTCAAATATTATTGTCACTTCAGATATTTTTTACTGAATCAGAAATATACTCCCAGATCATTTTTTAAAGTAACACCCTATTTTGCAACTTTGATCTCCATATACTTCTTTATTCCCCTTCACAGTACTTTATTCATATATAATATAATATAATATAATATAATATAATATAATATAATAATATAATACAATATAATATATATAATATAAATGTCATCCTCTTCTAGAATAATCAGTTCTATAAAACCAGGCACTTTAGTCATTGCTTTTTTTTAAAAAAAATTATCCCTACTTACCAGCACATTGGATAATCAATGAACATTTATTGAATTAATGGATGAATAGATGGATGCATTTATGTTTTAATTCTAATTCACTGTGTCCCAGGGAGAAGTATTTGCCACAGAAAATTAACTATGTTGAATCTATCACATTTTCATGCTATATAAATAGATTTAAACCCCAAATGAGAACTGTTACACATATTAGAAAAAAATAATAAAAGTGAAGCATAAAGCTATTCTCCAATTATTTAATTGTGTAATCTTAGTATGTAATGTAAATGAAACACTTAACTCAGTTTTAATAGTCTTTAAAGTCACAAGTCATAGTTTATTCCTGTTCTGTCACATACATTTCTGGCAAAGACTATTTGAGTTCTCATTTAGAAACATTGGCAACTTATTTTAAAATAGTCTAGTTGTTCCTCTCTAGTTAGATGTGTGAGACACGGATATAGAACATTGTGTGATGGAACAGATGCTGTAGCAATGGTGAGTTTATATGAGGATGCTGATGACAGATGCCACCTTAAAGCATTAGCCAGTGAAAAAATATGAGTATTAGTATTTACAATTACTAAAAAAGAAGCTGGGCTAAGGGCAATGCTGAATGCACAATCTCACTCTCATATAGTGTAAGTGATCTTATAATCCTATATAATAAAAGGCTAATATGCAAATTGTCCCCTCTGAGGTTCAACCTGCCTGGAGTTCGACGTGTGGTGACCACCAGGGGGTGGCAGAGAATGAAGGAAGGCCCTGGCCAGCAGCTGGCAGCTGGGGGAAGGAAGGCCCTGATCGGCCCTGACCACTGGCCAGCCCTAGGGACCCTACCCATGCACAAATTTCATGCACCGGGCCTCTAGTATGGATATAATAGATACCCAAAGTTAATTTAAAAGGAAATAAAAACATTTGTTTTAAGGAAGGTAGCATATATCACTTCAGTTAGGTGTTTTATTTGTTTGTTTTATTTTTTCCTTAGGGAAGTGCTTCATTCTTTATGGAAAGAAGAAAGAAATAAGACAAAATTTACTTGGAACAGAATTCACAGAAGATAGTTAAGTAATTATGAAGTTTCAGCCAAACACAAAATTTTCAATAAAGAATATCCTATCTAATAAAAGAGTAATATGCAAATTGACCATCACTCCAACACACAAGATGGCTGCCCCCATGTGGACACAAGATGGCCACCAAAAGATGGCCACCAGGGGAGGGCAGTTGGGAGGGACCAGGCCTACGGGGGGAGGGCAGTTGGGGACAATCAGGCCAGCAGGAGAGGGCAGTTAGGGGTGACTGGGATGGCAGAGGAGGGCAGTTGGGGGCAACCAGGCCTGCAGGGGAGGACAGTTGGGTTGGACCAGGCCTGCAGGGGAGGGCAGGTAGGGGCAACCAGGCTGGCAGGGGAGGGCAGTTAGGGGCAATCAAGCTGGCAGGGGAGCAGTTAGGCGTCGATCAGGCTGGCAGGGGAGTGGTTATGGGTGATCAGGCTGGCAGGCAGAAGAGGTTAGGGGCAATCAGGCAGGCAGATAGGCAGGCAAGCGGTTGGGAGCCAGCAGTCCTGGATTGTGAGAGGGATGTCCCAGATTGAAGAGGGTGCAGGCTTTGCTGAGGACACCCAAATTTCGTGCACCAGGCCTCTAGTATTAGTTATAATAGTTATACGTACATTTACTAGGAATATTTCCTTTTTTTGGTGAATAATTAACAAATACAAACTGTTACAATTCTATTAAAATTAATTTGAGGATACCGCTAGTTATGTTATTATGAAATTATGTTCTACTAGAGGCCCGGTGCACGAATTCATGCACAGGTGGGGTCTGGCTGGCCCCACCTCGATCAAGGGGCAGCAATCAGGGATGGGGCCGGCTGGGGGAAGGGGCATTGGAAGGTTGGCTGGCCAGCCCTCTCCCCTGCAGTACATGTCGTAGCGACTGGTAGTTCAGGTCATTCCAGTCGTTCTGGCCATTCTGTTCGCTTAGGGTTGTGTATATATATATATATATATATATATATATATATATATATATAACTTAAAACCAATATGTAATTCACTCAAAATTGTGTATTTAGATAGTTTAATAGAGTGGTATTTTTCATAGGAGGCTTTTGATCTGCATATGTACTGTAATTAAATTGAAATCATCAATATATTCTGGTCAATCTTATATTCCTGTCACAATTCAATTTCACCAGGTTTTCTATCCTTATAATTATTTCAAAAACAGAAATAATTAAAATGATCAAATTATGTTTGTTTTGTTCCACTATGCTAGGTTGGAGTGGTTCTGAACACAGACTCAGAGACTAAAACTTGGATACAGGTAATATATGAGAGAGAAGATCCTAGGAAGTGCAAAAAAGGAAAGTGGAAGGCTGGGAAGAGAAGCTTGTGTTAGTGGTAATACTGCTGTAGGCCACTGCCTTCAGAATCATCCCTCCAGAAGAAGGGAGATCTTACATCTATAATATAAAAGCCCAGCGACCGACCAGCAGATGACCAAAATGACTGGTTGACCAGTTGCTATGATGCGCACTAACACCAGAGGGCAGATGCTCAATGCAGGAGTTTCCCCCTGGTGGTCAGTGCACTCCCACAGTGGGAGCGCTGCTTGGCTGACCAGGATGAGCTGCTGATGGGGTTGAGTGGCGCTCCTACAGCAGGAGCAGCCGCACAGAAGATGGGTCCACAGCCGCTCAGCTGAATGGGATGATCAGAATCCATGCACCAGGCCTCTAGTTTATTTATAAATCCCCCATTCCCTATTGTTTGAGGGTTACTGAGGGACATTATCTCCCTAAAACTGACAAGATACCCTTAATTACAAATAAGCAAGAGTTTGATTAATAATAAAGTCCTCAACAATGCTACATTGTATTGTCAAATTTATTGAGTGTAGATCTTATGTATAGTGCTCTTACCATGCACACACAAAATCATCATCATCATCATCATCATCATCATCATCATCATAATCAAGGGGATGGAAGGAAAGTTTGCCATGTAATGAATATATCTTTGGTAGTGGTGGTTTAATGTGTACATATTTACCCCCAAACTCAAGGAGTTACATACATTATAAATGCACAGATTTTTACATGTCAATCATACCTCAATCAAGTAGTTTAGAACAGAAGTTCTCAGGATATAGGAAGATACAAGGCTTTCTTAAATGAAAAGCTGAAGGTAGCATGGAAAAATCTATTAAAAATGCTGGTGTACTCAGTTGAGAAGAGACTACTAGTATATGGATATAAGTAGTATCTACTAGATTTTTGTCTTTTTGTGTCATGCACCAAGGATAATGAGTGTGTGTGTGTGTGTGTGTGTGTGTGTGTGTGTGTGTGAGAGAGAGAGAGAGAGAGAGAGAGAGAGAGAATTTATATGTTTTTGTATACTTTGATTGCCCTTTAATGCAAACATTTATAGAAATTTTAAAAATCATTGCTGGTAAATAAAGAGTTCAGGACACATAGTAGCATATGAGAATAGCTCCTGCTATGTTAATTTTGCTATTAAAAGTTAACATTTTATTTATTTTTATTTTTTAAAATATATATATATATATATATATATATATATATATATATATATATGTGTATATATATATATATATATATATATATATATATATATATTATTGATTTTTACAGAGAGGAAGGGAGAGGGACAGAGAGTTAGAAACATCGATGAGAGAGAAATATCAATCAGCTGCCTCCTGCACACCCCTCACTGGGGATGTGCCCGCAACCAAGGTACATGCCCTTGACCGGAATCGAACCTGGGGCCCCTCAGTTCGCAGGCTGACACTCTATCCACTGAGCCAAACCAGTTAGGGCAAAAGTTAACATTTTATAGAAGTACAATACTTGTATAGGAAGTTCTTTGAAAAATAGTGTTATTGGAAATGGCATTTCTAAATATAAAGGCGGTTTCCATTTTAATGGTTTTTCTCTTAGTGCTTCCAAAGTTTTTTACTTTTTAAAAAATATATATTTTTATTGATTGCAGAGTGGAAGGAAGAAGGAGAAAGAGATAGAAACATCATTGATGAAAGAGGATCATTGACCAGCTGCCTCTTGCACACCCCCTACTGGGAACTGAACCCCCAACTCAGGCATGTCCCCTTGACTGGGAATCGAATCTAGGACCTTTCAGTCCACAGGCTGACGCTCTATCTACTGAGCCAAACCAGCTAGGGCTGAAGTTTGTACTTTAAAAATTGCCATGAAGAATTTCCACTTTATAAAATAAACAGGATTACATTTACATGAACTTAATTGCCTCACAGCTTAGTATAAAAAAACTAGATTTTTATCTATCAATATAGAATTTAGGATATATTTTTATTTTCTTATATTTACCTTAGGATAGTTCATTTCTTTTTTTCTTTGTTATTATTATTATGTTTTGGTTATTTTAAGAGCTGGGAAACTTGCTACATTTCTTTGGAGAAAGTATCAGTACAACGTGAATTGTGTCAGGATCTGCCTTTCGCCATCTCTAGAATACTTGCAGTCTAAGCTCATATAAATGCCATGGAGAGAAGGGAAAAGGTCAGGAGAAGGCTTGGTGGCTGCTCCTTTGTTCAAATTTCTAGTCATGCTAGTCTGTGTACATGCCTATCCTTTGAGGCCTCAAGCTCTTCCTTGAATTGCTGTGTTCAGTTTCGTTCATTTTTAGTGAATGAATATTTTCTGAACCTCTAGGATATGTTGAAGGTCAGAGCCAAAGCTAAACAGGCAATGCCAATGGGTCCTTTCCAATAGCAGTTGTTAATTTACTATAAACCATAGCATTGCCAGTGAGGCAATGAGACCTTGGTTCTTGTCTTCTTGAAGAAAAGATTTCAATCAGGATACAAAGTGTAGCAAAGTAAGTAAGAATTCATTGGCCAAAATAAAAATATACTTAGGACAGTGAAACAAGGAAGGGTATAGAGGAAGTAACAGGAGAGCCTGGGCTGCTTTGACTCACGGAAAAGTCAGAAAAAAAGAAGGCTTTGGAGGCAGGTTCACGGGGTTAGCCTAGGAAGAGCGGCCACTGTCCATTGCTCCTCTGGTTGCAAGTCTCATGGGGCGTCCCTTAGAGGAAAGAAGGGAGAACGGAATGGCATGGGTGTGCTCCCCTAGGGGAGAGAGAGCACACCAGGTCCTTCATCCTGAGCACATTTATGTGTCTCTTGCAGGTGGAAATCTTAGGGGAAGTCTCAGGGGAGGGTCTCAATAGAATATTCATCAGCTTTCCAGGTGTGCTCTTTCAGGGTTGTGGTCTCCACTGATTGGTTGGTGCCAGGGCAGGGGGTCATTAGTCAATGCAGCTGGTCCTGAGGCAGCCAGAGCATCACTTGTCTGGTTTTGCCGATTTTCTGGCCTGTAACTGAAATAAAACTGAGGCCTAGATGTTATCTTTAGGGAGGAAAGTCAGGGGTCTAAACCACATGACCAGCAGTATACTATGGGAGGAAATATTACCCTGGAGGCAAGGTTCTCCTTTCCCAGTTTTGTTAGGTATCCAGGACTTTCTGTTCTGGTGAGTTTCTGTACCTGGCCCATCATCCTTGCTCTGCTCATGTCTGTCTAACTACCTGTATAACAAAGTGACCTGCAGATGATGGGTTTCTTGTGTTGGGTTTGAAGGTTCCCAGAAGAGGCCAAGCGGTGTACAAATGCAGCTGCCTCTAGTGCCAGACCTGAGGCCACTTAGCAAGAGGAACAGCACATGCTGAGGCCAGATGCTGCTTGTTTGAGAGATTTTAGGGAAGTCCAAAGTATGAGGCAAGACAGGTCATTAGTATGGAAAAGCCATTAGAAATGGCTTGGGTGAGTCCAAAAATTGTGTGGAATGGGTCTCAGTGAATCACCAGGCAGTACCAATGGTCATGGTTTGATGGAGACTGGTCATGCTTCTTTGCAAAATTCTTGGCAGACCTAAATTTAGATTAACTGATGGTTTCACTCATTTTCACTAGAATTTATAATCAGAATTTATAGACTGACCTTAATTTCCTCTGCCCATACTCTGCTTTGGAAACACCCCAATACTGTTGAGATGCAGATCGTGGAACATGTTTCAGGTTTTACTAGACTATTCAAGTACAGACCCTGACATTCCAATGAGACCACATGCATCCACATATGTTACTGTGGATAGCATTTTATTTAATCATTTCACTAATGATTATTAAATAGCTAGTAAGTGAAGTGCCAAGTATACCAGAGACACAGTGTTTACTCTCATTAAGAAGTTTACTTCCTACAGGACTTGAAAACCAGGGGACAACTCACATACACACATATACACATACACACATAATCCTTTCTAAGATGCTGTTGATTGTAAGATACAACATTGTTTTATGTAGCAGTACAAAATTAAAAAAAATTATTATAAAACTATGCTATAACATGAAAACACCATTCCACTCATATTAGATGTGTCTCCAAACCCAGAGAAATTATATTGTGGGAATTTAATGTGTCCTGAAATTATCAAAATGTAGTGATTCAATATATTATTTATTGCTGTTTTAACACAGATGAGGGCCTAAATTAATTGAAATAAGGAGATTAGTGAAGTTTAACAGGATAGGGTATTGCTTAAAGGAAAAGAAGTTATCAGGCCATGACCAGCACAGGTTGTTTCTGTTTGTGTATGTCTTCTTGGCTATCATGTAACAAGGATATCAGACCAAAAAGAAGAGAGAGTAAAAATTTAGATGTGTATCTAATCTCCAGAATTTAGAGCTGGAGAATGAGAGAGATGTAGTAATATATAACTGGACAAATGTGGTCATTCGAGAATCAATATTATTTTTTTTATATTTGGCCTAGTTATGTTCTCTGGGCTCTGTACTGGCTCTCACATAGGTTGAGTTGGCTGGACAGTATTGCTTGAGCACTGGTTTGAAGGGTGAGAAAGTGAAGGAAAACCATAAACAAATGCAGGGAAGGATTAAAGAAACACCTTTCTGAAAAATGTTAAGTATTTTTGTATTGATGACACGTACGGTATATTGGTGGAGAATGAGATAAGGTAGTTACACAGTCAGATGATAAAGAAAATTGTATGTATGCTAAGGAATGAAACTTTAAAGTTTTTTTGCTTTGTTTTTTTAATCCTTACTGGAGGATTTTCCCCCCCATTGGTTTTAGAGAGAGTGGAAGGGAAGAGGAGAGGAAGAGAGGAGAAAGATAGAAACATGGATGTAAGAGAGCCACATCAATTGTTTGCCTCCAGAACATTTGTCCAGTTATATATTACTACATCTCTCTCATTCTCCAGCTCTAAATTCTGGAGATTAGATACACATCTAAATTTTTTACTCTCTCTTCTCTTTTACTCTCAACCAGGGGAGGGGGGGGGGGTCCTGCAACCAGGGATGTGCCCTTGACCAGAATCAAACCTGCAACCCTTCCGTTCTTGGGCAAATACTCTAGTCATTTAGCAACACTGGCCAGGGAAAAGTTTATACTTTTAATCAATATGTAGTAATTGGTAGGGCAAGAAAGAAACTAATCAGATCTGTTTGGGGAAAAAATAGCTTTTTGTGATTATAAAAATACATCCTATTTAGAATATATTCTAAATAGGATATTTAGCAATATAGAAAAAAATATAGAGAAAATGTATCACACAAATATAACTTAGGTTAAACCACTGTTATTTTGAAAAATATATTTCCCAATATTTACTGAGTAAACAACACACACACACACACACACACACACACACACACACACGTTCTTTTTCCTATTTAACCTCACACATTCCTTCTCAGTAATATATACATTAAGGTAACTATTATATATAGAGATCTAATATATTTTATTTATAATTATTATATTTACCATTTATAATTTGCATGTATCCTGGCCAAATGTGGGATTTAAGGGATACATGTGTTATAAGTAAGGGTCTGCCATCTCTCACCATTAATGCTTACTTATTATACTAAGGAGCATGACAGATGTTTGCAATTTTACCTGAGCACTTTTCTTGCTTTGCTTGACTTCTTTTTCTTTTCCAAGAAATGTTTTTGCTTTTAAAATTTCCTTTTGAATACCTGCATTGTTTTAGTTTAAAACTTCTACAGCCTACTAAAACATCTAATTACAGGGTCAGTACTATTCAGGAACAAAAAATTCCCCAAAAAACTTTTATACAATTACTACTAAAATACAATTTTTTTACAAAGCCTTTATAAAGTGTGTATGAAGCCTCAGAGATATTTAATGAGCTACCCTTGGTCACTCTGGGATTAGTTCATGGAAACAGAACAATTTAACTTGCAAAAACAAAGATAGAATGTGATCAACATTTCAAAAGGAGTCTAACAGGCTGACCCATGATCGGCAAACTGTGGCTCGCTAGCCACATGCGGCTCTTTGGCCCCTTGAGTGTGGCTCTTCCACAAAATACCACGGCCTGGGCGAGTCTATTTTGAAGAAGTGGCGTTAGAAGAAGTTTAAGTTTAAAAAATGTGGCTCTCAAAAGAAATTTCAATCGTTGTACTGTTGATATTTGGCTCTGTTGACTAATGATTTTGCCGACCACTGGGCTAGACCTATGAACTACTGACAGTAAAGATGGCATGGTTTCAAGCATGGAGAGAACACTCCCATTATCTCTTTCATCATATAGCACCTTGTTATGTGCTGGCCTCTGTGGGGTGCTCACTATTGATGATGACCCTAATCATGTCAATTGCATACTGATGATTTACAGTCTTTGAAGTGTCATATATACTAATATTTATGTGAAATCGATATGTGTGTGTATTCAAAATATAAAATCATATATTTCAAACAAGCTTTGGAAAATGTAAAATAAGAGCAGGACAGCCTCACTGTTGTTGATTGTATAGGAAAAACACACACATTTATTTTGAAGTTATTTGAGTAATTTATGATTTCAGAATGCAATATTATTATTTACATATAGTAGCAGTGGTACTGGGAACTAAACCTAGCCTCATTGTTTGCTAACACTTGCACTCCTGAACTATGACTCCTCAGGAGCAAATTCCAGAACTTTCAGTTTCCAGTCTATTATGATCAGAAAAAGGTGCAAAAACTAAAAATAAACACAGCTAGAGAGGGTAATAAAAGACACAAGGTTATTTTTGTTAGAGGACTGATCAATATAACATGAGTAATTAATTACCTCTGATGATCTGTTTCACAGAGAAGAGTGAAAGATAGGATTAGTACCTATGAAAATAAATATTCTTCCTTGTTTGTCTCACTGTCATCATCATCATGCCTGTAAGTACCTATCAGGAAACGTTACACAATGAACAAGGACAATTTTAATGTTATTATGTCCAATAAGCTTCCCTGAGAGATATGCTGGAACTACAGACTGAAATTTAGGGTCAGACTCTAACTCCAATGGAGACAAAATCACCTGAACAAAAAGTCCATGTTAAGGATAAATAATGAAGACAGTGTCTGAACTCAGATAATGCACAGTGAGCTCACTAGAATAGTATTGAGCATAGTGGTTCATAGAAGCAAGGGGGGAGGGGTGCACTAAGTTAACGGCAATAAAATTTATTTCAGATCCCACATCCCGCAGGTGCCATATACTAATCAAACATTCTTGCTCAGGAAATGGTTCAAGAACTAGACGGAACGGAGCCTTTGTAATTCTGTTTGCTGTTGTATCATGAAAATACATGTAACAGTGCCCCACACATGATAGGCATTTAATGACTGTCGAGTGTCTGGCACCTGGCAGCTAATTAAAGATCTTTGCAGTAGAAATTAGTAAATCAATACCACTGTTTTCTTAACATTTATTTTCTTTATACTATTATATATAAAATGTTGCTGAGAGGATATATTTTGTACTTAATGTTCCTCCTTTGTCAATCTAATTCCAAAGCCTATCACATTTCATATTTTAAATTTTATGTTTGATTAAAGACTATAGTAGTAAAAAATATCCTAGATGATGAAGCAATTGATCTACGAATTGATCTACATTATGGAATAGTAGTGAGTACTGAAATTGAATCTTTCATTTACTTCTGTCATTTCCTCTAAAGACATTTTAGGGTCACCCCTCCCTCCCCCCACACACACAGAATAGCAGATTGATTAAGTTCTGATTTAAGTACACCTTAACTCAAAGTGGGAACAAGTCATCCCTGTTGAAAAAACTCCTGAGCAGGAAAAATATTAAATCCCAGGACTTTAGAAAGCAAATGAATATTTAAGGAACATTCAAAAGAGAACCGCAGTAAGCTTTAGAGTGAACAATTTTACCTATCTATAAAAAACAAAGGTGAAGAACTGAGTCAACTCAGACAGGCATTGAATATGTCATTTCATAGAGTCTCAATATAATAAAAACAAAGCATGTGTCACTAGTCCATCCTGCCAGCTCATACAGCTTTTGAGAGTGAAAGGTTCTCAGTAATAACATTAATTATTATTAAATATTTCTAGCTACATGTTGTAGAGACTGTAAACACCAATATTTACAGTGTCTTGGTAAAATATACTTCATTTTTTAGGACATTGTAGAGTTGGCTATTGATTTCTAATACAACATATTGTAGAATTGCCATTTAATAATTTTTAGAACTAGCTAGTGCAAGCCATTCCTTTTTAAGTGGCACATGTTCCATTTTCTGTCTTCCCCTCATCTTTACCACCTGCTAGCAGCATTTCAGGCAACAACACAGCAGTGTTCTCAGCAGATAGTACAACTTACTCCAAAATGATACCAATTCAGATGGTTCACAATAAGACAAAATCTTTAAGACTATAAAAATGCTTTTTTGTTTCTTTACTAGAGGCCCGGTGTGTGAAATTCATGCACAATGGGGTGGGGGGTCCCTCAGTCTGGCCTGCACCCTCTCACAATCCAGGATCCCTGGGATCAGGCCTAAACCGGCAGTCAGACATCCCTCTCGCAGTCAGGGACTGCTGGCTCCTAACAGCTTGCCTGCCTGCCTGCCTGATCACCCCTAACCACCTCTGTCTGCTTGTCTGATCGCTCCTAACCACTCTGCCTGCCTGCCTGATCACCCCTAACCACCTGCCTGCATGCCTGATTGCCCCTAAGCATTCTGCCTGTCTGCCTGATTGCCCCTAACTCCTCACCTGACTGCCTGATCGTCCCTAACTGCCTCTGCCTCGGCCCCTACAGCCTCGGCCCCCACCGCCACGGCTTTGATGGAAGGACGTCTGAAATGATGTCTGGAAGGTCGTTCGGCTGTCTGGTCTAATTAGCATATTATGCTTTTATTATTATAGATATTTTAATTCCTCCTTTCTTCTTTTAATGTTTAAACACTGAATTATAAAGGGTAATTACAAATTGTATTTGGTGTGTATATGTGTACATATAGGAGTGTACATGAGTTAACTTAAAATAAACAGGACTCAATTAAATGTATCTTAGTCTGTCTTTAATGATATGTATGTGTTGAATCAGTTTTCTACCATCCAAAAATTAACTATCCTGTTTTGGTCTTATTTTATGGTGACTAGCTCTCTAATTATTATTTTTTTCTCCTGTGAGCAAATGTGTTTTTTTTTTTGTTGTTGTTGTTTTTTTTTCTGGGTGGAGAGTGTCTTATTCAGTTCATTTACTCTAACAAGATACCATAGATTGGGTGACACCAGATATTTACTTCTCACAGTTCTGGAGGCTAAGTCTATGATCAAGACGTCAGCAGACTCAGTGTCTGGTGAGGGCCCAGGTCCTGGTTCATAGACAGCCACGGTTCTGTTGTGTCCTCACATGGTATAAAGGGCGAGGTTTCCCTCTGGGCCTTCTTTTATAAAGGTACTAATACAAGTCATGAGGGCTCTGCTCTCAAGACCTAATCAACTCCAAAAGGCTGCTCCTCCTGATACCATCACTTTGGGGGGTCAGGATTTTAACCTTTGAGTTTTGGCACACAGAAATATTAAGTCTATATCAGGAAGTGATCCTCAATATTAACTATATATATATATTTTTAAATGAAAATCTCTTTATCAGTTAAAGAAACTTTGATATAGGTAAAAATTTTGGAATGAGTAAAAGCAACAAATACTGAATAGTGATTATTTAACACTATATTTTGATACTGCATGACTATTGAAACAGTGTATTTAGGATGTATTGTTGGTTGAAAAATGTATTCATGACTTTATAAATAATTGATGTCTTAAATGTAGTGTTTATTTTTCATTTCAAAGGAAGGTAAAACTGATTAATTTTAAAAAAGAGCAAAAGGCATTTTAATCAAAATATAAAATAAGAAAAAATTTTAATTGATCCCTGTAGTAGTAAGGAAATAAATGAAATTAATGGATACAATTATTAAGAACCAAACTGTTATAAATGCCCATTTATCTTCAAGGAAATAAATATGATTACAGATTGGGCTATGTAGAAAGTTATTCACTTACAAATTTAAAAATAAAACTGTGTGGGTAGGTTTCATTATTTTATATCAATTCCACTAGAATAAAGTAAAGACTTGACTGAGTTAAGAATGTAAAAAATTACATTATAATACTTGGTTCAATCTCTTGAGATGATTTTTAGAAGGCAAACCTGAAATTGTTCAAATTTTTTTTTCAACTGATCTACAAAATATAAGGATAAATTATAAAACAGATGATATTATTCTACATACTAAAAGTATAATTGAATTAAATACATTTCTTTAAGAGCCTACTTTCAAAAGATAATGTGCTAAGTGATGAGTATAGAGAAATAAGTGACTCAAAGCCTGACCTTAAAAATAATTCAGTCTTAGTAAGACAGACAATTTAAACCAACTATCACATCACAGTATGATAAATTTCTAAAGTAAAGGAATAAATATCATAAAAGTCCAAAAAGGACATGGCTCAGCTTATGATCAAATTGAAATGATTTTGGAAAAGATTCCTTGAGAAAGTCAACTGAAGGAAGTGTTAGAGAGCAAGTGACATTCATTCGGGCAGACAGATGGGGCATAAAGTTTCCATTCTACATAAAAAAATGTTTTCCAACTAAATACAGGTATATTTATAAGAACCTATAAAGTCATATATACAGTATGTAATTTTTTAGGGAGAAAAGTTCACAGACAAGTACATTTTATTTCAACTGATTTTAGAAATGTTTTGTGATAAATGGCACTGACTTGGGCCCTGACAACATGAGAGGCACTTAACAGTTTTGGAAGATAAGAAATAATTGGGAGATATTAGTAACAAATTAGGATAGTTGCTTACTTCTTAATTTTACTCTGGTTACTTCAAAAAATTGGAGCAGTTTATATGCAAATAAATATTTTAAATATTAATGGGGTTCAAGCTTTTGTGGTGGTTTATTTAGAATAAGCTTCTTAAATATAGAGATATATAAAAAAAGAAAAACCTATTTGAAGGCAATGTAGAATAATCAAAGCTAGCAGAAACTGGAGGAGAGTCACTCCTTAAATAGAAACTGGAACAAGTGAGATTTGCAAGTTTGTAGACTTTTGCCTGAAGGCACCTTTTAATTTAGTACTACTTCTGCAGTACAAAACCATGGTATTACTAGCTCAAAGTGTCAGATGACAGAGTTTGGTGCTCTAAAAGCATGCAGAAATTTATGGAGAAAACTCTGGAAAAGAGAGAGTTGGACAGGAGATTAAAATTTTTAAAAATTGTTTTAAAACTGCACAAGTCTTGATATAACACTGAATTTTTCTGGCATGAAAGAATGCAGAGCCCTAAAAAAAATGGTAGGAGCTCAAAACTGAAAGATATGAGTGGATGTTTCAGTTGCTGCCATGACGATGATACACAGTTTGAATTTGGGCAAATAAAATGCCTGCTTGAAAAAAAGCAAGCTTCTGAAGAGAATTATAATAAAATCTGGACAATGAATAAAATACAATGCTTGACTAGAAATCACCAGAATGCAACTGATTATTGACATGTGACTTTATAAATGTCAGTTATGCCTCAAAAATGAAGGAAAGAGTGTGAACAAAATGAAATGTATTCAGAGAAAAACAATGCAATCAATAGAAACTTTCCTGAAATGATCAAGATATTGCAATTAGCATCCTCAGAATCCAAAGTAGCTATTAAAATATGTTCAATGATTTAAAGGAAAATATGCTCATAATGAATAATTATATAAGAAAACTTAACAGATAAAAAACTATAAAATAACAAAATCAATGCAGTGAAGCTAAGTACAGTAACTGAAAGAAAAACTTCACTGCACATATAAGGATAACCAATGGACACAGACACTTTGGGGCACGGGGGGGGGG
The DNA here is from genome assembly GCF_951640355.1 of Cnephaeus nilssonii. Taxonomy (NCBI): domain Eukaryota; kingdom Metazoa; phylum Chordata; class Mammalia; order Chiroptera; family Vespertilionidae; genus Cnephaeus; species Cnephaeus nilssonii. Next base: position 77,816,007 of record NC_137072.1, on the reverse strand, counting down.
GCGGTGGGGGCATGTGCCGGAGGGTAGGGCAGGTGCAGGGGGAGGTCAATTGGGGGAAAAGGAGACATATGTACTACTAATTGTAATACTTTAAACAATAAAAAAAATGAAATTAAAAAAACTTCACTGCATGAAATTGATAAGAATTAGGGGATAACAAAAGAAAACATTACTGAACATACAGATAGATCAATTGAAAATATCCAATCTGAACAATAGAGAGAAACATTAACTACTCTAAAATATATGTAATCAGAACCCCTTAGGAGAAGGTATAGGGAATGGGGCAAAAAATTACTTAGAAAAAATATAAAAATATTCAGAACTTTGAGAAAATGCATCTAACTACAGATACAAAAACTTCAAGAAATCATATAATTGTGAAGCTATGGATATCAAAATATAAAGAAAGATACCTAAAAGAAAATAGAGAAAAATGACACGTTACAAACACAATAACAGGTATTAGAATAATGCCTGATTTTTCATTAAAAAAAGGGGAAAAAAAAGGAACTTAGACTGTAACAAAATAACCTGTCTAATGTGCTGAAAAACAAGTTAATATTAACCTGGAATGTTGTATCTAGAAAATAAGCCTGCAAAAATGAAGGGGAGCTCGGCCAGCCTGGCTCAGTGGTTGAGCGTGGACCCAGGAACCAAGAGGCCACCGAATCTATTCCTTGTCAGGGCACATGCCAGGGTTGCAGGCTTGATCCCCAGTAAGGGGTCGGGGGTGCAGGAGGAAGCCAATCAGTGGTGTTTCTCTTCCATTGATGTTTCTATCTCTCTATTTCTCTCCCTTCCTCTCTCTCTAAAAAAAATCAATAAAAACACATTTTAAAAAATACAGGGGAAAGGAGACATTTTAAGTAAACCAAAACTGAAAGAATTCATGCATTTAGACTTGCCTACAAAAAATGCTAAAAGAAGTAATTCAGAATGAAGGAAAATAACATCAGATGATAGCTTAAATATGCATGAAGAAATACTGATATCAAAAGTGAGTAAATTAAAAGACCAATTTTGCTTCCAGCCAAGATGGAACAAGAGGAGCTAGATTTACCTTCCCAACAACAAAAATAAAACAAACTAAAAAATACATACAAAATAAATGAAACAATGAATCCCATCTAGTGATGTAAAAGTGATCCTTGGGAGATAAGAGAGAAATGCAATGAGCCAGATATTTACCTCAGTTTACTGTTCAGAGAATGTAACTCAGGCAGAACTCAGCTATCTATCTGAGAAGAGATGATAGATATGCAAGTTCAAGGAATTTAAGCCAGCCCATTTACTAATGCATAGCAAAAGAGAGGAGAAAAGTGAGAAAAAGAGAAAGAGATACTGTTAGATCCAGTTCTGCAGAATTTTAGCATAATACTGACCAGTGAATGCATGTGTAAAAAATACCTGAGGCCAGAAAAATATATTACAAAGAAATAATAATCTGCAAAGCTCAAACAAAATGAAGATTATTGCTTTTTCTTAAAAGCCAGAGTGGAAAACCTCATAATTCATGAAGTAACAGGTGGAATACTAAAATGGTTTTCCTCAATGGTTTGTAAAATTAAGCTAGACTAAACACTGCTTCCATCTGATAAAGTTTAAAGACAATATCCTCAAGGTTCAAATGGTTTTCAAGTAATTTAATTTTGCCCTGGAAGAAAACTCAAGAATATTTATAGAAGTACTAAATATATACATCATCCATCAAGGTCAAATATGCAATGTCTATTAGCTAATAAAAAATAACCATGCATTACAGAATCAGAATATAATGTCCATAACGAAAAACTATATACCAAAATAGTCCTAGATACAACAGAGGTTCTGAAGTTAGTAGATTGGACATTAAATACATAGTGAAAGAAAATATCCAAAAGTGAAATACAGAATAAAGGATAGAAAAAATGAATAAAATATCAATGAGGGTGATACAAAATATAATGATTTAATATATTATATATCTTCTAAAGTGTAGAGGATGATTTCATAACAAAAAGGGAAGGCAGGGGGTGAGGGGATAAGAGATCAACCAAAGGACTTGTATGCATGCATAGGAGCAAAACCAATGGACATAGATGGGGTGGGGAGTGAGAGCATGTGCTGGGGTGGGGGAGTCGGGGGAGAGGTCAAGGGGGAAAAAGGAGACATATGTAATACTTTAAACAATAAAGAATTTTTTAAAAAAAGAAAAAAATATCAATGAAGTGAAAATCTAATAGCATAAGAAGACCAAAATTATTCTCTAGCCAGACTGATCAACAAAAAATACAAATAACCAATATCAAGAATGAGAGAATCAAATCATATTAAATTCTACACATATTTAAGGGTGATAAGGAAATATTATGAACAACTTTATGCCAACAAATTTGGCAACTTTGTCAAAATGGACAAATTCTCTTTAAACATCTCTATATATAAAACCTTAATATGCAAATAGACCGAATGGCAGAATAACCGAACAACCAAACAACCAAACCACTGAACAACTGGTCACTATGACGTGTGTTGACCACCAGGGGGCATGCGTGGAACATGGCGAGCATCAGCCACAGTGGGATGATGGAGCAGGTGAGCCAGGGTGCCAGACCAAGGTGGGGCGCCAGTGGCTGTCATCAGGGCGAGCCTCTGGTGATTACTGAAAATCCTTTGCTCCTGCACACTGTGGTCCCACCTGCCGCTTGCACCTACTGCCGATGCCAGCCCTGCTTGCACCTGCAGCCAGCACCATCAGCTCCTGAGGGCTTTTCCACCTCCCCATTGTCCTGAGGGACGATCAGGGCAGCAGTCACCGCTCACACCCTCTGCTGGCACCAGCCCTAATCGCTTCGCACCGTCAGTGGGTGAGAGCTGGGCTGGTGCTATCAGCGTGTGGGAGTGGCGGTGGTGGGAATGGGGCTACAGGCAGACAGGGCACTGGAGTCCATGGCAGGTGGGGCGAGGCGGGGGTGGGGGGACAGAGGATGGGCTGAGACCCACCCCTGTGCCTACAGCAGCCTCATGGCCCACAGTTCCTTTCAAGATGCACAAATTTGTGCACTGGGCTGCTAGTGTAAAATAAAACAGCTCTCCCACATAAAATCCTATATCTAATATATCAATTGTATCTGTAACAGATAAAATGTTTTTCTATAAGAGAACTCAGGCATAGATATTTTCACAGGGGGGATTTAACCAAATATTTTAAAAATAAATAATACCAAATATTTTAAAAATGAATAATTCTATACAAAAGCATTCAAATTTTTTGATTAAGGAACATGTCTCAGACAATTCTATCAGGCCACGATCTCTCTGATATATATTTAAAAAAGAGAAAAGTAGAGCCAATATCAAAATGGGCATAGATGCCAAAATTTTTAGCACAATTTTAGCAAACAAAATCCAGTGAAATATACAAATAATAATACATTATGAGTAAGTGGGATTTATGTCCAGAAAGAAGGTTGTTGTTTTTAATGGTTGATATTTTATCAATATAATTCACAATGTTAATTAACAAAAGAGCAACAGTAATATATAATAATTTTAACAAATAGAGAAAAGCCTTCATAAATGCAAAACTAATGAGGATGATTTTGTTAAAAGCAAATTGCTGTTTAAACCAAAATTTAATTAATTAATTATTTTAAAGTAACACTATATTTGGATTCACAACACAAGTAGATATTATATATATTATACAAATTGTACAATAGAATGTGTAGAACTATACAGTTGTAGGTTTCCTGTATTTCAAAGGGCCCTATAATTTTTTAAAATATTTTTTTGTCGATTTCAGAGAGGACAGGAGAGGGAGAGATAGAAACATCAATGATGAGAGAGAATAATTGATCTGCTGCCTCCTGCATGACCCAGGGGGATCCAGCCCTCAACCCGGGCATATATCCAGAGGGGCCAGGAATCCAACCATAACTTCCTGGTTCATAGGTCCATGCTCAACCATTGAATCTCACAGGACAGGCAGAATATTATATTCTCTAGAACAAAAAGTAAACATATATGCAAATGGTACAGTAAAAAAAGCTAAGCAGAAGAAAACAAAGACCCACACTTATATGGGTCTTTTAAACAAATAGCGGTCTCACTGGATATAACCAAACTAGAGTCCCGGTGCACAAAAATTTGTGCACTTGGGGGGGGGGGCGTGGGGGGGGAGGATGGGGGTCCCTCAGCCCAGCCTGTGCCCTCTCACAGTCTGGGACCCCTCAGGGGATGTCCACCTGCCAGCTTAGGCCCGCTCCCTGGAGGTACGGGTCTAAGCTGGCAGTCAGACATCCCTCTGGCAGCCCTGGAGCCCTCGGGGGACATCCTTAGCGCTGCTGAGGAGGCGGGAGAGGCTCCTGCCACCGCAGCTGCGCTCCCAGCCATCAGCCTGGCTTGTGGCTGAGGGGGAGTGCACTGACCACCAGGGGGCAGCTCCTGCATTGAGCGTCTGCCCCCTGGTGGTCAGTGCGCATTATAGCGGCTGGTTGTTCTGCTGTTAGGGTCAATTTTCATGTTACCCTTTTATTATATAGGATCCAAACAAAGTCAACTATAACCCCTACTTTATACAATACACAGAAATTTATCCAAGACTTTGTGGAATCGATGGAGACATAGATTAAACTAGGATGATAATCAGAGATACCAATGTTTTTTTGGAACCTAGTGATGGATGTATGATGATTAACTATTCTATATTTGAAAATCTCTGGGTTAAAATGTTTGTTTTTTAATTTTATCCTCACCCTATGATATGTTTTTATTGATGTTTAGAAAGAGAGAAATAGACAAAGAGAGAAACATCAATGTGAGAGAGAAACATAGCTGCCTCCCATACACACTCCGACCAGGAATTGAACCCACAACCCAGGTATGGGCCCTGACTGGGAATTGAACTCACAACCTCTGCCATGTTACCAAGGAAGGGTTAAAATGCTTAAGTGATTAAAGCATATGAATTCCATAATGGAGAGCGTGTGTGAGTGTGTGTGTGTGTGTGTGTGTGTGTGTGTGTGTGTGTGTGTAGGGTAGCAGTGATAATTATTACAGAAAATAAAGCCTAAAAAAAACCTTGATGGAGAATAAAACTAGAATCTTAAGAAGAAAGCTCTTTTTAATACAACATGCTAATGAAGAGGAGCAATCAATGTGTGAGTAAGAAATTAGAGAGATTTATGTATTAGACAGAATCAGGTTCACATTTTTGTTCTCCTTTATTAGCTTTGTTACTTTGTGCAAAGCAATTAACCTTTCTGAGCTTCAGTTTATTCAACTCTAAAATGAGATTAATTGTCTGTAACTCAAAAGGTGGCAATGAGAATTTGGAAACTTTAACATATTGTAAGCATTTAGTATATTGCATAAAATTTATCACATATTTAATGGAATTTTGTTTGTTTGTCCTCATTCCACAGACAATCTTTAATTACCATCCCCAGCCTTAATAAAAGAAGCTATAAAAATTGGGATTTACATTAAATTACTTGAATTAATCCACATATGCTTCTAGTCTTGGAAAACAAAGGTCAAGGATAGAAAAGCATATGTTGAAGAGGATGTGGAGAAAAGGGAACCCTCATTCATTCTGGTGGCCATGTAAATTGGTACAGCCTCTATGGAAAACGGTATGGAGGTTCCTCAAAAAATTAAGAATAGAGCTACCATATGATCTAGCAATCTCCCTTCTGGGTATCTATGCCAAAAAACTAAAAATACTTATTCATAAATATATATGCACTCCCATGTTCATAGCAGCATTAGACAGAATAGCCAAGATAGGGAAACATCCTAAGTGTCCTTTGACCAATGATTTGATAAAGAAGATGTGGTACAAATATACAAGTGAGTACTACTCAGCCATAAAAAGATGAACTATTGCCATCGGTCACAACATGGATGTATCTTGAGAGTATCATGCTAAGTGAAATAGTCAGATGGGAAAGAACAAGAACCATATGATATCATTTATAAATGGGATAGAAAGCCAAAAGCAACAAATAAACTCATAGACAACAGTATGGTGGTTACAAAGGGGAATGAGGTTAGGGGGAGGATGAAGACACTCAAGAAGGTCAAAGAGATGGTGACAGAAGGAGAATAGAATTTGGGTGGTGAGCACACAATGCAACATACAGATGATGTATTAGAAAGTTGTACACCTGAAACTTATATAATGTTACTCCAATAAATTTAATTTTAAAGTAGTTTTAAAAAAAGGATATGGTAAAAAGGGAATTGGATTTACAGTCAGACTGGGACTGTCTGAGCTACTATTAGCTATGCAGATTTTGGTGAGACTTACTTATACTGCGAAATGGATATAATAGCTACATTGCAGGATTAAATAAAATATTGTAATAAGATTTATGAACAATGTTGCTTTGTATATACAGTATTTGTCACTTAACAAATGAAAGCTACTTATTTTATTAGTATTCAATAAGTGCAACAGGAAAGCTTATTTTGTTGTTCAATTACTTGTTATCTATCCGGAGTCTAGAGTGGAAGTGAAGTTTCAAAGACTAACTTGTATGTGAGAAGAATTTTTAATTGAGAAACTGAGTATGAGAGTTTTAAGAACCAAGGATAGGTATCTGTAATTTTGAATAGAAGGAGCTTCTCCTCACTAATACGTAGGATGAAAGATTCTTTATATAAGTTCTTGGGGAATTAAATCTGAGGAGATACAATAAATAATTTTGCAGGCACATTAGCTCATATAGCTTAACCAGAGAAGAAGCAGAAAAACTACCTATAATTTAAAGAGATTTAGCAAATATAAGACCACCACAGTGGAGAAGCAAAGTATCTTGGAAGGTAGAAGAGAATATCTAGATTGTATATCTCTTTACATTCATAAGAAAAAGAGAATATAACTTATATTAAAGCCTAAATATAGACAAACATTTACTGCACACAACACAATGCCAATTACAATACACAAATATTAAAAACATGCAATTTCATTTTTATGTTGCATGTTATCAAAACAAGAAGTGGAATGGGGAGGATGTAATTGCTGTTTTCTACAAGTTTTAATTCAATTAAAATGAGCTTCTTCTTCTTTTTTTTAAATACCGTATTTTCCAGCGTATAAGATTTTTCTGGGTTAAAAAGTCATCTTATACTCTGGAAAATACGGTATATTGGACTATATTGATAGGATTAGATATAATGGATTAGATATATTGGACTATAGTATTTTCCAGAATATAAGACGACTTTTTAACCCAGGAAAATTTTATACGCCCAGTCGTCTTATACACCGGAAAATATGGTATATTTTATTGAGCCTTTACAGAGAGGAAGGGAGAGGGACAGAGAGCCAGAAACATGATCAGCTGCCTCCTGCACACCCCCTACTGGGGATGTGCCCGCAACCAAGGTACATGCCCTTGACCGGAATTGAACCTGGAACCCTTCAGTCCACAGGCCAACGCTCTATCCACTGATCCAAACCGGTTTTGGCTAAATGAGCTTCTTTTTTTATATATATATATATATATTTTATTGTTTTATACAGTGGAAGGGAGAGGGATAGAGAGTTAGAAACATCGATGAGAGAGAAACAGAGAAACATCAATCAGCCGCCTCCTGCACACCCCCTACTGGGGATGTGCCCACAACCAAGGTACATGCCCTTGACCGGAATCAAACCCGGGACCTTTCAGTCCCCAGGCCGACGACCTATCCACTGAGCCAAACCTGTTTCGGCTAAAATGAGCTTCTTAATAATTGTTTTTAATGTACTTTCAAATAGTCATTACTTATTCTTAGCTCCAATATAACTGGTTTACCTACTATCCTAAAAATAATATGAATTGTTTTTTAAGGCCTTGATTATTTTGTTAATGTTGCAGTCAATAAAAACCTGATATTAGGTGACTTGAGTGATTTAAATAAGAAAAGATATAGCACAAATTGCTTACAATTTATGACAAATAATTAAAATATCCCCACAAGTGAAAGTCCAGGCACAAATGGTTTCACCTATGAATTCTATCAAACATTTAAGGAAAAAATAAAATGAGTTTTCCAAAAACTATTGTGGAATGTTTGTAACTCATTCTATGAAGACAATTTTATACTAATATAAAAGTTAAACAGAGACTATTTTAAAAAGCAAAGGGCAAAAATATAGGAAGGAAGGAGAAGAAGGGGAGAAGAAAGAAAGAAAGAAAGAAAGAAAGAAAGAAAGAAAGAAAGAAAGAAAGAAAGAAAGAAAGAAAGAAAGATGGATGGACCTAGTGGGTATTATGTTAAGTGAAACAAGTCAGAGGGAGAAATACAAATATCCTATTATTTCATCTATATGCAGAAGCTGAAGAATAAAATAATGAACAAACAAGACAGAAATAGACTCATAAGTGCAGAGAACAAATAGTTGACAGAAGGGAGGAGTTATGAGAGGCTGGATGAAAAAGGTGAAGGGATTAAGAAATACAAATTTGTAGTTACAAAATAGTCAGGGGGGTGTAAAGTATGAGATAAGGAGTATGGTCAATAATCCTACCTAATAATAGACAAATATGCAAATTGACCGTACCTTCGCTATGCCCGCAATTGGCCAGGAGGCGCGGGGGGGCGGGACTCGGGGTGGCCGGGGTGGCCAATTGGGCTGGCAGGACGCTGAGCTCGCGTAGCCAGCGGTGGCTCGAGCTCAGCATCTGCGCCATCGCTGTGCTGCTGCACAGAAGGGGCCTCTGGGGCAGTGAGCTCACGTCCCACCATGGACCATCAAAAGCGGGGGAGCTGGGTGCCTGTCCGCTCAGGCACCAGGCCTTTCAGAAGGCTTGGCTGCGCCTGACGCTTCTGAAAGGCCTGGTGCACCAGCGGACAGGCACCCAACTCCCCCGCGATCGAAAGCAAAAGCGTGGGAGCTGGGTGCCTGTCCACTCAGGCACCAGGCCTTTCAGAAGCCTCTGCCGCGCTGGAGGCTTCTGAAAGGCCTGGTGCACCAGCGATCAAAAGCAAAAGCGTTGGAGATGGGTGCCTGTCCGCTCAGGCACCAGGCCTTTCAGAAGCCTCCGCCACGCCGGAGGCTTCTGAAAGGCCTGGTGCACCAGCGGACAGGCACCCAGCTCCCCCGTGATCGAAAGCGAAAGCGTGTAGGGGACCCTACATGTGCATGATTCAATCATGCACTGGGCCTCTAGTATTGTAATAACTGTGGATGGTGCAGGTGGGTACTTGAATTATTGAGAGGATCATTTTGTAAATTAAATAATTATATATACATTAGAGGCTTGGTGCATGAAATTCCTGCACTGCAGGGGATTCCTCAGCCAGCCTGCGCCCTCTCACAGTCTGGGACCCCTTGCTCCTTACTACCCGCCTGCTTGCTGCTCCTTACAGCTTGGCTCGCGGCTCCTTAGCATGGCCACAGAAGGCGGGAGAGGCTCCTGCCACCGCTGCTGCACTCCCAGCCATTAGCCTGCCTTCTGGCTGAGCAGTGCTCCCCCTGTGGGAGTGCACTGACCACCAGGGGGCAGCTCCTGCATTGAGCATCTGCCCCCTGGTGGTCAGTGTGCATCATAGCAACCGGTCGTTCTGGTCGTCTGCCATAACAGTCACTTAGGCTTTTATTATATAAACTAGAGGTCTGATGCATGACATTTGTGCAAGAGTAGGCCTTCAACTAGGCTACTGGCACTGGCTTCCCTCTGGCACCCAGGACCTGGGCTTCCCTGGTAGCCCGGCTTCGTCCAGAAGGTCATCTGGAAAGACATCCATTCTAATTAGCATATCACACTTGTATTATTATTATAGATAATGCTGTATAACTGAAATTAAGATAACATTGAAAGTCTAGTGTAATTGAAAAAAAAAAAAAGAGAAATCCCTCAATTTAAATCAATGTAAGGGCTCTGAGGAAGGAAAAGTTACCCAATACCCTGCCATAACCTTAAATAACAAAGGTGATCAACTGTAAGTATAGATGGTGATACTCATTCCTGGTAGATACATGAGCTACTATTTGTATTTAACACCTTGCCACTCTTGCTCAACCTTCTCTTTGATATAAACCTACAGGAAAAGTTGGTAGGATTTTAAATAACCAATAAATGTGGCCTGTCTCAGAACCCTTAACATGAAGTCTTGGTGCCTTGACTGAAAACATTCCTTCTTGCTCTGTAGCACCACTCCTATTTAATGGGGAGAGATTTATTTTGCAAATGGAATTGTAATATTAGATGAACACCAGAGACTATTTTTGACCTTTCAGAGGACTCCTCTAGTCATATTTAAGTATTTGAACCATTTTGAATTAATCTTTGTATATGATTTGAGGAAGAGGCTCAACTTCATTCTGCTACCTGAGACTCTACATTCAGTTCCTTTTATTTATCTACATGCATTTATTCATAAGCCATTTTCTCTTGATTAATGCACTTTTGGAGCAAGATACAACATCAGGAAGTATTAGTTCTCCATCATTTTTTCATCACTGGTTTGCATATTCAGTTTCTATTGTAGTTCCCATGAACTTTAGCATCAGTTTCTCAGTTTCTGTAAAAAAAAAAATAGCTGGGATATTAGAGGAATTGCATTGAGTTAGTAGAATTAATGTCAATTCTATGTCCACTGTAGAGTCAGTTTAACATGGCAAAAACCATTTCCATCTCCTTGGTTCTCAGTTTCTTCACATTGCCTTCTATAGCCCTAGAACTCATGACTTCAGAACCGTGAGTGCTAAAGAAATTTTAAAAAGAATTAGTTCTTAAACCATTAAAAATCAGGCTAGAATAAACTCCCAAAAGTGGGATCATGGGTCAAATGGCAGCTCCATTTTTAATTTTTTTGAGGAAACTCCATAATGTTTTCCATAGTGGCTGCACCAGTCTGCATTCCCACCAGCAGAAAATGTTCCCTTTTCTCTACATCCTTGCCAGCACTCATTGTAGTTTTAATTTGCATCTTGCTAATGATTAGTGACTTTGAGCATTTTTTCATGTGTCTATTGGCCTTCTATATGTCCACTTTGGAGAAGTATATATTTAGGTCCTTGGCCCATTTTTTAATTGGATTGTTTGTCTTTCTTTTGTTAAGTTGTATGAGTTCCTTATATATTTTGGAAATTGACCTCTTATCAGATCCTAAGAAACTTGAAACATCAGTCAGAAAGAATATATGCACCCCTATGTTCATAGCAGTGCAATTTACAATAGCTAAGATCTGGAAACAGCCCAAGTGCCCATCATTAGATGAGTGGATAAAAAGCTGTTGGACCTCTGACTAGTTTGGCTCAGCGGATAGAGCGTCAGCCTGCGGACTGAAAGGTCCCAGGTTCGATTCTGATCAAGGTCATGTAACTTAGTTGCGGGCACATCCCCAGTAGGAGGTGTGCAGGAGGCAGCTGATCTATGTTTCTTTCTCATCGATGTTTCTAACTCTCTATCCCTCTCCCTTCCTCTCTGTAAAAGATCAATAAAATATATATTTTAAAAAAATTAAAAAAAGCTGTTGTATATTTATACCATGTGGAATACTATGCAGCTATAAAAAAGAAGGATCTACTACCATTTGAGACAGCATGGAGGGACCTAGAAAGCATTATGCTCAGTGAAATAAGCCAGTCAGAGAAAGATAAGTATCACATGATCTCACTCATATGTGGAATCTAATGAACAAAATGAACTGATGAACAAAATAGATCCTGAGACACAGAAACATGGAACAGACTGTTAAATATCAGAGAGAAGGCAGGAGTAGGGGTTGGTGTGGGGAGAGATTAACTGGAGAACTTATATGCATAGCCCATGGACACAGACAATAGTGTGGTTGAAGGTCTGGGACAGGCAGGTACCGGGTGGAGAGTTTCAATGAAAAAAAAAAAAAAAAAAAAAAGAGGGACATCTGTAATACTTTCAACAATAAAGATAAGTTTTTTAAAAAAATTCAGGCTAGAACATTGTGTTTCCTCTAGAATGTAAAGGTCTTGGATAGAAATATCATGCCATAATGGACATTTTGGTGGTGTTTGTATCATTCATAATGAGTTGTCCTCTTGGGAAACCCATCCCTCTACCATGGGGTTACATGTATAGGCTCTAGCAACTAGACTGATAAATGACACAAATGATTCTATGCCTTGACCAAGAGTAATCAAACACATCATATCCACTTATAGCAATACAGAATAATCAGATTTTCTTCTTGTGAATTTATTAGGTGTGAAAACTTTCATGCAGATGTAGTTATAACATGGAAGCCTGGAAGCCTGAATCATGATATACCACTATGAAGGCTGGAGAGAGGAAGGATGGAGTAAGGGAGGCGGGGGGTGGGGGGGTCGGGGGTCGGGAATAAAAGAATGAGGTAAACAGACAAGAGAAAGAGGCAAGAGAAAATGTATTGTTTGGGTTCTCTTATATTTTCATTTTCAGTGTCCATTGTTCCCAAGGATTGGTTGCAATTTTTCTTTGGATTCAATATTATATCTGTGGTTCCTTATAATAAATTCACTAGGCTTTTTGTTTGATTTATTGGTTTGTCTGCTGTTGATGTTATTGTTATTGTTTTGAGATATCATAAGAAAGAAATGTGGGTAATAACAGTGACATTATGACTAGGAAGTAAAGAGATACATTTAAGAAATATTTTAAAGCAGGTCTAACAAAATTAAACCTATTGATGATATATAAATGTATACCTAAATCTTTAAGCAGAAAAAGACTACAAAAGAGGTATGTAGTTTATTTATCTCTTAGGATTGTGCTATGACTAAGCTAACAAATATGAATTTTTTAACATGCTTTGAGTTTACCAATTCTGGAAATTTGAAAAAACATCATTAATGAATAAACTTAAAATTTAAGACAAAGTATATTGTTATAAGTGCATGATATAATTTAACATTATATTTATTATATGTTATTATAAAGTCAGAGACTTAAATTTGAGAAGGGATTTTGATATCATATATTTTGAAGTGTTCACCTCACTTATGAAACATCAAGGTAAATGTGTATTTTTGTATATTCTTGAAAATTAATGAAATCAATACAATAAAAATTTTAAATAGCATCATATTATTAAGACAATTAAAATATAAAATATTAATATTTGAATTGTGTCTATGTCTGTATCTGAATTAATTAGTTTGGGAAATATTAAAAGGGTGTATTTTAGTTTCTCTTTGAAAATGGTTAAAGGTAGACAGTACCTAATATTTCAGAATTTTGAATTTTATTTTATAATTAATTAAAATTGCATTTAGAGCTAAGATACATACATTTTGTTGAAGTTATTCAGTAACAATTCTTTTTTCTGGACTTTATTTTTTTTTCAAGCATATCTAATGGATTAGATTCCAGAATACTACTGGAATATTTCTATGCTAATGACAATAATTACTTCCACTGCCATTTGTTCTGTAAGTATTATATGCCTATTATTTGCCAATAATATAATATGATTTTATCTATCTATATACAAATTGGAGATTTCATATTTTTATATTTTACATTGTCTATTCATTAAGGCAATGCCAATAAATTAATTAAAGCACTAATAACCTCAATTAATATTACTGAGCATTTACAATGTGCTAGGTTTTTTATTAAAGGGTTTACGTGTATAGTCACATTTAATGCTCACAACAACTCTCTGAGAGAGTACATTTTACCCGAGTTTTATAAGTAAACAATTAAAACTAAGAAGTTTCAGTAATTTGTTCAATGTCCCACAGGTAGCAAGTGACAAAAGCATCATTGAAACCTGGTTTTATTGCTTGGCAAATGTGTGCTTCAACTATTCTAAGTCTTCTCAATATAAATTAAATGTGAATATATAATACACTTCTCAAGTTTTACATGGACAATATCAGAAATTCATCTTACAAATCATGAAGAAAATCACATTTTGGCAATCCATAATTCAAAATTATGAGGGTTGGGGTTCAAATATTAGGGCTGGAGTTGCCTGTCTGCTTATTAAATTCACTAGGGGCCCGGTGCACGAAATTCGTGCACTGGGGGTCGGGGGTCACTCAGCCCAACCTGCCCCCTCTCACATACTGGGAGCCCTTAGGGGATGTCCTATTGACGGCTTAGGCCCGCACCCCACAGGGAGCGTACCTAAGCCGCAGTCTGGCCTCCCTTTGTGGGAGGCAACTGGGCTGGTCAGGGGAAGGCACCAGCCCCATCACCCCACTGCTGCAGCCACTGCCAGTCACCGCAGCCACCAAGGTGTTTTCATCAACACGGACTCCAGTCCCTTCACCAAGAAAAATTGCAACGTTTTTTAGGCATTTTCAAGATGTGTCTTTCATAGGATATGGATTTCTTTATTTATTTTTTATCTTCACCTGAGGGTATGTTTCCATTGACTTTTAGAGAATGTGGAAGACAAAGGGAAAAACAGAGAGAAATACTTTGATTGGTTGCCTCCTGCATGAGCCCTGATCTGGGCCCCGGCCAGGGAGGAGCCTGTAACCTAGGTACATGCCTTTGATCAGAATCAAACCCAGACCCTGCTGTCTGCAGGCTGAGGCTCTATCCACTGAGTGAAACCAGCAGGATATGACATTTCTTAGCCCCTCCAGCAGTGGACCTTTGTTTTTTTCTCAAGAAGTGTGGTGGAAAAACCCTAGATCACCTTTATCATCTTTTTGGATTCTTATTACCCAAGTTACTAAGAATATTACCAGTGGCATACAGAAAGCTTAGCCAATGTGCAGTCAGAAAAGGTGTTTCCTCTATAGTTCACACCAATGGAGGTCTGGGCCCTGCCCAGACCTAAAGCCTCTGGCCGAAGCTTTAGGCCTGGGCAGGCCTCTCCAGCTCCCTCTGATCACCGGCTCAGCCCCTGCCCAGGCCTGCCCAGACCGAAAGCCTCTTGGGCAGGAGCGGACCCCCAGCTCCCTACAATCAATCGCTGGGGGTCCGCTCCTGCCCAGGCTGAAAGCAGACCCCAAGCTCCCTGCCCAGGTGATCAATCACAGGGGGTCTGCTGGTGTACCAGGCCGAAGAAATCCCCAGCTCCCTGGAATCGATGGCAGGGGTTCCGCTGGTGCACCAGGCCAAAAGCCTCCGGTGGGGGCTTTTGGCCTGGTGCCGGAGCGGACACCCAGCTTCCTGCAATTGATGGCAGGGGAGCTGGCCCCGCTTTCGATGGCAGGGGGTCCACTCGCCACGCCCACCATCCAATCAGAGTGAGGAGCTGGGTGTCCGCCACACCCACCATCCATCAAAAGCTGGGAGCTGGGTGTCCGCTCCGGCTCCAGGCCAAAAGCCTCCGGCAGAGGCTTTCGGTCTAGTGCCAGAGCGGACCCCAGCTCCCTGCAATTCGTCGCAGGGGGTCAGCTCAGGGCGCCTATGTATGCAAATTAACCACCATCTTGGTTGGATTTATTTGCATACTGGCTCTGATTGGCTGGTGGGCGTGGCTTGGCTGGTAGGTGTGGCTTGGGCATAGTGAAGGTGTGGTCAATTTGCATATTACTATTTTATTAGGTAGGATTTTTTCTCTGTTTTAAATCTATTCTATTTGAGTACTCTATATTTTTCTGATTATTATTTTCGAGTTTCATGAGGGTAAAGAAAGGCATAATTGCATTGAAAATACTAATAACACGCATGACACAAATTTCAGGAAATCACTGATGTTATGCATTGTATCCAATGACCTATAAAGAGTAATCCATAACTTAATGTAGCCAGTTTTCTCAGTGCAAGTAACTGAAATGTGCTTAATAAGATGACAATAACAAGACTTATAAGTGGTTAATATGTATGATGTATTAATCTAAGGACTCTCTATATATCAATTTATGTAATCCTTACTATGATCCTGTGAAATAAGTACTATCATCTATCTCCATTTTTCAGATGAGGAAACTGAGTCACCGAGTGGTTAACTAACCTTCTCAAGACCACCAGAACTAATCTCTATTTTTACAAAGGCTATCTGGTTCCAAAGTCTGTGATCCTAATCATTACTCTACCCTTTATCTTCAATGGAAAGTTAGATCTCTCAATGGCTTCTCAGCCCAACTCCATTGCTTACAGCTTTCTCTGGCACTACAGAGTTATAGTTTTTGTTTTTTTACCAAGCAATATGGAACCTTTATTTTTAAAGTGATTTCTGTACATGTGGAGCATGAGAGTAATCCTTTTACAAATGGAACTGATTACTAGAAGAAATAATGGCAAAACCAAACTAGTATTTGATGTGAATCCATAGGAGTTTAAGCTTGGAGAGTATTGACCATCCCTTTTATTGCCTTTGTCCACTACTTTCCCCTTTTCTAGATTCTTCCTAATGGCACTTAGATGTGTTCAAGCTTCCCATATCTTAAACATATAATTACCTCCCTCTCACTCATAACTAAGCAACTATCATATTCTTTTCATTCTCTTTAAAGCCAAACTTAAGAGAACTGCCTACACTTATGAACCCTATTGCATTAGAGTTATTTTCCCCCAAACACATTCCAATTTGTAAAATGTAGTTAAAATTACTTCAAAAGATTTTACTTCTCAGTTCATTATTGCACTTTTGTCACTGAACATGTTAAGATTAAAAATAATCTTCTATCTTGGCATATCAGTAGTTTTAGACACAGTAAAGTATTTTGTTCTCTTAGCTATACTGGCTTCCTAGTCCAGTGGTTGGCAAACCACGGCTTGCGAGCCACATGCGGCTCTTTGGCCCCTTGAGTGTGGCTCTTCCACAAAATACCACGTGCGGGCGCGCACGTACAGTGCATTCGAAACATCGTGGCCCATGCGCAGAAGTCGGTTTTCGGCCTGGGCGAGTCTATTTTGAAGAAGTGGCGTTAGAATACTCAAGGGGCCAAAGAGCCACATGTGGTTCGTGAGTTGCGGTTTGCCGACCACTGTACTAGTCTATTTCCTAACAATTACTTTTCTGTCACCTTTGCTGGTTTATCACTCTAAAATGACCTTGTAAATTTTAAAGTTATGTACATTTTTGGTGTTACATTTTTTAAATAGAATTGCTATTTTAAAATATTTTTAAAATGACATTGGTATGGCAGTAAAACAAAAAAGAACATTGTGAATGCAGAAATGTATAGGAATAGCAATGTGGCATGAATTTGATAGTACAGCAAGTATCAATCAATGGAGGAATGACTACATCTTCACATTTACCCATAAAGTAATTAGTTTCTTTATGGGACCTGAAAAAGAAAGATATCAAAAATAGGTGAAGATGGGTTATAAGTTGTTACTGAATTCTGTGCACAAAAATTGCCTTTTGTATGCTTAACTGAAAATTATTGGCACCAAAATTTCAGAATAGAGTTTAGTGATTTGGAAGAAATTTTGGAAGTGAAAATAGAGTGCATATTTAGGAAATCCTATATCATTAATATTCCTGATAACACAGAGAATAATAGTGCCTTTATATGTGTGTGTATGTGTGTGTGTGTGAGTGTGTGTGCGTGCGCACGCGTGCGCAATGACATCAGTGCCACTGAGGGGAACTTGATTGTAAATAGAAAACATTATCCTGTTGATTTCATTTATGTGTACTATTTTTATGTATAATCAAGAGTGACTGATATGTGGCCAAATGTGTCTAAATCTTTAAATCATAAAATATAAAAAAATCTAAGTGGGATAAAAGCATGGCACATCCTTTAATTATGTTTTTTTTTCCTTTTTCTTTCTAAGTGATACAAAATAATGTATTTTACAACTGATGGCACTTCAGATTTGATAAAATACAATAGCATATTATACATAATGTGTGTAGTTATTTGATTACTGTCTCTAAGTTATAAACTCCATGAGGGTTCAGACTCTGTTGTTTGTGATTATATCCTAGAGTCTGTAACCATGCTTGACACATAAAATGTGTAAACTTCTTATCATGCAAAACTAGAAATAAAGATGGGTTTCTCTTAATTTATTATTTTTTAAAATTTTGTTTAAGTTGAATTACAGTTGACAGTCAATATCAAATTAGTTTCAGGCGAACAGCATAGTGGTTAGATGTTTATGTAACTTACCAAGTGGTCATCTTGATAAGCTTAATATGCACTTGGCACCGTACATAGATATTATAACGTAACTAGAGGCCCGATGCATGAAATTCATACAAGGGGCTTGGCCCCCTGCTGCCGCAGCAGCTGCCTCAACCCCTGTGACCACAGCGGCTGCCTCTGCCTTGTCCCCTGCCGCAGCGGCTTCATCTGGAAGGTCGTCCAGTCTAATTAGCATATTATGCTTTTATTGTTATAAATTGACCACATTCCCTGTGCTGTACTCTACAATCCCGTGACGTTTTTGTAATCACCAATTTGTGCTTCTTAATCCTGACACCTTTTTCACCCACTTATTGCAAAATCTTAATGTTTAACTCTGAATCTGCTCCAATAAAAGATCCATCCCCATTAAGGAATTGGTTCTATTTATTACAGCCAGTTGTTCTTGAAGTTCCTATTGACTGAAGTCCCTGACTTGGGCAGAGTATAGGGCTTTTGCTCTTATTACCAAGTTCTATGTATAGTGACATCAAAAGGGACTTCCTAAATTTAAGAAGTGGGAGTGCTCCCAGTCCACATTCCTGGGTTTAAGTCATCAGCCAATTCTTCTGACATTATTTTTTCTTACAATCCTCCTAATACTTTTAAAGTCAACATAACTCTCTTCACTCTTCCGTTGAATTTGATTTGGTGGGGGACTTTCTTGTGATATATAAAATGTTTTTCCACCTGCCTGTAAACAACCATTAATACCATTTTAGTGGAATCCTTATCCTATCTAATAAAGAGGGGGTATGCTAATTGACCTTCACACCATTGCAAAGATGGCAGCACCCACAGCCAATAAGGAGGGAATATGCTAATTGATTGCCATGCCCTCAAAGATGGCGGCACCCACAGCCACAAGATGGCGGCGCCCAATCTCCTCAGCCCCGCAGGGGTGGCCGGCTCGCACCTGCCTCCAGAGTCCCCCAGTACCCTCAGTCCCCCAGCTGCCCAGGGCCACCCGAAGTGCAGGCAAGCCTCGGATGGTGGCTGCCCAGCAGCCCAGGGCCGCCTGAGGCTCAGGTAACCAGGGCCAGCCAAGGCTTGCATTGCCAGCAGTAGCAGCAGCAGAGGTGTGATGGGGCATCACCTTCCCCTGATCACTGGGGTCTCCCACCCCTGAGGTCTCCTAGACTGTGAGTGGGGGCAGGTCAGGCTGAGGGATCCCCGCTGCAGTGCATTAATTTTCATGTACCGGGCCTCTAGTATCCTATATAAATCTGTTCTACCTTTGATTTTCTGGGCAGAATTCTGTCCTCTATTCATATTATTTTCATATCCTGTATGTCAGGACCACAACTATTATAGACATTAAAATTACATCTGAATAGATTTTGGATAGCTTTTGTAAGGTGGTTTTGTCAGTCTCTATAATTATAACCTTGAAATCATGCTAATGATATATCACACAACACAAACTTGTTAAGATCAGTTGTGATCATCCCATGCATAAGATCAGTTAACTTTCAAATATTAAAAACTAGACGCCCGGTGCATGAAAATTCATGCACTGGAGAGGGGGTCCCTCAGCCAGGCCTGTCCCCTCTCATAGTCTGGGAGCCCTCAGGGGTGGGAGGTGACCCAGTGATCAGGGAAAGGCGACGCCCCCATCACACCTCTGCTGCTGCCACTGCCAGTAGCACAAGCCTCAGCTGGCCCTGGTTACCTGAGCCTCAGGCGGCCCTCGGCGACTGGGCAGCTGCCATTTGAGGCTTGCCTGCACCTCAGGCCAGCCCTGGCAGCTGGGAGGCTGCTATTGGTGGCTTGCCTGCACCTCGGGCTGGCCCTCGGTGGCTGGGGGGTCTGAGGAGACTGGGGGACTCCAGAGGCAGGTGTGCAGAGCAGCCGGACCTGCCTGGGGGGGGCCCAGCGATGCCGCGTGCATTCTGCCTTGGCAGGGTTGAGGTGACTGGGCGCCGCCATCTTGTGGCTGTGGGTGCCGCCATCTTTGAGGGTGTGGCAGTCAATTAGCATATTCCCTCCTTATTGGCGGTGGGCACCACCATCTTTGTGAGGGTGTGATGGTCAATTAGCATATTTCCTCTTTATTAGATAGGATAGTTATATAGAAACCAGCAATGCTATACTAAATCTACTTTGTCTCCCTACGTTTCACCAGCATGTGAACAGAGAAGGAATCACATTGGCAGCTTACCCATAGCACAGATGGGAGCATGTTAGTGCTCAAACCAGGGCTCCTGCCTGGTATTTTAGAGTGTCTCATATTTTCTCACAAACAAGTCTGCTCTGATTGACTACCACCACCACTATTGCTGTCTTCTTCTGGGCACTGGCACTAACCTACTCATCTTTAGATTCTCCATTTGGGTCTGTATGAATGTGTCACTGCTTCACTGGGTACCACAATCTCTTGCCATTAGCTACTGTCACTCTGCACCATATATGGAACTGGAAGAGAACACACATCCTCTGAGTTACACTGTGTCAGAGTAATGAACAAATAATGTTAGAATACATCTTAAAGTCAGATTGCTTTTGCCCTTTTAATTTATTACCCATGACTTAATAGGACTCAGGCACTGGGATGGAGGTCACACCATAAGTGTTAATATTTCAGAAGTACCTGCTCCTTAATGAGAAAGCTGGCTTTATGTAACTGGGTATAATTTGCTGTGACTAGCTCATTTTTTCAAAGGATAAGATGTCCCAGAAGACTCCTCAGTCACTTCTCTTAGATCTGCCCACACCATTCCTAGAATACCTTTAGTGCATAGATTCAAGCTCAAAGCCCTGTCCCTAATTTATAATTATAACTTCGATAATGCAAACTGCTGGCTGAGCGTATGATGCAAAGAGTGTATGTCTTCTCAGGCTTAAATTCGAGATGGACACATTTCTCTTAAAAGTAAGTCTAAAGGAATACTAAAATGTTAAATTTATACCTCATTTATGCTTTCTTTTTTAGCAGAAAATGTAGTTTTCATTTGACTCTGTTGTTGGTATTAGCCTGAAACTTCCTCTACTTAAAAGTGCTCTTTATAGTTAATAGTGTCACTTCCCAGACATTAAGATTGGCAGAGGCTCCTGTTTTGAGCACAGGTTTGTCTACAGATGCCCCCAAGTTCCAGTGATCTGAGAGACAGTTACAAAATGTTTTCGTCGTTGCCAATCCCTCAAAATGCCATTGTTCATTAAGTCCAAACAATGGTGGTCGAATTCTAACAACTGATCAACAATGCGAACTTTGATAAGCAGTTCTCGATAATCAGTTCTCAACAATTATTTGTTATTATTAAAGTTTAACCTTTTGCACTCAGATGTCGAGTGTGACTCGACACGGTTAGCATTGGTAGCAGCTCGAGAAAAAAAAAAGCGAGTGCAAAGGGTTAACATTATAAAATTAACAAAAATAATATGAAACTCCTATCCTGGCTAAATAGCCACATGGCCGCCGAAAACCATGTATTCCCTTCCTGTTCTCCTGCCGTTCCCTAGCTTGTTGTGCATTCTTTCCAAAAATCGGGACTTTTTTAAAATGCCGTGGGATGTGGGACAAATTGTTAAAAATCGGGACTGTCCTGCCAAAAGCGGGACATCTGGTCACCTTAGATTAGGGGTCAGTGACACAGAGGCTGCTGGAGACCCAGCTGCTACTCTTAAAGGCCTGCACACAAACTGAACTTATAAGCTCCCACTTCCTCTGAGTTCCAGTGCTGGGCGAGGCTCTGGGGGACCCATACACATATGAGGGGAGACTGGACTGTCTGGCAGGAACTCACCCAGGGGCAGCTTTCTTCCAGACGGGGGTGCTCACAGTGGTCATTGTTTCCATGCTGGGACCTTCCTGGTTGCAGGGCTGACTTGCAGCCATTTTGTTTGCTCCACCCTGGTGATTTTCTGAGACCTCGCCTCATCCAATTTATAGCCCCACCCAAGCTGTGAGCAGCAGCTTTTGGATATGAATGGCCTGTTAAACAAGCTGCAGCTGGGTTAGGGAGCCCCAAACCTATCAATAAAAGTCCCAAGACCAGCATCAGCACCAGCCTGCCTTGCTTCACAGCTGGGCCTCATCTGGGCACTTCCAAACCTGATACAAAGAGGAGGATTCTGCAGATCTCTCTGTAGCTCCTGCTGGGTGGCCCCAAGCAGTGGCTGACTTTGCACCTCCCTAGAGACCAAAGAGCCAGTGTACCCAGTGATCAGTGTCAGACCATACCAGATTACAACTCTACACATCCATAAGCAACACACTCAAGGGGCACACTCAGTGAGGACCAAAGCCCCACTGAAGCAATTCTTGCTCCATAGTGGTGTCTCCTGCACACCAGCTCTCCCACTGTAGTTGCAGCTGGTCCTCACAGCCAATTGGCCTGGAGGTCAATTCCTCTCAGTAACACCAATAGCAATCAAGTGTCCATTACGACAAGACTGTGATCACAGTCCACAAAGGGGTGTACTTAGAGCTCCCGGCTAAGGTGACGGGGGAGGCTGAGCCACTGGGTCCTGTAGAATACTTACTATACAAGGCTACTTTACCAACTCAATGAGACATAGAAGCTATCCAATACATAGAAACACATAAACAAACACAGGGAAGCAGCCAAAATATGGAGACAAAGAAACATGTCAAAAATGAAAGAAATGCAAGAAAGCAAACTATTGGATATAGAGTTCAAAACCACAGTTATAAGGTTACTCAAGAATCTTCTAGAAACCTCCAAGGGACTTAGTGAGACTTTCAAGGATCTTAGTGAGAATGCCAAAAAAAATAAATAAATAAAATAAAAAATGGAAAAGTACCAGTCAGAAATTAAGTATACACTGACTGAAATAAAGAAAAATATACAGGGATTCAACAGTAGACCAGAGGAGCCCAAGAATCAAATCAACGATTTGAAATATGAGGAAGCAAAAAAAAAACAACAAAAAAAAAACAAAACAAAAAAATATCCAACCAGAAAAGCAAAAAGAAAAAAGAATCCAAAAATATGAAGATAGTGTAAGGAGCCTCTAGGACAACTTCAAGCATACCAACATCTAAATTATGGGGGTGCTAGAAAAAGAGAGAGAGAAAGATATTGAAAAACTATTTGAAGAAAAATGACAGAAAACTCCCCTACCTGGTGAAAAAAGTAGACTTACAAGTTCAGGAAGCACAGAGAACCCCAAACAAAAGGAACCCAAAGAGGACCACACCAAGACACATCATAATTAAAATGCCAAGGGCTTAAGACAAAGAGATAATTTTAAAAGCAGCAAGAGAAAAGCAGTAAGTTACCTACAAGGGAGTGATCATACAGCTGTTGGCTGATTTCTCAATAGAAACTATGCAGGCCAGAATAAAGTGGCAAGAAATATTCAAAATGATGAATAGCAAGGATCTACAACCAAGATTACTCTACCCAGCAAAGCTATCATTTAGAAGAGAAGGTCAGATAAAGAGCTTCATAAACAAGAAAAAAACTGAAGGAGTTTATCACCACCAAACCAGTATTTTATGAAATGTTGAAGGGTATTCTTTAAGAAGAGGAAGTATAAGAAAAAGATAAAAAAAACATGAACAACAAAATGGCATCAAATACATATCTAGCAACAATTGAATCTAAAAATCAAACAAATAAAAAATCTAATGAAAATAATAAACTGGTGAATAAAATAGAACCAGAGTCAGGAAAATGGAACAGACTGACAATTCTCAGAGGGAAGGGGATTGGAGGGACAGGAAGAGATTAAACAAGGATCTTATATGCATTACCTATAGACACAGACAATAGGGTGGCGAGGGCCTGGGGTGGGGTGGGAACTGGGTGGAGGGGAGCTATGTGGGAAAAAAGAGGGACATCTATAATAATCCTGTATAATAAAAGGCTAATATGCAAATTGTCCCCTCAACCGGGACTTTGACCGGGACTTTGACCAGGAATTCGACTAGGAGGTGGGGCCGGCCATACATCCATCTGTGGCCTCTCCCCCTGGTAATCCCCTCCCTCGATTGTCCCTCCCTCATCCCGATTGGGGCTGGTTGGACCCCCACCCATGCATGAATTCATGCACCAGGCTTCTAGTCTCAACAATAAAGATTAAAAAAAAAAAAAAGAGTTACCAGTACATGATGTCATACTTTCTGATGTGTTTTTAATATTAAATGTTATTTTTTTAAATAACAAGTTAAAACAGATTTTTGTGAATTACCTGTTCTGGTATATCATATAAATGGAATTATGTAATATGTAACATTTTATATCTGGCTTCTATCACTTAGTTAATGCTTTCCACATTCTAGCATGTATTAATACTTCATGCATTTCTAAAGCTGAAATTGCATTGTATTTCTATATTACAATTTGTTAATTCATTTTGTTGATAACATTTAGGTTGTTTCAACATTTGGCTCCAGGAATAGTTCTGCTATGAACATTCATGTATCTGATAAGATTTCATATTGATGGAACTGTTTGTTGTGTCTGAACTCCTGATAATTCTACACTGGATGCTGAAGCTGCTGAGAGGGACACATTTTATAGAATAATTTTTTTTATTACAAATGTGAATAAAGCTACAAACAAGAGTTAAATATGATAGATAATATCAGCTATTGCTTTATATCTGATCACCTTGAAATTATGAATAAAGTGTCTTAAGAATAACATTGTGTACCGAAACTTCTGCTGAGTTAGTACATAAATAATAATAACTCTGACCTGTGGTCGGCAAACTGCGGCTCGCGAGCCACATGCGGCTCTTTGGCCCCTTGAGTGTGGCTCTTCCACAAAATACCATGGCCTGGGCGAGTCTATTTTGAAGAAGTGGCGTTAGAAGAAGTTTAAGTTTAAAAAATGTGGCTTTCAAAAGAAATTTCAATCGTTGTACTGTTGATATTTGGCTCTGTTGACTAATGTGTTTGCTGACCACTGAATTTGACAAAAATAACACTAATTGAATGCTTAGTATAAACCCATTACAAAACTAGGGACTTGAGTCACTTATTCTTAACAATAAACTATTTCCTGAGGTAGAGGAAATTTAAATAAAATTTCAATAACATACCCAAATGTCACAGCTAGTGAATGGTGAATACAGAGTACAAATCAGGGAATATGGTCCCAGAAACCAATTTCTTAAACAGGTGTCAATCTTTCTTTTCTCATTTAATCATATGTTACAAAGCAAGGCTGATTTTGTCTCATTTAATCAAAAGTTGTTGACTTCTACAAATCTTATCTCTTCATCCCATTAACATCAAACTGCACATGCTCTGCAGTGGCCTAAGAGCTCCTTTGTGATCTGGCCCTTGGCTGTATGCTTTACTCTTCTCTTCATACATTGTGCTTCTTGCATGTTCTGTTTTATTTGCTTAAAGAAAATGTACTTAATTAAAGCCCTTTTCAATGGTCACTTCCTCACAAAGGCATCCCATGTCAACCTGACCATAATCACTAATCTATCCTCTTACCATGCTTTATATTTTATAGCAATTATCACTACCCAACTTACACACTCTCACACACACAAATACACATATATGTAATTATATATGTCCCCCATGTCTCCTGCTTATATAAATTCCTTCAAGGCAGGGACTTTATTTGCTGATATATTTCTAATATCTACTATCACACCTGGCACATGTAGGATATGCAGTAAATATTTAAAGAATAAAGAATTTCACTGGATAACTTCCATGTGAGTTTTCTTGGATATTATCTGACTTCACAGTATACTAAATGTACTTAAGTCATTCAATGTATCTTCTCTAGCATTAAACTATTGTCTTAGTTCAATCTTCTAAGCCTTGACTACCTCTTCCCTTTTGGATTAGTTCTTCCATAGAACACATCACAAAATTTCAGCTCAGGACTAGACTCCCCACTATACTTAGACATGTCTGAATACAGGATTAGCAAAGTTTAAGCTCAAGTTAATACTCTGCTAGGTCAAGCTGAGGTAGACTCAGAGAAGTTGATTCTGAGTTTTTTACACCTTTTGAAAAATTTCCTTTGAAATTGCTTCAGAGGTCTTGTAACTTGCTCTTTGGCTCACTTAACACTGGCTTCAAGGGAAGTACATTATCTGATTACTGGCTTAGATCTGGGACCAGTGGTGCTTTGGTCAGGTACATAGACTTGCTCATCCTTGCCACTGGTTGTCGTTTTAATTATATGAATCTTTAAAAACATTTTGTTGTTCTTTTATTTTTTCTATCTCTCTATTCATATATATTCTGATTTGTTTCTTTGTGGGAAGGAGGCACAAAGGACTGTTTTCCTCTGTGTTACTTTTCTGTGTAACACTTCTTGTTGCTCCTTAAGGTAATCATAGCAACTTGGTCATCAGAGTAGGACCTACTGAGTTTAAACTATCTTCCTTTAAAGGAACTAACAAAAACTTTATTCCTATTTCTCTTAAAATAATGGAAGAAAAGTCCAGGTTAAATCTATTAATATATAATTTTATTTTACCTACACAAATAAGTATTTTTCATGAAGATATATTATCAGGGGCAGGTTTTCCCCCAAAGTTTGATCTCTATATCCATTGTACCAGAATATCTAGAGGGT
This sequence comes from Cnephaeus nilssonii, assembly GCF_951640355.1. NCBI lineage: Eukaryota > Metazoa > Chordata > Mammalia > Chiroptera > Vespertilionidae > Cnephaeus > Cnephaeus nilssonii. The sequence continues at coordinate 77,789,493 of NC_137072.1, read as the reverse complement.
CTTGTCACTGAGCTCGATTTCAGACTCAGTGAATCTCTAAGTCTAGTCTAGATAATAAACCGAGAAATTTAATACAATTCTTAGGTGTTTCTCTATCACACAGAATTTGGGAAGTACTGATCCAGGGACACGTTGCTATGACAAGATTTTAAACATATTGTTCTTTGGTGTCTTAAAAAAAAGTACAATATGGTTTATAAACACTCCATTATTTTCATTTGAAATTATTTAAAAATGCATTTAGTTGGTATTTGAAGAAATCTACCATACGTATTGAAATACGTATTGAAATTTAAAAATATGTACATTTTTAGTTTTAAACTACAAATACAATATTTTTAGTCGGTATATTTATTGGATAGTAGCTGCATACATTCCATGATATTTAACATTTTTCATCAAACTGTTACTATTTTCATCTTTACTATGTGGGAATATGGGACATATTTATAGCAACATGTTGTACTGTCTTAGGTTATCAAATATACTTCCTGTAGAACAATAAATAGGTAGGCATAAATCATTATTCATTGTAGAAAATTCAGTGTATCAATCAAAAATATAATGTTCTTTTTTGGATGGTATAGACAGATTCCAAGAATAATCTTCCCTCATTTATTATCTTTTTTGAGAAAAATATTGCAAACCTATATCTCTAATCCCATCAATAATATGTAATAGCATGTAAAATATACCTTCAATTTATTTGAATGCCTACATATATTACATGTTTTGGTATATTGAACCTAATGTCCTTTATTTAATTCATAAACCTATGGCTTGGGAAATTTTTATAAATAAACTAGAGGCCTGGTGCACGAAATTCATGTACCGGTAAGGTCTCTAGGCCTGCTCTGTGATCAGGGCCAATCAGGGCCTTCTGGCTGCTGGCCAGGGCCTTCCTTTGTTCCACGACACCCCCTGGTAGTCAGTTCATGTCATAGTGAGCCATCGAACTACCGAGGGGACACTTTGCATATTAACCTGTTACCTATATAGATCTGATTGTTCTATTGAATAAATTTCATTCAGCCTCTTTTAATATGAGGCTAACATTGCTGGAACTCTTGTCCTTTTCAATATTCACTGATATTAATATTACCAATATTAATATTAAAATTATCAAATTATGGATATAAAATTATAATAGCAAAAGCCACTTTCTGATATTGTATGGCTGATAGAAACATAGCTAGTGTTTTTAATCATATTAGTGGTCACTGGATTATTATTTACTAGATATATTAGGAATATGCTCATTGATATGGCTTCAGAAAAGTTGTGACTTGCCAATCCAATTCAATCCAATGTAGTGTTATTTGGGCTCAGTTGTATATGATGGCCTGAGAATGGCAGATTGATGAAAATTGTAGAAATAATTTTTAATTATCTGTGAGCTATAATAGAAGCTAGCTTTTCTACCTAAAAAGAAAGTAATTCTTTTTCTCCTAGCAATTGTAAAAATTAAACACAAGGTTCTAAAACTATCCAGCTATTATTCTCCCTTCCTTTCACAGAGGCATAGCGGTTCATCAGCACACTGGGTTCACAGGGAGAAATTTAAGGGCTTCATGGTATTCTCTATTATATCCCAAGCATTCCTACTTTCCAAGTGGTAGAAAGCTTTTCTTCCCCAGATGCAGGAATACTATTCTTCAGATAGTTTGATTTATCACATGCTATAAATTAAATTATAATATATTTTTATATAATATTATTTATAAATTACCATTATGTCATACCAGATTTTAAGAGAAGTTTGTTATATGAGGTTCTATGTTAAGAGTCAGAAGGCTCTATATTAATTCCATTTTAAGGGGGATGTATTTTAATATCTCTGAATACCTTCCGTATTTATCTTTAAACATGTTGGTGAGTTTCAAAGCAGAGTATGAATTCTGTAGAACTTTAGGAAAATAAAAATAATTAGATAATTTATAATAATAACATGCTATATTTTACTAATTAAACATTCATATTGTATGTTTTATGTTACTTTTTTTGTAGTGTTGAAATATTTGAATTTTTTAGAAAACCAGCCAGAATTGTATGTGGTCATCATGGACAGACCAAGTTAGCATAGATACAGTTAGAGTCTAAATCCTTATAGGCTTAACAGTTCAGTGATGTTGTATGAACTGAGCTTCCTCCTATATTTATGATTCAATCAATCTCAAGGATCCTAAAAATGCTTTTGTAATTTTACATGTAGCATTTCATAGTGACCCTTGAATAAGACATAATTTAAGAGCACTAGCTTACATGAATAAAATGTAGTCCACAAAGAACAATCTTTGAGATAAATTTCCTGTCTCCTTTATGCTAATCAGCCCAAAAATAAAAATAATAAAAAAATAATAAAAATGCTTCCATATCACAGTAAAATTAACCATATACAAGTAGCAGTATAATAACTAAAAATAAGTCTTCAAGGTATGACAATATAAGCAACATTTACTATGTTCATCGTGACCATATTTGAAATTGTATGAAAAAAAAAACATTTCTAAGGCTTGTTATCTGTTGTGGTCCATGGAATAATATGGCTATTCATAAATGTGATTTTTGAAATTCAAAGAAAAAGAGAAGGAATTTTTAATATATAGGACATTAAAGGTAAGTAGTTTGGTGTCAACACAATGAGAAGTAAATATAGCAAGCTCTGGAAAAGGCAAAACAAATAAGCTAATTAGACAGAAATTTGTACCTTTGTCAACAGGCTAGGGAGGGTGAGATGATAAAAGCTTCATCTGGTGAAACATAGTTCCAGATAAAAGCACATGCTCAATTGCTCTCATGTACTTTGTCACAGACAATTTTCTCTCATCTTTTCCAGGAAAGCTCTTGTAGGGGGCTCATAATGACCAGGTCTCTGTCTACAGGAAAAATGAAGAAGGTCCAAAATATGTTCTAGGAAAAGAAATCCTTGACATTATTTAGTCAGATAAGCAGCAAGAATTCAGGATCAAGTCTTCAGCATAGTTCTATTATGCATAAAAAAAATAATTCTGTGCATCAAAGTAAAGACATTTTAAATATAATAGTTGGAATAGGAAGTTGTTGGTTTGTAACTTTGAGAGTTCCCCAGGTACAATTAAAAACGTTCTCCATTACACAGAGGGCAAGAAGAGACTGATGAAGGAAGCAGACCACTCCAGATACATAGGAGGCTTGTCTTGGGGGGCTACAAAACAGGTAGATCTCCCCACCAGCCCACCAGAATCTTAAGAGTTTATATAAATAGAAGAGTTAACAGGGATCTATCACATGTACAGTTCAGATATTTCAACAATACAGTATTCTGTCCTTACAGTGGCTCCCAGTATGAGAACAGTGGGCAGAACATGTATTCCAAAGACAGGGAGAAGATAAGGAGCTTCTGATTGCCTGGGCCCAGCTTGTGAGTCAACAGGCAGTTGTGTCCTTGCAAGGACCTCCTCCATCAGAAGCACAACTAAGTGCAAACAATGTTGGATTAAGAAGGATAGATTGTTTTATCAAATTCTTATTTGTCCTTAATTTTGTACTGTAGATCTAATTCCCACAGTACCTACATAATGCCTGGCTCTTTCTTAAGTATTCTATAAATATTTTCTAAATGTGTGAATTTATAAATATAACAGGTAAAGGACACCTGAAAAAACAGTATTTTCAATGTGATAATTATAAATAGTTGCTGCTTTGAGCACAAATTCAACACTTCCTAAGTACTTGTCAATGATCACTTCCCACCAAGCATTCTTTTTCTCCTGGGGGATGGCTATCCTGCTATATCACTGACAACAGAGATTCATTCCTTTAATTATTCATTGTAGAATGAACCATGTGATCCCTTTTGAACTCCTTAGAGGTGATATTTGTAAATGACAATTTGAAAACCTTTTAGTTATTTTACCTTCCAATTTGAAAAATCACAGTTATAGAAAACTTCCCCAATTAAATATGCATCAATATAAAGGAAATGTATTGTCTTAAAGATAATCACCTTGTTAAAAATGATGGATTCAGAAAATTTGTAATTGCTTTTTGTTCACTTTGCTACAATTTTTTACCTACCTTTTTTTAGATATAAAAAGAGCCTTGCAGAAGCACACTCAAATTAACAAAATTCTTACAAAATTGTTACCTAATGAGTACTTCTTTTAAAGGACGATTAATATATGAAACAATTTTTTTCCATTCTATTTGTAGAAAACTAGCTTTTCTGTATTATATTCCAAATAGTTTATGAGAGCTACTCTTTATTTAAAATCAAAACTAAATAAAATTTAATCATCCCGATTCCTTCTGTAATTCCCTAAGATCAGTTTATCTGTTTCCCACAGACAATGAGGATCTTTATTGAAAAACAGATGAAAGGAGTATTAAACATTCTTGTTCCACATTTTGCCCATCATTTAGAGTTATAATTTACAACATAGATTGGCAAACATTTTTCTGTAAACATTTTAGGCTTTAAAGGCCATTTCGTATCTGTTACAACTATTATACTTTGTCATTGTAGTGGAAGAGCAGTCTTAGACAAAATGTTAATGATTAAGAATCTCTGTGTGCCAATAAAACCTTATTTACAAAAACATGTGGAGATCTGAATTTGGCTTGTGAGTTGCAGTTTATTGTTCTCTGATATGTTGAATATTTAAATTTATAATATGATAAATAACTATATTTCTATCTGAAAATTTTAAATGTATAAAGAAGTTTTGTGAGTCTTAAAATTATTATCTGTTTGTTAGACTTACACCACTAGATCATGAATTCCTTAAGGGTAAGCACTTTTATGGAAGTCATATTCATCTCTTCTATATCTATATCTATATCTATTCTATATCTATATCTATATCTACATCATCTATATCATCTATATATCTATATACCTATATCTATCTATATCTATCATCTACATCTATATCATCTATATCTAATCTATAGATTGATATATTATTGAAAAACATTTTCCATTTTCAAAGTTTTGTGTCTTTTTTCTACTTTCAGATGACATCTCCAAGATTCATAACAATTTTAATAATGAAACATAAACTATATAACTGAAGAAGTTTCAATCTTTTCTCTTCAAAGTAGATACATTTTATCAACCTTCTTTACAAGATGTATTAAATTAAGCTTTAGACCCAACTTTTAATTTATTTCTCTCATTATAGTTGGAAACATTGCATCTCTATAGACTCAAAACTTTCAGCTCCTACCACACAACACATGACCTTTAGAGTCCACAGTTGTTTTGCTGCTAATACAGTTTTGTGTTTCACTTATTTGTATTTTTATTTTTTTGTTAATTCTCACCCAAGGATATTTTTCCATTGACATTTTAGAGAGAGTGGAAGGGAGGAAGAGAGACACAGAGAGAAATATCAATGTGCGAGAGACAGATTAAATATTGTTTAGAAATCCAATAATTTGTGTCAAAGTCATGGATCACTTGTCATTTCCCACCCCTGTTGTTCTAATGCAAACATTGCTAATCAGCATAGTGTGCTTCCTCTGAGCTAAAATGTGACCCTGGCACTGTTACCAACATTGTGCTTGGCATTTGAGATGAGCCACAGTTTTCATTCCAGAATGGCTAAAACTGAGTATGGAGGATGACAGATTTTCAGGCAGGCACAATAAACTCACTGTGTGCAAAAAGTATCTCTTATCTCTGTCTGGCATTCACCCAGGGTGTAGCCCAGTGATGTTTGTGCAGGGTTTTCCAGCCACAGGGCAACCTCACTCAACTGTGACTACTTCTAGTCTCCTTTCCCTCTCTGACTTAGTGGGTATTAGTATTTTTCATCCTTTTCCTCTACATATATTATATTTCATAAAATGAGAAGTAAAAATCCTCATCTTTATATTTATTTCAACACTGTTGTGATTAGCTTTTCCTAGTTTACATCACATGTAGTTTTATCCTAATTATATACCATGTTCATTTTAACCAAAATTTAGGGATTAGAATAAATGTTGTCATCTTCCTTGAAAGTTATGCCAATGTCTACTTTTAATATTTCTACACTCTGAGAAGTTTTACTAATGGTCAGTGTTAGGGGAAATTTTTACTATATATCCTAAGGCTACTAGGACTTTGGGATTATTACATTGCAGTACTTCTCAAATATTAGCAGCAAAAGAATTCTTATAACAGGAGAGGAGACAGAATGCTTATCTCCAGTTGTCCAGAGATTTGGTGAGACAGATTTTTTGAAATGATAATATTTTCATACAAAGTATGAAAATATTTTCTAACAGATGGCACATCAATTTTTTAAATTGATGTTTTAGAGAGAGGAAGGGAGAGAGAAACATCAATGTGAGACAGAAACATTGATTGGTTGCCTCCTGTATGCACCCCAATTGGGGATCAAATCCCCAATCTGGGTATGTGCCCTGACCTTACCGGAAATCGAGCCCACCACCTTTTGGTGTACAGGACAGTGCTCCAAAAAGGAACATTGTATTTATGCTGATAACAGATACATACTTTCTTATAATTACTAGATAACTCTTTTCTACAAGATGCTACACATTAGTTTGAAAATACCAGCTCTGTGACAATCATTAAATAGAAAATATAAATATTTTTAAAATGACAATTACAGAAATAATCTCAATTTTATAGAAGGACATGAAAATCTATTCAGAAAAATCCCTGGAATTACAATTACTGCTGTCAAGTCTATATTAACTTAATATAATTTTTATTTACCTTGTATAACTATCTACAATACAGGATTAATGTTAATACCCAATCACCTGGGCTTTTCTAATAACAAAAACAAAATCAACAGATGCCATCAGTTGTCCATCAGTTATTGCTTTTGAAATAGGATTTTAAAAACAAATATATGTAAAGTATATACAAACAATGCAAAATAATTAATGCTTCACAGATAACTCGCATTTGTATCAAGGGTTCACAAAGCAATTGGCAAGGAGTACAAAATGAGTTTGCCGAATGCCATTTTCCAAGGTAGATAGGAATTCCTTTTCCTAATAGAACAACATGCTGTATGTGTCTTCTATTCCTTAGTTTTATTTAGTAGCAGCATTTGGAAGTATGCATTTGTGATTTATTCTCCTGGGCTGAAAAAACAAATATTTAAATGATGTGCTTTTTTATATTGTAAGTAATTTATGGTATGTTTTATGTGGTTTATTTATTTTACTCTTCAATCTGTCCTTTGGTTTGAAATCAGAATTATTTCTGAAAAACAAAACAATGTAATTATCTTAGAGTTCTAACTTTGTTTTGCCTTTTTTTTTTTCAGTGATCCATATATAGTTTGAAGTTTTCAAACAGAATGGATATCTGGAAGTTTATGTTATTGTTAGAATTTCAAGATTTTAAAAGATTTGAATTTGAGAGAAGGGAGGACGTAAAAAGATGTAAGAGGACTGGAGTTCTCCTAAACTCTATCACTAACTGTATAATTTTACAACATTTTGTGACCTGAATTCTAACACCTATAGCATGATTCAACTGAAGTTCTATTTGTTGATACACTCACACACTGTGGCATTAACAATTTTTCAGCAGCCCGAAGACTTATGTATAGTACATCATTTCCAAGAATGTAAATCATCAAGAGAATTTCACAAAACCATTTTCAGGCTCTCTTTACTGCTTATTGGAAATTTGACAGCTGAGTTCATCAAAAGTGACAACTAACAATTAATTGTAGTTTCCCTCACTAGAGCTTCAAAGAAAAGTAATGACTACAACCTGCATTTAAGACCCAGGAAATTTCATGTTTTTTTTTTTTTTCCTTCAGAAGACATAGAATTTGGATTTCCCAAAGCATCGTGGGTTAATATTTTGATATACAAATTAAATAATTATGTGCAGGTCCAAAGTCAGCCCACATGATAATGAAGAGTTAAATACTACATGTTGTATGTTAAATCTTCAACAATATTTTAATTACTTTTTAAATAGAATTTAATACTAAGAAAAAGGGTAAGCCTATTCAGGATTCCTACAAGTTTACTTCATTTACTAATGTCCATTGCCAGATAATTTGGAAATTTTAAGAAAATTGTTTTTCAAAATGTAAAATGTTAATAGTAATTTCTCCCAGTACATGATAAGACATCATTAAAATTTACACTTTGGTTTAGAATTTAGTAAATTTTACTTTGATTATATAGGCTGATCCTAGCATGCTAAAGTGGGTGTTCTCTATGTGAACATTATTATTGAAGAACTAAAGATTAGGGATAGTTGTATTTGGCATGGGCTGCAGGCATTTTGCAGAGCCATATGTATTGAAATTAAAATACCTGCTGATATGGAATATTAGTAATATCTGCTTTTCCTTTGATTTAGAGGCTAGTTTTAAAGACAAAGGGAAATTTGGTAATGGGGCTACAAGTAAATTTCTACACAGTTCATCATAACAAAAATATAGGAATGATATGACATAAACATCATTATCAGCTATTGGGTTCTATGGATAAGGCTGCAGAATGGCAGATTAAAACAAAATAGCTAGTTATACTAAGGGTTAATTCATGTGTCCTAGGTGGCTTCCTTCTTGTGACCTATAATTGTATTGAAAGATAGTGATTTGTATATGAAATTCTCCATTGTTTTCCAAATCCTTTGGCTTGATTAGTTTTGTCTTCTCTGCTCTTCTGTCTCTTTCCACACACATGCACTCACACTCAGTTACCCACAAAAACACATAAACATACACAGAACCTTAGAACCAGCAGGGATGCAACCAACATAGCCATCTCAACAAATCCTTCCTTGCTACATTTGTGCCAGAAACGAAGAACAAATGAGAAAATTCTGATTTTAAAAGAGAGAAAAAAACAATGAATGACAAATATAAAGGTTACAAATATTAATAGTAGTTTAGCAAAGAATATTTATGTTTATTCCACTTACAAATTCTTACTTTTGTTGCTGCTCCTGTGCTTGCTGCTACAAATATTCTATTTTATGCCAATGACATCTCAAAAAAGCTGGAATAAAAAGAAATAAATATTCTAGTTTCCCTTGCTCTGTTTTAAAAAGTTTGTGAATGCGGCCTTTTTGAAATTATTTTTTAGAGCTTTATTTCTCAGTAGTACTTACAGAGGAGATCCTGCTCTCTATTTTGTGTTTTATTTCTTATAGTATTAATTAAATTCTAAAATTACAGGAAAGTCACAGAAAAGGCAATAGTTAAATATATCTTGGGGTATATCTTTTGTTACCATTTGGTGAACATAACTACAGACATTCCTTTATGCATCTATTCATAAAGAAGGATGGCTACATACTTGCATCCATGGACAGAGGAATGGATGAATAGAGAACAAACAGACTGATAGACATATTTAAAATAAGAGTATACTTTAAAATATATTTAAGATAAGTATTACTAAATGGAAACAAATAATCTTTCTTAGCATGATAGCATTAGGGTGTTGTTGTTTTTTAGTCAATTTCCTTTCATCTAAGCCATATGTCCCCCAAACACATGGACTGCTGAAAGAAAGAGCTTGGTTTTGGTTGAGTGTAGCTTTTGGAAATTTCAAGTTATAGTCTACAGAACTGCCTAATTCCTGGAGTTAGGCAATGCTATAACCCTGCCAGCCTGTCTGGTATTTATATTATTAGGGTTTACTCCATTCAGTCTTATTTACTAGTATTCCATTCAGGGCTTGTTTCAGTGTCAAGAGTTTCTGCTCACTTTCCCATTTCCTAAACATGCCCCCCAAATGACACGATCAGAAGCCCTTTATTCTAGTACCTCCCATGGTACCATTAGTATGCAGCCCTGTCTCTGCTCAATGTCTTTGCCCCACATTTTCCACGGCGGCATGCTCATCCCTCACCCGCTCCCACGCCGGGACCGGGGAAGGCCCTGGTGAGAACTCATTCCATTCGCCTGCTTTTCCTCACTGCGGTTTGGTCAGAGGAGGCCCCTTATCCAGTGGTGCCCCTTATCCAGAGTTTTGCTTCAGTGTATTCAGTTACCTGTAGTCAACTTAGTCAACTAAGGTCCAAGCCTATTGAGGGGAAAATTCCAGGCATCAGCAAGCCATTCGTTTAAAATTGCCGGGCTTTTCCGCTTAGCGGATGAAATCTCGCGAGGTTCCGCTCAGCTACGCGAGGACAGACAGGACCAGCCCCGTCCAGGCTCCTGCTCCCTAAGGCCCCGGTGCCACATTCGCTCCGAGGCGGAGGGTTCTCTGATTGACTCTGCGGGCATCAAAGCGCCTGGGTTCAAGTGGCCCTTCTTTGACTTCATGTCTCCAAAGCTCAGGAGTCCTGACGCTGGCGATTCGGCAATGCCAAGGAGAGCGAGTAAAGTGCTTCTTTGCAGGAAAAGGTGAGTACAGCACAATAGGGTATTTTGAGGGAGAAACAGGCCACATGGACATAACTTTTATTACAGTACATTGTTGGAACTGTTCTGCTTTATTATTAGCTATTGTTGCTCTCCTGCGGTGCCTCATTTCTAAGTTAAACGAGGACATGGGTATGTATGCGCAGGGAAAACAGTGTGTTTGGTACCATCCTCCGGTACAGCATCCGCTGGCGTCTTTAAACATACCCCCCTGTGCGAAAGGGGGGGCGGGGGGCTGTTGTAGTCCCCACCCAGGACCTTTTGTTTCTTTCCTCGATAGCTACTTTTTAAAAATCCTCGCCTGAGGATATGCTTATTGATTTTAGAGACAGCGGGACAGGGAGAAAGAGAGAGAGGAATAGCTAGCTAGATAGCTAGAGAGAGAAAGAATGTGAGGAAGAACATTGGTTGCTTTCCCCATGCGCCCCCACAGGGATCAAACCAGAAACCTAGGTGTGTGCCCTGACCGGGAATCAAACCCTCAACCTTTCCGTGTACCAGACATGGCTCCAACCAAGGAGCCACACTGGCCAGGGCAATAGCTCCATTTTTAACCTCGACAGATGATTCATTTTCTTTTATTATTTGACTAGAGGCCCGGTGCACAAAATTCATGCACGGAGGGGGGGGGTGTCCCTCAGCCCAGCCTACATCCTCTCCAATCTGGGACCACTCGAGAGATGTCCGACTGCTGGTTAAGGCCCCATCACGGAGATACATATGGGAACATTTTATTATAATGTTTTTTTTTTTTTTTCATTGTGTGTTGGAAAGGGAGCTTCTATAATTCTGTTTTATTCTGTTCCACGCAGATCAGGTACAGGTTTAATATATTATATTTGCCTGTGTGCAAGTATGAGCATTTGCACACACTTACACACATATGTACACATTCAAACACCAATAGAAGATGTATGCAGTTTAGAGTTATAAAGTATCTTACTTGCTAAATCCTATTTCAGACATTAATTAGATTAAATTTTCATTTTGTTCAAAAGGAAAAATGTCCACCAAATGATAATTTATGCTTCCTCACCATTTTATGAACTTGTGTTATACATCATTTTGGCCAAATGTTGGCAAGTTAATCACAATCTCAGCATGCTTCACTAACTTTAACATTATTTCTGAACTATTGTAAATTCTTCCCCTAACCCAGATCCTCTATTCCAGCTCCAAGAATAACATACAGCCAACCTTTGAGCATTCATGTACTAAATGGTATTCAATGAGCTATTCTTTAAACCTACAATTTTATTATTAAAATAATTGCTGAATTAACTAAGTAAACAGAGAACAATAAACTCTATAAAACATAATATTGAATTAAATTAAAATTCCATAATGAGTGACAGCTGAAGGATAATAGTGGCTGATGTTCCCCTAAGGCTGGCAGCAGTCAAGGAATTCATTTTTCAGCTTTAATATTAAAGTGACATAGCAAAAGCTACATGTGCCTTACACCTATAACTATTTTATATTAACATCTTTAATCCATATCAAACATGGCACTATAAAACTATTATAAAAATGTTACTGTCACTTGATTGAATTTTTATTTTTTTCCTCCATCCTTTTTACCCCTGAAATATAATGGTGGAATACTTACCTGTCTGAGATCAATATATCTGGTGCTGCATGCTCTATGCTGCTTATATGAAAATACTAGTGTTCCTCTAATGTTAAGCATGAATTAAACACATCAGTACATGTTCTACCACTAATTAAATAAGTTGGAAAGACACTGCCTGCTGAAACCCACGTTCGAATATGCACAACTGTCATTAGCAGGTTAAAAACTCAAAGTATGTCTGCAAATGTTTAACTTGATTAAAACTGGTAGTTACCAAAATTTTGGACTTGCTGAGTTTCCATATTGCAGAGCTAATCAAGAATGTTTATTTTGTTGGTTAGAGAAGTAGTCATAGAAGGACTCTCCAAGAATACCTAAGGGGATGATGAAGCATAAGTTTAGCAAAGCAAGTGCAGGGTGAGATAAGATTTATATTGGCAGTCAAAATGTTTAACCAGCTTTTTACCCATTGCGCTGGGACTGACCATTCAGCGGAAACCTATTTTGTAAAACTGGACCTGGATCCTAGAGATGGATCCTAGAACCCTTCTGGCCTGGCATCAATCCCTTTCCTCTTCGGTGTTTAGCAATAGGCATATAAGTATTTGACAATTTTACCAGAATCACCAGTGTATTGCTGAATGTCATCTTTGTATAGTAAGACTGACTGGCCTAGGGGACAAATCTGAGAAAATGAATAGACATCGGAGGAGATGCGTTGTCTTGTTTAGTAAAATTTTATTAAATTAAACAAGCTGAACTGTTTTGTCTTGTGAAAGTTCACTAAGAAACCCCATTCTTAAGGCAGACGTGGAGGCAGTCCCTGTAGTTGGATTATGGAATCTCTTCTGACAGTGTCAAGGTGTCACTCCCTAATATTCTTTCTTTTCAAAGTTGATAACTGATGACTAAGCAGATTACTTTTGTCTGGAATACAAAGCTCAAATTCTTAATTTAGAATCTTCCAGAAGCTAATGCTGAGACATAGATTTCAGTACTAGTACTTTTGGGGAGAGGTATAAGGAATTCTACAGGAGAGTGAGAAAGTGATACAGGGAAGAGAAGGCAGTTCAAGTATGTGGCATTAAATCAGTCACCACAATAAGAACTGCATCTTAATTCCTCTTAACACCAGACTCAGCATAATCTCTCTCAAGGGTAAGGGTTCTGTGCTATTTACTTATAAGATAGTTTCTGGGGGTCATTGATTGAGGGCTAACTCAGGGGAGGTGAGTGAGGTTAATTCACTCATCTTGTCTCCTGTGAGTACACACAGATCCTCTTTCCCATTTTCTGAGGGAAAAAAGTGCACAGACCCAGAAATGCAGAAACTAGCACCTAGAAAGGTTAGAGACATATAGGTGGCCATTACCAGCTTCTATTTTGTTTTTAGGGCTGCTAGTTAGGCTGACCTAGGGTGGCCTAAACCAAGTCTCAGTTAAAAGACAGACAATAAAAGTACTTCAATCAAATTACCTATAAGAAACATCATGTAACCTAGTATAGCATAGTGACCTAGGCTCAAAACAAAGAACTTAAGAGAATGGTGAAAAAAATGTTTCAGTATAGCTTATAACCCTATATAATAAAGAGCTAATATGCTAATGGTTGTGACACTCTCATGCCCATAACAACCGATCAGCAGGAGGCTGCATGTGCGGCGGGGCAGAGCCACCGCGTTGCTCCGGAAATGGAGTGAAAGCGGGGAGGCACCCAGAGGAAGCAGGACCAGCCCAAGGTGATTCATGGGACCGAGGGCGAGGCTTGAAGTGGCCAGAGAAGGCCGGAGGGGTGGGGGGCGGAGCGAGGCCTGCTCGACCTCTGGGTGGAGAGGTTAGAGTGTCAAGGCAGGTGGGTGGGTGGAGCGTGGGTGTGTGGGTGGGACCACACGGTTTTGTGCACTGGGCCTCTAGTCTATCTACATAAAAGGCTAATATGGTGTCTCTCCGCCCGTTCAATCGGTTACTGTGACACACACTGACCACCAGGGGGCATACGCCCAACGCAGGAGCTGCCATGATGTGCACTGCCATGATGTGCACTTGGCAGCATGGACCTGGCACCAACAAAGCAACACTTGGCTTCCCCCAAGGAGGACACAAGCACCGCCACTACCACGGAGTGACACCCCACCAAATTGCAGCCGATGCTGCCAAGACCTCATGGTGCAAAATTTGCAGCTCACAGCCCAGCCCAGTCCTGAAATGGTGGCTGTGGGTACTGGGTAATGACATCACATAGCAATGCCTGGCTTCCTCTCCCTAGTGACTAACCTCCGTGGAGTTTCTTCAGCCCAGGAACACGACTTGCTTTATAGCCAGGTGGAAACATTTCACACTTTAACCAAATGTCTGTGAAGCGTTTTCCCATGCCTCATCTCATTTCATCCTCACAGAAGTCCTGGAGTAGGTATCTAGGAGACTTTGTAGAATCCTGTTTTTTTTTTCATTAGCCAGAAAATGGAGATTTAGAAGCTTAGAAACTTGACCCTACTGGAAAGAAGGAAAAAATGGTGGACCTTGAAAATGACTTCAGATTTTCTCACTGTGCAGAATATAGTCAAACATTGCTGCAGTTATTTTATCCTTTGTTCTCCCTGCATTATCTACAATAATAATCTGCTTCGTGTTGATATTTACTGCTATGTTGCTGACAATTAATTGAAAGAGAAGTTGGGGTGCTTCACTGGGCTGGAAAATGTTTAGCTAAATCAGAAAGCAGGTCTAACTAAGCAAGTTTATATATATAAATCTCTCACTGGTGCCAATCGCACACGTGTGTTTTGATCTGTCATTGTTGATTGTGAGTTTGGTTGACACTTCTATTTTAGAGAAAGGGTGAGTAGTGATATTAAAATATTTCTTCTAATTAATTTCCTTTTAATGTGCATGAATTCATGTAATGGGCCACTAGTTAGTTCTAAAAGCCCTTCCAAATCCATTCTAACCGAGTCTTTGTGCTCTGAGAATGGAAATAAAAAGGGCAGCCCTTGGGGGCCTATGCATGGAGTCAGAGCAGTGAGGTATTATTGTAGAGGTGGTCATATTTATGTGAATACAAAAAGCCAGCTTCCAACAGCAACATCATATATTAGTAATGGATTGATGAGCTATCAGCTGTGTTTTCCCCACTTGATTATGATGGCTGAGTGAATATCTGGCACCATGATCCTGGAATATGTAATAATTCTGGATGAGTGAGGCATCAAACTGGTTAATGAATTTCCCAACTGGCTAGAATACATGTACTTGAACTAAATGCATTTTGAGTTGAAAAATAAAGGGAAAAACTCATAATACAGAATAGTTAAATAACACCTAAAAAACAATGACAAAAAGAGAGCACACCATCAAAAGACCTTAATTACTTAATTAAAATTTTAAATAAAATTTAGAAAATAAAATTTATTTTTAGAACTACTTAAAATTATCTAATTTAATGTATGACATGTTTGGATTAACATAGCTTCCCTAGTTTCTAATTATTCTGTAGCTCAGAAAATATAGATCACTTCTGCCACAAAAAATTTAATTCTGCATATATGTGCTCCAGTGTTATTCCACCACTTCATCACCAGGAACCAACCTTTGTAACAACTTGTTCATATTCTGTCCTTTGTGCCAGACTATAAGTTCTAGGACACTGTCATACTTACTGGGTCACTCTTCTATTCCTAGTGTCGGGCACAGTGACCACTATACAGTGAGCACTTAGTTGACACTTGTTAGAATAAATGACCAAAGTATGAGTATATGCATAAAAAGTTTCCTAAATTAACTTAATTTTACTCCTATTGTAGGCTTACCTATATTACTTTATAAGGTGTTTTATTAAAGGTGAGTTAGTGGTTTGTATGCCCATATTTTTGGATGACCCAAACTTTATTCATTTAAAAATAATGTTTTTAATTTTAAAACTTGAATAACCATTCTGGCAGGTGTGGTGTGTGTGTGTGTGTGTGTGTGTGTGTGTGTGTGTGTGTGTGAAAGATACTATATACAACTTTTTTATATATATAACTTATAACAGCAGGTAAATAAACTTATTTTCCAATTATGGAAACTAATGACACATAAAGAAAATGAAAGACTAAAGATTTAAAACTTTGTCAGTTTCTTTATGTCAGTAAAAGGTGTGAATTTTGTTTCATCAGAGGTATGAGTGAGGTACTGGGCTAAGCTGTGGATGGAGAGCTAAACTGGTCTGCATAATAAATTAAGGGGTCTTTTTTGTATTTTGTTTTTGTTTTTGTTGGGGAGTGAAGGAAGCAAGAAACTAAGGTTATGGATGTTCTAGATCCTGGGCAAAGGGGTACTAAGAGATAGGAGCTGGGAAGGAGTTAAGGGTATGAAAAAAAGATCGTGTTAGGGATCTTCAGAGGAGAGGAGATATGAATAGAAAAAATTAAAATTTGCATTGAGCCTTTGATAAGAAAAGGAATTTGATCACATAATAATGGGAAATGCATCCTAATCAGATTAAGAAGATGCAAAAAAAAATCGATATAGGAAAATGCATGGGAAATATGGAGAAAGAACATGAAATTCTTAAATGTTGTGCAGTAGGAAGAAGAGAAATAGGTGAATAAATTTTAAGGCTAGAATATAGGGTCAGGTTTCAGAAATCCAAATTGTTAGTCCTAGGAACTCTGAGGAATTGGCCAAGAGGGATGCTTTGAAGGTTTGTTGTTTTTTTTTGGGGGGGGTGGGGTGTGGGGTGGGGTTGGGAGGGCAAGTGGAGAGAGAGTAGCAGGAAGGTTTGCAATATAAATCCTTTAACTATGTGTTGAATATTTTTTGCATAAGAATACTTGGGAAAGCTAAAGTCCTTAAAGAACTAACTTGAATTAGGGATATTGCTGAGAAATGGCTTGTGGCGTGGGTGCATGTCCCAAAGATTTCAGATATAGAATGTATAGAATGAGGCAGTGCAATGCCCCGTCTTTCTCATATGTTAACGGCACTGACACTTTCAAGATTGTTGAAGGTGAGTCATAGAAGTTATTTCAGATATTACCTTTTTCTTTATCTTACATAAAGAAAATTATTAACCCATAGCAGATCCTTAATCTCTTCACTGCTTCCCATCTCCAACAATACCTGGCCTTCTGGCTGTTTCCCCTGATTTTACCCTTGCTTGCTCCCAGCTCATCTCCACTAAACAGCCAGAGATCAATTTTTTAAAACTTAATTCAATTTTTATAATTCTTCAGTGTAAATATATCAAGGACATGTTATGTATACTGATTCCTTACTGTGGAATGCAAAGTCCAATATTATCTGATCCATGTAATTCTACAACTCATTATACTCTACCCATACTGTCTTTTTTAATATTTGGGAACATTCCCACTTATAGGGCTTTGCAGTTGTTTGTCTTTCTTGCTGAAATGCAACTGGTGTTTTGTTTTTAGCTTTGTTGCATGGGGGGCTCTGGCTCATCCTTTAGTTGTCAGTTCAAATGTTATTTCTTTATAGTCACCTTTCTTAATGATTCTACCTACAGTACCCACACCACTCCCAACATTTTATTCTCTATCATGTCAATTTAAAAAAGTCTTTTTGTCAATTAATACAATTTTTCTCACATCACTAATTTTTTCTTCTAATAGGGCATTCTAAAGCATCATGTTTATGTATTTTTTACTTGTTTATTTTCTTGCAGGATGTTGCTTCCATGTTTTGATCTTATTTATATCCAAGGACCTGGAAAATTACCTGGCACATGGATTTATTCCCTAAGCATTTTAAAAATCAGTGGATATATGATTGCAACAAAAACAGGGGAAGTTATTAAAAGTGACTATAACATATCCTTTTTGACAGACTAGGAGAATCATGATATTGGTGATGGAAAGATTATGAGGAAGGGAGATTAGCAAGATATCTGTGAGATTCACAGTTTAATATAGCTGATTTTATCATATAGGCTTTAGAAGTATGAAGCCCTATGGGGACATAAAGGTAAATAAAGCATGTTCCTATTTCTAGTATTTCCCATTTAGTAGCTGATAGCTCTGTGCACGTAGGTAACTGTGGAGGGGCACTACAGTAGCTGTCCTCAGTTACAGTTTTAGTTCCTGTGACCCACTAGAGCAGTGGTTCTCAACCTTTCTAATGCCGAGACCCTTTAATACAGTTCCTCATGTTGTGGTGACCCCCAACCATAAAATTATTTTCGTTGCTACTTCATAACTGTAATTTTGCTACCGTTAATGCATCGTAATGTAAATATCTGTGTTTTCCGATGGTCTTAGGCAACCCACAAGTTGAGAACCGCTGCTGTAGAGCCTAAGACCATCGGAAAACACAGATATTTACATTACGATGCATTAACGGTAGCAAAATTACAGTTATGAAGTAGCAACGAAAATAATTTTATGGTTGGGGGTCACCACAACATGAGGAACTGTATTAAAGGGTCGTGGCATTAGAAAGGTTGAGAACCACTGCACTAGAGTGTAGGCTCCCAGATTGCCCTGATCAAGAGTGTTCTCATAATTCATAAGAGAAATCACCTTCCAGGTTGGAAGTGTACACATCAGGATCTAAGCAGAAAAGCAGATGACACATTCAAGTAGGTTGCATTAGGCATGATGGAAAAGTGTCGGCAGGGTTAATAAAAATTAATATGGGATGTAAAGCACAGTGTAGTTCTGTTACCACTCATAGGCCTATAGGGATAGCAGGAGGGCACAGTGGCCTAAATGGAACGAGCCTGGTGTTCAGTAGGGAAGATACTAATAGAATAAAAAACTTCACTTTATTTCTGTACACTCCATGATACTGCCACTGATACTGCTCATTGGCCAACTCAAATCAGAAACCAGAGGATAAGAGAACCTGTTGCCATATAAAATCGCACCTCCTAAAAGATAGAGAGGTGTTAAGTAGCTTGAAGTTCCAATGTTTTGTCCTTATCTATATCCATTAATTTTAAAAGAATAAAATAAATAAAAATGCCTGGTACATAGTAATTCCTCATTAAGCATTTTTAAAATGAGTAGATGAATGATAAATAGGCTGTAATACCACAGAGGAAAGTTATTAAAAGCTACCACAAGATATCCTGTCATAAAGACTAGGAAAATGGTGATATTTGAGGGTACCTGAGAGGCAAACTATGTAGCACAATTTTTCTTTCATTAGCTGCAATTAATTCAATAATGTATTTCTGTAGTTACCAGTTATAGACTTCCTACTATGTACAAAGCATTATTCTAAACTCTTTACAACTGAGTGAGATGGGAAGCTGAGACACAGGCATTAAAAAATGGTTTAAAAAATGGTTGTTGTCTGTCTCAGGTTGCACAAATGCCAAGTGTTGGACCTGGGACTTGAATTCATATCTTTCAAATTCAGAAACCAGTCCCCTTATTAAAGGATAGTGTCTCCTTTCATTGAATACCAATGACCCCTTTCCCGCTATGGTCATTAATTTCCCACTCTTATTGTCCTTTTTATCACTCTTATTGTCCTTTTCTTCTATAAAACGAAAAAAAAATAGATGATATGATTTTATGCTAATTCTGGGGTTCTAAGTATCTAGATAGGCTGTCATTATTAGTGTAATATTGTAGTATGAAAATGAATAAAGATTTG
Organism: Cnephaeus nilssonii; assembly: GCF_951640355.1. Lineage (NCBI taxonomy): Eukaryota > Metazoa > Chordata > Mammalia > Chiroptera > Vespertilionidae > Cnephaeus > Cnephaeus nilssonii. The sequence continues at coordinate 77,769,973 of NC_137072.1, read as the reverse complement.
GAGGCAAAACATGAAAAATGCCAAGGGAACACAAAATCAGTGAGAATTACTCCTCCATATAACCTGGGTCCTAAATAAATATTCAGGAAATAAGCATCAAAGGATATGTCAATAACACCTTTACCTCAGTGGAAGTGATTACATTATAGAGTGGGTAATGTACTTTTTATGAGTTGAAACTTCTTTTTTACTGGGTGATTTATCACATAGGCAATGAAGGAGACTAATTAATAATGAAATAGATACTACCAAGTTTTAATGTCACTGAAGCCTGTCCTTTCATTATATTGGTTTTCTGAGGTTGATGTCATGTGATACCAGAGAGCCTATCTAAGAGATTCATGGACCGAACAATATTCTAGAGTTCCTAAAAGATAGGAATTACCATATTTTAATATACATTAATGTGACTCATGGAAAACAATTTAGAATTGGACCCAAAGTTAGAGAAGCCTTTGTTTGAAGGTGAGCTCTGCAATTTTCAGCCCACTAATGCAGGGTATTTTACTTAAGCCTGTGAGCATATTTTATTAGGTTTTTGTAAAGATAAGATTATATAGGTTAGGTGAAGTTCTTAGCATTGTGCTTGGTCTATAGAATACATTTATTAAGTGTTGGCTGAAATTATTTAATACAGGATAGGCAATATCAAGCACTATAATATATAAATTCTTTTCATTTAACAGAAATTCTTACAATTAAAAACAGACAATAATTAAGCAACTGAGTAACATAATTTACTTAATGCTATAATTTGCTTGAATACAATTAACTTTCACTGTAATGTTCTTTTTTTATGTGTTTACCAGCATCCTCTTTCATTGGATTAAAACAAACAAATAAGAAAACCAAACTTCCTCTAACATTCTTAGAATCTCTAAGTAACTCTCTCTTAGTTCATTTTTCCAGTTATGTAGGTTTAGAGGCTAAGTAGGGTAGCCTGGCTGACGTGGCTCAGTGGTTGAGCATCGACCTATGAACCAGGAGGTCACAGTTTGATTCCTAGTCAGGACACATACCCAGGTTGCAAGCTTGATCCCCCAGTAGGGGGCGTACAGGAGACAGTCGATCAATGATTCTCTCTCATCATTGATGCCTCTATCTCTCTTTCCCATTCCCTTCCTCTATGAAATAAATAAAAAATAGTATATATTTCTTAAAAAGGGAATAGGGTAAAAATTGGAGTAGCAAGGTAAATATACCATATTCATACTCAAGGGAACAAAGTATTAGATGCAGAATAAGAGACTATTAGTGACTGTAAAAGATGATTTAAAAAGTACTGAAATATAAACATGAAATATGATAATTTTATTATAAAAACATATGCTCACTGAAAAGATTCAAGTAATATTTAAATAAAGCAAAAAGCAAAAGTGAGCACCTTTCCCCCCAAATCTCATTTTTTCCATATATGTATAAAGTTCAGTCTTGCTTTGGATAATCCCTCCCAAACATTTCCGGGAATCGCAGAATTATTTGAATGTGTCATCTGAATAGAACCCAGACCTCCAGATTATAGCAGGACAAGTAATTTTTCTGCTGAGTCCCAGTGGTGGCTATATAGGTATGTTTGTGTGGGGCTAGGGATGCTGTCTCCCACATATAATTAAAACACCTGCTTGCAGATCCTATGCTCTTTACTTTTTGATGGCAATTTTTGTGGTGGACACACTGTAAGGTGAAACTTCAATGCGTCACATCCTGTATAATCATCCCCTGAGTGCTCTAGAACATGTGACTTACTTCTTGCCAACAAAAGAATGGCAAAGATTATGAGATAGTTGCTTCCATTATCATGTTGGCTTTGGAAAAGTAAGCTGCCTTGATGTGAAAATACCTGTCAGAGGGTGTTGTGATTGGAGGTATGACTTTAGAAGCTGAGAGTGGCCACACCTGACAGCAAAAAACAGGCACCTCAATCCTACAGCTGAAAGAAACAGAATTCTGCCCCATGAACTTGGAAAAAGAACCTGAACTCCTGAAAGGAAAAGAGTCTGGCCAATATCTTAAATAATGGAAATCTTCCATTATCCTACCTAATAAAATGGCAATATGCAAATTAACCATCACTCTGTCACAAAGATGGCAGTGCCCATAGCCACAAGGTGGCAGCGCCCAGTCCTCTCAGCCCTGCTGGAGTCCCCCAGTCCCAGGGGAGCGGCCACTGAGAGTGGGCAGCATGAGCGGCATGGCAGAATGCTTGCTTTGTCGCCACGGCAATGAGGCAAGCGTTCCACCCCAGCCACAGAGGGCCTCTGGGCAGCGGGCACGGAGTGGCTGGGTGGGGGGAATGCTTGCGTCATTGCCCCGGGCGACGAGGCAAGTGTTCTGTGCCCGGCCGCGGGTGGGCCTCTGGGCCGCGGAGAGCCTCTGGGCAGCGGGCACGGAGCAGCCAGGCCCCGCAGAGAGCTACTGGCGCACGGATTCGTGTGCAGGGCTACTAGTGAGATAATAAATAAGCTGCTGTTGTGGGAATTTTACTGATGACCTCAAACTGCTCACTACTGATAGCCTCTGGATAACTATTCTCATTTTCTGATTTGTTCATCACTGGAAGTGAATTCCACATTACAGTGGTATTTTTCCTTCCTCCTTCACATAGATAATAGTGGGTAACCAGGAGTAACTGAGAGAAGATTCAAGTGACTACATAATGCACATGGAGCCTATTCAAGAATCACGCTTTGCAATCGAGTCCCACCAAATTCCTGTGTAGAGGGTGATTTTCAATCTGATTCCAAATGAATGCACTCCCTGGTTTCCTTTGAAGCACTCCAGTGAATCACATAGGCAACTTGGTGAAAAGCTGATCCAGTTGGAAAAATACAGATCAAGTTTGTTCTCAAAGAATTCCTGGGCATTTTATAAGTCAGGACATTGATTTGTTCACTTTATTTTAAATTTATAATTAGATATTATTATAATACAATAAATTAGTATAATGAATTAGATAAATTTAAGATGTGAAATATAGCACTCTTATAATCCAAGCTTTAATTTAAATTCTCATCATTTATTCTTGCTGATCTTTCTAAACATTCCTGCTAAAACTTTCTATATGTATAAAAAATCAAGTACATATATATCATCTATCTATCTATCTATCTATCATCTATCTATATATATATATATATATATATATATATATATATATATATATATATATATGGCTAAGCCATCATCGCCCAAACAGTCTGTGTGGGGCGACCAGGCTGGCATGGGGATTAGTGAGGGGCGACCAAACGACTGAGCAGCAGGCTGCATGGAGCTACCAGGCCTGCAGGGGGGGTAGTTGGGGGCGATCTGACTGGTGGGCGTGCAGTGAGGGGCTACCAGGCCAGCAGAGGGGAACAGTGAGGGGTGACCAGGTTGGCAGGGGTCACTAAGGGGCAACCAGGCCAGCGGGGGATACAGTTGGGGTGACTACACCTGCAAGGCGGGCAATTGGGGGTGACCAGGCCAGCAGGGGGGTCAGTTAGGTGTGATCAGGCAGGCAGACAGGTGAGAAGTTAGGAGCCAGTGGTCCCGGATTGTGAGAGAGATATCTGACTGCTGGTATCGGGCCTAAACTGGCAGTCAGACATCTCCCGAGGGGTCCCGGATTGGAGAGGCCTGGTCCCCTCCAACTGCACTCCCCTGCAGGCCTGGCCCCCCCTCCAACTTCCCTCCCCTGCTGTCTTGGTCCCCCCCACTGCACTCCCCTGCTGGCCTGATTGCCCACAACTGCCCTCCCCTGCAGGCCCGGGTCCCCCCCCCCCAACTGCCCTCCCTTGGGGGCCTGGTCTGCCCCAACTGCCCTCCTCTGCTGGCCTGGTAACCCCTAACTGCCCACAACTGCCCTCCCCTGCAGGCCATCTTGTGGCAACCATCTTGTGTCCCTATGGGGGAGCCATCTTTGACCACATGGGGGCAGCCATCTTGTGTCTTGGAGTGATGGTCAATTTGCATATTACTCTTTTATTAGATAGGATAATACCATGGCATAATAATTATTATACAGACCTCCTTGGACAAATTCAACTTACCCCCTTCTTTTCATTATGCATTATTTTTCTTAGCTCATTTTTGAAATAGTGGTAAATAGCTTTATGCCAATACTAGCAATATCTGGGTAGCAATTTTAACTTAAACTTGTCTATATATTGACTTTAAGGGAAGTATTTAATTCTAGCTTCAGTCACACCCATCGTCTACTAGGGACAACTCTTAGAATTGTCCAATATATGAATTCTAATAAGGGAGTATGATATATTAGTTATTTTGCTTTCTAGAATATGCTTATGCATCATCTGGTGTATTTCTGGGAAGATAATAAAAGGCCCAATCGCTTCTCGGTTTATCTTGGATGAGAAGTATAACTTCTGGAAGCACTGGCTGAAATTTCTTTCGGGCAGTCATTTTTCTTTCTATGCATGAGGAAGGTTTTTACTAGTCTCATAAAGGAACCTAATCTCCAGACTGTCTCTAAAATTTCAATACTAATCAATTACTTAAATCAACAACCCTAGGAAAAGCTGCTGAGAAGTCTCAGAAAATCAGGTCAGAAATCAATCTCAAAGTAGTGCTAGTATAGAAAGCTAATTTGTGTGCTGTAGTTGAATATATAATGTGGACTAGGAATTGGGAGGGCTTTGCGATGTGTCCACCTAGCTAGGCTGAACCACATTTCCCAGAATTTCCTTTATTGTATGTTTCCATTAGAGAGAGCAACTAGGGAGGTTCTGTGGGAGATTTTAAAGGCATAAGAGAAGCAGCAGGGACTTTGTAGCTCACACACTAATTGTGGATCTGCTGACTTGCCTCATTGGTGGGAAGCAGCAGCTGGGCCTGAAATTGTTTCACTTTTTTTGGAATTCTTCATTAGCTTCTTTGACCATGTCTGTATGCTTAGCTTGGTGACAGTCTCCAGTTTCAGCAAGTTTAATGGGCTTTGAGGTATAGGGTCTGTTCTTACCTGACCCTGGGATGATTAGGGCAGGGAATAGTGATCTAGGAGCCCAGTGAAGGAAGTGAGTAGGAGTGTAAGTTCTGGATTGGTTGGTTTACATATAGGCGCCTTCCAAAGTAAGTTGTTTACTATTCTGGGAGAGGCAATCCTTCCAGGGATAGCAAAGCTCCAAAATGTTAAAGCATCAGAAAACAACAACAACAACAATGGAATTATTAATACACACAAACACGCGCATATATAAATTTTGTATTCCTTTTTCTGGACTATGGGCCATATTTTTTACAACCCTATCATTGTGTTAATGCATAGCCTATTGTTCACAAGAAATATTTTAGTTATATATTATTTATTCAAACTGACACAAAAAATTCCATGCAAACTCTTTATACAATCTATCTTCCCTCTAGAAATCATTCCAGCCTAATCAAGAAGATGTTCTCCTCATTAATATCTGATATACATAAACTTGTTGCTCTTTGGCTTATCTTATTGATTTATTTTATAATAAAAAATGCGTACTTGCCAATTCACTTGTTATATAACAGTTCTTTTCTTTACTACCAATGTTTCACAAACTCTTCATACTCTTAACACAAGAGAAAATTTATTTTGCTTCTTTGAAACTCTAAAGTATATTTTATTATTTCAATTGTTCAACTGTTTTCAATTTTTCAAGAATTTCACTATATAAACAAGTTAATATTTTACCAATTCTTTTTATTAGAAACCAATATTGTTATTAGGCTCTAGCAACCATAAATTCTAAGTCTTTATTCACTTACATGGAATATTTTAGGTAGAAAAGCATATGGTTTCTAGGTAGAGATGATATAATATATACCATTCCTATCTTGCTAAACTTAATATCATGGGCACCTTACTATAATTAACATTAAAAGTAAAACAATAAATTTAATTATGTCGAATATATAAGTGAAAATGGTTTAGTAAAAGCTCCCCAAAATTCTCTCCTTTATAAAAACAATTGGAGTTCTTGTAAAACATCAGAATCAACATTTTTAGAACTCTGAAAATTATTCTAAGTCTTGCAGCAATCTGGAGAGCATTATTGTAACAAAAACAAGTTGAATTTTATATAATTACTAGAAGCCCAATGCACAAAGATTCATGCTAGAATGAGCTTTCCTTTCCCTGGCCGCCGATACCGCCTTTCCACTCCGGCCCAGCCCCTTTCCACTCAGGCCCCAGAGCCGCCTCTTTCCACTCCAGGAGCCGCCTCTTTCCGCTCCGGCCCCGCCTTCCCACGCTGCCCAGAGGCCCTGAGAGACTGGGGGTGGGTCAGAATGCCTGCATCATCATCATGGCGATGATGCAAGCATTCTGCCCCCGTCACTCGGAGCCTGTGTATGCAATGTAACCGCCATCTTTGTTGGGTTAATTTGTATATCACTCCTGATTGGCTGGTGGCGTAGCAGAGGTATGATCAATTTACATGTTTGTCTATTATTAGGTAAGATAACTTGTTCTATCCTCATTCCCTATCAGCTCCTTAGAAGCTTTGAAAACCAATATCCCATAGTCAGTGTAAAATTTAATATCCTGGCAATCACTGGAGGGGGCAGAATGCAGTAGGAGGTACTTAATTATCCTGTTCCTAGAGGATTGTCTTTACTTGACCTATGTTGGTATTTTGTTTTTGCTTTTCTGGATGATTCCACTTACAAATGTGTCTTTAATTGACCAACTTGGAGCTTTTACAGTAGGAACAGCCTTTGGCAGCCAGTTGTTTGCCAAAAACAGAGAGGAAATTATTTAACTTTACAGCTGCAAGGGGCAGTGGGTAATAGTTGGGGCAAAAATTTACATATATATATATATATATATATATATATATACACATACATATATATATATACACACACACATATATACATATATATGTATACTCACTATATAACTATATATATACACACACACACATATATATAGTTAATATGAAAACACACACACACACACAACAAAACAACAGCAAGAATCCCTGCAGGAGGGGAATAATAATATTTTCAAAGTTGATACATCATATTATTCAATATGTCCTGATTTCAAAAATAATTATAAGATATACAAAGAAAGTATGGGAAAATAAATTAGTAAATAATTAGTAAATAGAAACTGTCTGAAGAATACTAACATTTTGAACTTACTAGACAAAGACTTACAGTTATTTGACATGTTGAAGAAATGAAAAGAAACAATGAGTGAAGTAATAATGGAAGGTATGGAAATGATGTTTTATCAAAAACAGAATATTAAAGTATAGAAGTTATTTTAAAAGATCCAAATAGGAATTATGGAGTTGAAAATTATAATATATGAGATGAAAAATTCATTATGGAGCTCACCAGCAGATTTGCACAAGCAGAATTAAAAATATGCAAACTTAAAAATTAGTTGAATTGAAATGATCTAGTCTGAGGAACAGAACGTACAAAGAATGAAGATAAAAGAACAGAATCTCAGATAAATGCGGGAAACTATTATTTTTACCAACATTTACATAGTATCTCAGAAGGAGAGGGAGAGGGCAGAAACATATTTGAGAAAATAATTGCCATAAAATTGCTGAATTTTATGAAAAACATATATACACACCCAAGAAACTCAACAAAATCCAAGCAAGATACACTCAAAAGGATTTACACCTAGCCACACCATTATCTAACTGTTAAAAAGCCAATTATAAAGAGAGAATCTTGAAAGCAGTATGAAAGAAGTAACTATTTATGTACAAAGGAGTCTCAAAAAGATCAAGAGCTGATTTCTTAACAGCAAATATGAAGGTCAGAAGGCAGTGGGTTGAGATAGTCAATGTGCTAAAAGAACAAGACTGACAATGAAGAATTCAATATCCATCTCACTCATATATCGAATCTAATGAACAAAATAAACTGATGAACAAAATAGATCCAGAGACATAGAAGCTTGGAATAGACTGTTGAATCTCAACAGAGGGAAGGTGGGAATGGGTGGGAAGAGATCAACCAAAGAACTTCTATGCATATATAGGCATAATCCATGGACACAGCCAATAGTGTAGTGAAGGCCTGGGATTAGGGGCAGGGACAGGATAGAAGGGGTCAATGGGGAAAAATGGGGACGTATAAAGTATTAAAAAATACTTCAAGATGAAAGGAAAAAATTATACATTCTAAGGTTAAAAAGTAAAAACAACAACAACAGTATCTGAGAGAGCATGTTTTAAAAAATAAAATTGCTATACAAGAAATACATAAGAGAATCCCTCAGGATGAAATGACAAAATAAAAGGACACCCAGCAGTAAATCCATATTAATTTATATGAAAAAATAAAGAGCACTGGTAATACTACTTAGGTAAATATAAAAGATAATGCAAATTGTTTTCTGCATGTAGATTTTTTCTTCTACCTGTTTGGTAGACATCTGCATAAAACAGCACATATTAATCTCTGTAATGAGGCATACAATGTGTAAAGATGTAAATTGTATGACTATTACAGCACAAAGGAGAGAGAATGAAATGATAATATACAGGTGCAAATTTTTATGTATATCATTGAAATTATTTTACTATTAAATCAACATGTAGATTGTTTTTAATAGTAATCCTTATGGTAATCACTAAGAAAAGAATTAAAACATACAAATCCCATCTATTAAGAGAGTAATATGCAAATTGACCATCACTCCAACACACAAGATGGCTGACCCCATGTGGTCAAAGATGGCTGCCCCCATGTGGACACAAGATGGCCAGCAGGGGAGGGCAGTTGGGAGGAACCAGGACTGCAAGGGAGGGCAGTTGTGGGCGATCAGGCCAGCAGGGGAGGGCAGTTGGAAGGGACTAGGCCTGCTAAGGGAGGGCAGTTGGAAGCGATCATGCCTGCAGGGAAGGGCAGTTAGGGATGACCAGGTCAGCAGAGGAGGGAAGTTGGGGGCGCCCAGGCCTGCAAGGAAGGGCAGTTGGGGGGACCCAGGCCTGCAGGAGAGAGCAGTTGGGTGGGACCAGGCCTGTAGAGGAGGGCAGTTAGGGGTGACCAGGCCTGCAGGGGAGGGCAGTTAGGGGTGACCAGGCTGGCAGGGGAGCAGTTAGGCATCAATCAGGCTGGCAGGGGAGTGGTTAGGGGATGATCAGGCTGGCAGGCAGAAGTGGTTAGGGCTAATCAGGCAGAGGCAGGTGAGCGGTTTGGAGCCAGCAGTCCTGGATTCTGAGAGGGATGTTCGACTGCCCCTTTAGGCCCGATCCCGGTAAGCCTAAATGGGCAGTCGGACATCTCTTGAGGGGTCCCAGATTGGAGAGGGTGCAGGCTGGGCTGAGGGACACACACCCCCATGCACAAATTTCATGCACCAAGCCTCTAGTTTATAAATAACAATGAGATTAAACTGCTACACTAGAGAATATATGTTTAACACAAAAGTAAACAATAATAGTGGAATGGAGGAAAAAAAATAAGTCTTAAGACATATAGTAAACAAAACAAAAAATCAACAAAATGGCTAGATATCCTGAGATACAAATTTATGCTGATTAATGTGCAGTGGTTAATGGAATGGTTAAAAGGTCAAGGAGCTTAGATGAAATATAATTGGAAAATTGGTAAAAAGTAATTCTAGAGAAGAGATATGTAGATAGAGCTTTTCAAATAGCCATAGACCATAAATATATTTTTGTAAAATTTGCGTGCTACCCAAGGAGCAGCCTCCATAGGGGAGTATTGTTGTCATCAGATGGGTAAATAAAAAGACAAATAACACAATTTTTTAAAAAATGGCTAAATAAATGAACACACATTTCGTAAAAGAAAAAAATTACAGATGGCTAATGAGCCCATTAAATGATTCAATATAATTAGTCATTAGGGAAATGAAATCAATATCTTAAGAGATACCACCTCATAAACACTACAATCTACACTAATAAAATAGAAACATGCAAATTAACTGTCCCTCACTACACCCACCAGCCAATCAGAGCAAGTATGCAAATTAACCCAACAAAGATGGTGGTTAATTTGCATACACAGGCTCGGAATGAAGACTAAAGACAGTGTAGAAGGAAGCCAAGCGCTGCAGAAAGGAGCGAAGCTGCAGAGAAGGGATCGAGGCAGTGGAGAAGGGAGGGAGCCGAGTTGGCGGGGAGATGGGAGGGAAGCCCACCTCGGCAGGCTTCGCTCCCTTCTCTGCTTCGCTATGGCCGTAGGAAGCCCTTTTCTTGCAGGAATAGGCCCAAGGAAGCCCTATTCTTGCAGGAATCTTCCTGCAATAGGCCTCTAGTGGATATAATAAAAAGGCAGACAGTAACCAGTGCTGTTAAGGATGTGAGACATTGGAATACTCATATATTGCTGTTGGACATGTAAAGTGATGTAGCCTTTTAGAATCTGGCCATTTCTCAAAAAAATATCATAAAATGATCATATGACCCAGCACTTCTGTCATAGAGAATTAAAAACAATGTGTTCACATAAAAATTTGTGCACAAATGTTTATAGTAGCATTATTTGTATTAGGTAAAAAGTGGAAACAACTCAAATATCTATTAATTATTGAATAGATAAACAAAATATGGTATTCATATAGTGTAAATGTTTTATATATAGCCCTCAAGTCAAATTTATGTACAATTCACCACATTCATTTATTTTTTATAACAACTATTTCTCTTGAGTTAATGGCAGCACACAAGAATATGTTTTAATTAAAGTGTTCTCATGTCCTTCATGCCATCTTGTTTTCTATATTCAAACACATAAATTTCTTCATTAGGTATCTACCATCAAAAATTTTTATACTATTTTTTATACCTAACGTTAGGTTTATTGAATGACTTACAACTATGAACAATAGAGATTTAGGTTTCATTTCTTCACACCCATGTTATCACATACTTTCTCTTCCTACATTCTTAGATTGTTATAACAAGATTTTTTGAAATTAATATTTTTACATCATTATAATGTTGTTATTTTTCATTCATGAACTTTGTATTATGAATTCCTTTCCATTCTTTCATAATTATTTTTGAAGCTAATATCACTTTTTAATTTGCCTGTTTCTTAGCACACAAGTGTCCCCAAGGAGAATAAATATCTTCTAATATGGTTAATCACATCAGGGAATCTATTACATTTTTTATTTTGGAGATATGCCTCCAGGAGTCCTCTGTCCTTTTGCTCATATACATGCTGGTTGTTTTCTAGGTCTGCTAGAAACCAGCCAAGCAACACAACTGACATCCTCAGACATTCCTTCAGCACCAGTCTAGAAAAGTCTTTAATTTTTCCCATGTATTTGATCCCTATTTCTATTTTATAAATGTACTAGAGGCCCAATGCACAAAAATTTGTGCAAGAGTAGGACTTCCTTTTCCCGGCTGGTGGCACCAGCTTCCCTCTGGCACCTGGGTCCCGGGCTTCCCTCCAGCCACTGACAGGCACCCGGGACCCGGGCTGCCTTCCCTCTGGCCCTGGTTTCATCAGGAAGGACGACTGGTCTAATTAGTATATTACCCTTTTATTATTATAGATACCTCTGTGTCTAAAAAAGAGTGCATCAGAGACAAGTATCTTGATATCATGAACCTCTGAAAGTATTTATATTCTACCTTATTCTTATTTGTTAATTTGTTAGACTTTATTAGTTTTTTTACAAAGTACCACAAACTGAGTGGCTTAAACCAGAGAAACTTATTATCTCTTAGTTTTGAAGGGCAGATATCTAAGAAAAAGGTGTTGGCTGGGTCAGTCCCTCTAAGGCAGTGGTTCTCAACCTTTCTAATGCCGCAACCCTTTAATACAATTCCTCATGTTGTGGTGACCCCCAAACATAAAATTATTTTTGTTGCTACTTCATAACTGTAATTTTGCTACTGTTAATGAATCTTAATGTAATTATCTGTGTTTTCCGATGGTCTTAGGCTCTACAGCTAGCAGGGTCACCTAAGACCATCGGAAAGCACAGATATTTACATTACGATTCATAACAGTAGCAAAATTACAGTTATGAAGTAGCAACAAAAATAATTTTATGGTTGGGGGGTCACCACAACATGAACTGTATTAAAGGGTCGCAGCATTAGAAAGGTTGAGAACCACTGCTCTAAGGTCTGTGAGGAAAATAATTTATTTTCAATTTTCCAGATTTACCCAGACAAGGCATTTACTTGGGTTGTGTTTACTAATCCAATTTCATGAGATTAGTATTTTAGCCAGATATTTATTTTCCTAATTGCTGTGAGTGTTACTAGCACATGGCATGAAGTCATCTCCTGACAGAGACTCTGTGACCTGTTTACCACTCCTGATGACTGTGTTCCCAGCTGATTTAGATAAAGAACAATCTTAGGGCTGTGGCAGAACAGTTCTGAGATAGCATATAGCATTGTCTAACTCTTTTGCAGATATTGATATAATTGGGTTGTTGAATGGTATAATTTTCACTGTATAGTTACTATTGATCTCTTCCAGGGAGTCAATATGTTCTTGGTTTATTCTGAAGTCATTAGACAATTGAGGTTAACCAGAGATTTCACAGTCACATTTGTCCTTTGGTCTACTAATAACTTACAAATGAGCAATACTTAATATTCCATACCCTCTTTATTTAACTGTCAAGACTAGGTAACGGAGTTCTCTGAGAAGAATCGTAAATCAAAATAAAAATGAACGATGCATGCTCTTCCCTAATGCTGCTACTCATGCAACCATAGAGAGTCTGTTAGGAATGAAGCTTTGAAGCAAGATACAAGTGTTAACAATTCTGGCTCCGTTACCTACAGCATAAAGTAGTGGGCAAGACTACAATTTGTTCATCCATAGAATGCAAATAGTAATAATGATAATAATAACTCCTGTTGTTAAAATAGAGTATTAAATATTTGATTAAATTGTGTGCTTGGAATATGATACATCTATTATTATTATTAAGTAAAAGTTCAAAAGTTGATGGATAGCTTAAAAAGCTTCAAGATTGGCTATAATCTGGAGCATTCACTTTTCTAAAAGAACAACTATATTTCTGTGTCCTTTGCTGTGGTCTTGTCAAGCCTTTCCAATTTCCAAACATTTATTCCTGTAATATTGAAAATTCTTCACATAATATGGTGAAGATTGTTTTCAGATGTATTCTTGAAAGACAGTAATTTATTTTTAATTTGGGAGCAGTGAGGGGTGGAGGATAGATAGAGGGAAGAGTAGCATCCCTTGTGACTTTTAAAAAATATAATTTTACTGATTTTAAAGAGGAAGGGAAAGGGAGGGAGAGATAGAGACATCAGTGATGAGAGAGAATCATTGATAGGATGCCTCCTGCTGCCTCCTGCACACTCCACACTAGGGATCAGCCCGCAACCCCTGCAGGTGCCCTGACTGGGAATTGAAACTTGTCCTCCTGGTTCATAGGTTGACGCTCAACCACTGAGCCATGCCAGCCAGGCATCCCTTGTGACTTTTAGTGGCAACTCCACTCTTTGTTTTATTTCAGTCCCTTTATTTTTATTGTTTCTAAATATTGAATTTATTGGGGTAACATTGGTTAATAAAGGGTTCAGGTGTACAATTCTATAATACATAATCTGTATATTGCATTGTGTGTTCACCACACCAAGTCAAGTCTCCTTCCATCACCATTACCCCTACCCACTTTACCCTCTTCTACCTCCCTTACCCCTCATTTCTCTCTGATACCATATTATTGTCTATGAGGTTTTTTTTGTTTATTTGTGTGTTTTTTTGCTTAATCTTTTCACTTTTTCCACCCAACTCCCTATCACTCCCGCCCCTCTGACAGCTGTCAGTTTGTTCTATCTATGAGTATGTTTCCTTTTTGTTTGTATATAGCAGTTCCTTTAAATTGCAGGTGCATAATTGAACAATATGAGACACAACATGAAATGTTCTCATTCAGTTTATACCTCTTGGAGCCTCCAGATCATTTTACCTGAATGTTGCTCATATTCTCTTTTGTTTGTGTTCTTAAAAGCTTTTCCAAGATTTATTTTATTTTTATTGGGAGTAATGATTTAGTGCAGATAAATATAAGGCCAGGAAAAGTGAAAAAGAGCTCAGTGTTTTAAAATGCTTTAGGGTTAAGCAAATGTTCTCATATATGATCTGTTTATCATCAATATGTCTTTTTTAGAGTATTGGCATATTACTCTCAGTGTATTTCGATATGCATATGCCATTTTGCAGATGATGAAAAACGGTCAGAGAAGCCTATGTGGTAGACTAGTGCTCTCCTTCATCCCCAAAGATGTCCACAGTTTAATTTGTGGAATCTGTGAAAATGTTATTTTGCAAGGAAAAGGGGAGCTTACAGATGTGATTAAGTTAGGATCTTCAGCTGGAAAGACTATCCTGGATTATATTAGAGTGCCAAATAGAAACAAAGGTTCTTATAAACAAAATTCAGAGAGGAAGAGTCATTGCTAGAGTGGTGAAGGATGAGAAAGCCTTGACTGGCCATTGCTGGCTTTGAAGATGTAGGAAGGGGCTATGGGCCAATAAATTCAGGCAGCCTAAAAAAGGGAAGGGAACAAATTCTCTTCTAGAGCCTCCTGAAGGAAAGCAGTCCTACCAGCATCTTTATTTTAGTCCAATAAAATTACTTTTAGATTTTTGATCTCCAGAAAACCTCACATTATAAATTTGTACTGTCTTAAAAGGCATTTTGTTTGTAGTGTTTTGTTAGAGCCATAATAGGAAATGATTATAATAAATGATTAGCCTATCCTATATAATAAAAGGCTAATATGCAAATCGACCAAACAGCAGAATGACCCATTGCTATGACGTGCACTGACCACCAGGGGGCATACGCTCAACGCAGGAGCTGCCCCCAGTGGTCAGTGTGCTCCCATAGGAGGTGTGCTGCTCAGCCAGAAGCCAGGCTCATGGCTGGCAAGCGTAGCAGTGGTGGCGGGAGCCTCTCCCACCTCGGCAGCAGGTGGACATCCCCTGAGGGGTCCTGGACTGCGAGAGGGCACAGGCCAGGCTGAGGGACTCCCCACCCACCCCCACCCCCAGTGCACGAATGTCATGCACCAGGCCTCTAGTAACTTTATAAAGGCAAGTGGAAACAGCCCTTCAAATCTATGGATTTCCAGTCTAGTACTCTCATACCATAGCACAATGTATCTAAATCTGGTTTAAATTGTAGTTTATATATTTATAAATGAAAATATAGATTAAAATAAAAACATTCTCAAACATTTTACACAGCAATATATATTTAACTGGTTTTATGCTGTCTATTTGAAAACACTACTAACCAAGGATAGACTAGTTAAGTGATGTCATAGATTATGCATAATATTTATAAACATATAGAAACACAACCCCAATTAATGTAAGTCATATTCATGATTCACATATGACTGGTTGTAGGAGTTGATTGATTCATTGGGCATAGAAACTCCTGTTTTTTTATTGTTACTGCCTTTGATTTTCTTCTGATAATTCTCATTTGCTTTGCCGATATCCATTTACTCTATTCTAGCTTTTTAATAAGGATTGTTTTGAGGTGTGTTTTGTTGGGGGGGAGGGAAGTTGGTTGTATAGAAATTAAGTAATCTTGTATGAAATTCTTAACTCACCTCCACTTCTATCTCTCCCATCTGCATCATACATCGCTATCTTTTATGAAGTATCCTAGATATTAGCAACTCTTTTTTTTTTTTGCCAAGTTAAGTGGCTCCATCTTTGCACTTGATCCAGTTCTCCTTAAGGAACTGGCCATTAATCTCCCTGCGCCTCTCTTTGCATCTCAATTTTCTCCCTCTTGTTTATTCTCTCTCTTCTGCTTTCAAGCATAATGTATGTTCCCACACCTTGTACCATCATAACTTTGCCACATTTTATGATGCCACCCTATAAATATATTTTCTTTTCATAAAGTTTTACAAGAGTAATCTACAGCTGCTTTTCTACTAATGTATATTTTTGTTTTTCAGAGATATTTTTCAGATTTGTTGTACAAGTAAAGGAAATCCCTATTCAGTGCCAAATTTGCTCTTAAGATAAGGAGAACCTGAACTATTGGGTGGGTTAGGTAAAATATACTGAAGGTAAACACCTAATTATAAACTCAGTAGTCCCCTTTCAGTCTTCACTCTCCTTGAAATAGTGGCAGCACTTGACATTACAGTTGTGGGGCACATAAC
This sequence comes from Cnephaeus nilssonii, assembly GCF_951640355.1. Classification (NCBI taxonomy): domain Eukaryota; kingdom Metazoa; phylum Chordata; class Mammalia; order Chiroptera; family Vespertilionidae; genus Cnephaeus; species Cnephaeus nilssonii. Next base: position 77,753,855 of record NC_137072.1, on the reverse strand, counting down.
TATGTTTCTGTCAATGATTAACTGTGTACCGTATATGACGACGATCCAATAAGATTATAAGGGAGCTGAAAAATTCCTATCATCTAGTGTTTATGTAGATGTTATAATGTCATTGTACAACACAGTACTCATGAGTTTGTGGTGGTGATGGTGGGAACAAACCTAATGTGCTGCTAATCAAAAAATATAGCATATGCAATTATGAACAGTACATAATACTTGATAAGGATAATTAGCAACTGTTATTGCTATATGCATTTGCTATACTATGCTTTTTGTCATTTTAATATGTATTCTTTCTACTTACAAAAAATTTACGGAAAACATATTGCCATGTTACACCATGTTTACTGCA